>NC_140165.1:294072467-294537467 GCF_963971535.1 Notolepis coatsorum
TGTCAGGAAGTGAAGAACATGATATTTTACTTGCTTTCCACTGTGTCAGGAAGTGAAGAACGTGATATTTTACTTGCTTTCCACTGTGTCAGGAAGTGTTGAGAACATGTTATTATTACTTGCATTCCACTGTGTCAGGAAGTCGAGAGAATATGTTATTATTATTTGCTTTCCACTGTGTCAGGAAGTGGAGAGAACATGTCATTATTACTTGCATTCTACTGTGTCATGAAGTGGAGAGAACATGTTATTATTACTTGCATTCCACTGTGTCAGGAAGTGGAGAGAACATGTCATTATTACTTGCATTCCACTGTGTCATGAAGTGGAGAGGACATGTTATTTTACTTGCTTTCCACTGTGTCAGGAAGTGGAGAGAACATGATATTTTACTTGCTTTCCACCGTGTCAGGAAGTGGAGAGAACATGTTATTATTACTTGCTTTCCACTGTGTCAGGAAGTGGTGATAACATGTTATTTTACTTGCTTTCCATCATGTCAGGAAGTGGAGAGAACATGTTATTATTACTTGCTTTCCACTGTGTCAGGAAGTGGAGAGAACATGTTATTATTATTTGCTTTCCACAGTGTCAGGAAGTGGAGAACATGTTATTATTATTTGCTTTCCACTGTGTCAGGAAGTGGAGAGAACATGTTATTATTATTTGCTTTCCACTGTGTCAGGAAGTGGAGAGAACATGTTATTATTATTATTTGCTTTCCACTGTGTCAGGAAGTGGAGAGAACATGTCATTATTATTTGCTTTCCACCGTGTCAGGAAGTGGAGAGAACATGTTATTATTATTTGCTTTCCACTGTGTCAGGAAGTGGAGAGAACATGTTATTATTTGCTTTCCACTGTGTCAGGAAGTGGAGAACATGTTATTATTATTTGCTTTCCACTGTGTCAGGAAGTGGAGAGAACATGTCATTATTATTTGCTTTCCACCGTGTCAGGAAGTGGAGAGGACATGTTATTTTACTTGCTTTCCACCGTGTCGGGAAGATGAGAACTCAGACAAAGGGCGTAGCCTTGGGTTCTATCAGCATCTGCCTGCAGCAAGAGCGAAGATGGGTTTTTACGACCTCACAGCATTCATCACGCCACCGCTTTCTCTGGCCCATTAAAGCTTAGATAGAATCTCAGTGATCCTGAAAATTACATTAAAAAGTAATTAATGATAGATTAAGCAAGAATTTCAGCTTGTCCTTATTTTCTCAATTGCATTAATCATAAAGCTGTGATTAAAATAACACAGCGGTGTGAAAGGAAGGGAAACGAAGGGAACGGTCCTTTGGGAGAAAAAAACGTTGAGCTATTATACGCTACGGCTGTGGGTGTTGATGTGGTGTTTCTTTTTGGAAATTGAAAATATCAGTCACTGATGTCTTAAGTGATACTCGTCATGCTGTAGACCACGGGGAGAGAACACAGCGAACGCTGTCATCAGACTTAGCTACACCCCCTTTGCTCAAAGCTATAATTGCTAAAACATAACTTCCATGGCTGCTCTATAGCCTTCTTGTCCGCCTTGCTAATAGCCTATTGGATTAGAGCATCGATCCGCATGTTATCTGCAAACGGAACAGAGGCTGAACTGTTCATTCCGTCTTTTATACAACGCTCACACTGGGATTGGAATAACCAATGTTGGTTTACTGTAGACATAACTCTATATGGATTTGAAATCCAGAACTCTTTGTCTGAGATGCGGATGGACAGTACAGAAGAAGGACCCACCGGTCTGTGATCACTGTGGACACGTTCGCCATCATCTAGGAGTAACACTACATGTGTGTATTCTGTGTTCTTATTTGCCAACCATTTGCTGTGTAAATGGTATTTAACAAATGCCCCCCCCCCCGTCGGGGATAATAAAGTTATCTTATAAATAGCCACTGTTGACATGTTGTGCATACAGGCTGCATTGTTTACAGGCCATTAACAGTATGTGTAATAAAGAGGTTGAACTTCTGTTCCCTCATGAACAAAAATATTGTGAAAACATAAATCAATTCAAATCTAGACTAAAAAAAATCTATTTTTTGATAGGTACAGAAGGGAAGAAGAGCTTTAATTGCATATTAATAAAAATAAATAATACATATGATACTGTATTGTACGTTATATCATATTACATTATATAATCACATTATAATTAATTTGTATATTATATTGAACTATATTTGCAGTATATACTATTATATTATGGTACTATATTATATTATTATATGATATATATTATATCTCACATTGTGTTCTGTATACACTATTATGTACTATATACTATTATATACTGCAGGTATACTATACTGTAATGTGTACTGTAATGTGTACTATATGTGTGTACTGTAATGTGTACTATATGTATGTAGGCCTATGTATGTAAAAAATAAAAAGTATAATAAAAAAACGAAACGTAAGTCTTCAGGGGTAGGGCCCGACAAGCCTATAGTGCTTCTCCCTAGCCCTTTTGGGACAATTGGACAATGCTGCAATAGCAGCTGGTAAAACTTTGGCGATTTATGGAATGACCGTTGTTATGTGTCCAAAGCCCGAAATAAAAAAATAACTAAACTGAACTGAACTAAAACGTCACTAGTCTGTATGTCAAGTCATAGTCTATTATTTACTGAGTAATATACATTTGAGTTAAATTAGAATTTACTTTAATTGGGTATTGAAGAATGCATTTGGGTAGGCCTGTTAATTCAACTGGACTTGAAGAAGTCTTTAGTCATACCACACATTCCAATGCAGCGAACACACACATGCGATGGGCGACACATAGGAACACACCAAGCTTTTTTTTGGGGTCACCGATGACATTTCTTCTCTGTGCTTGACCCATCCCGTCGTCCTTCCCCCCCAAGGGCAGCCGGGAGCAGACATGGGCACAGCAGGTGTGGGGGCGCACCTGGGGACCAATCCAAGTGCTTCTGTTCTGCATGTTTTGCCATTGGGCTTATCTCTTTTTCTGGAGGGGAGACCCTTGCGAGCCACGGGGAGAACATGCAAACGTCACACAGAAAGGCCAGAGAGGTACCCCACTTGGATGCGTCTATGCTTTAGGCAAGTGGCTTGTCCTTCCGCGTTCCCGTTTTGCGCTCTGATTGGCCATGCACGTTTCTGGTCATGTGACATGTGCGCCCAATAGCGGGACGAGCTGTGTCTTTGCCCATTTCCACGTCGAACAGCCTGCAAACTACCTGGCGTTCTATCGCCATGCTCTAAGACAAACTCTAACCTTAACCAACTTCCAAAGAGTGCCTAAGCTTAACCCTCGAAAGAACTTGCCGTCACGTTCTAAGACAAACTCTAACCTTAACCAACTTCGAAAGAGTGCCTAAGCTTAACCATGCAAAAATTTGCCGTCCCACGATTGGCACACATGTCACATGAAACGTGTGTGGCCAATCAGAGCGCAAAACGGGAACACGGAAGGACACTTCAGTGCCTAAAGTATAGAAGCCACCTGGATACCTGGCAACCGGCAACCTGGTCCCCAAGCGGGAATCGAACCCAGGACCTTCTTGCTGTGAGGCAACAGTGTTAACCACTGCACCACCGTGCTTAATGACAGTAATCGCTAAAACACTTAATTTAGTTGCTAAAACATCTCATCATTTGAGTAATAGGTCACATTGGTGTCTTTTTCTTTAACCCAGCACTGTCTGTAGGTGTAGGCTGGATGCTTCATTATTGACAGAGAATTAGGCTACGTTCACACTGCAAGTCTTAACACTCAATTCTGATTTATTATTCAGATCTGATCTTTTTGTTTGGCTGCTCACATTATTATGAAAAAAAAAAATGGCCAATGTCAGATTCCAGTGTGAACCGGTCACGCTCCTGAACTGACCTGCATGTGCAAATGAACAATAAAGAAGATCGACGTAAAATGGACAAATGTTAATCTAGAGTGACGTAAAAGTAGCATAAAAGTCCCATGACTTGCAAAATTCTAAATCGAAAAGCTCAGATTCCATTCCATTCACACTGTAAAAAAAAGAAAGAAAAATAGTTGCTTGCAGTGTGAACATAGCCTTACTGGTTCCCATTAGCGCCTGGGCAGCAGTTGTATTGAACTACAATCAGAGCCTGCATGGTCCCATGGAGGCTGAGACACTTAGAAGATTATTTGTCCTTTGTTCAACATTGAACAATTCTATTGGGATGACAGAGGAAATCAATGAATGCCACTCTGGACACAATTGTTGACTGAACACCATTAGAACAGAAATACCCTATAAACCATATAGGCTATAGGGTGCATGGAACACAAAGAGCAGGAATATAAATATTTGTGACATTGTAGCCACATTTCTATTATATTATTTGTTATCAGCACATTTATTTTGTATTCTATTGTAATTAGACAATTTATGTGTATTTCCGCACAATTACAAAGTACTAGTAGTAATAGTTTTATTCAGTCATCACACACACAATACAATATGCACAACCATTCCAGACTCTCAAAGTGTGTTGTGCATTTGAATTCCTGCAGTATTGTCATATATTAATAGATATAGTCCAATGTTTGATATAGGAGATAAAAAAATAGGTATTTCCTCGAAAATAAAATCCACATTTGCATGTTAGACAAATTATGATTATCTGGGGCAGGGAGGTGTTTGAAGGAAAAACTTAAATATAGATTTCTAATGCAACAGATACTCAGCGTCTTGATGCACTCCAGCTGGGCCCAGGTTTCCTCCCATCCCTTACAGTTGAAGCTATTTCAGTATAGGCCTGTATTTATTGCCAAAATATGTCTCTGAAAAAGCGACAGATTCTGTTGAGCAGGTGCTGAAATGCTGAAACGGTTACCATATTATTCAATAATAAACACTACAGAATAGACAGAATATATGTACCGAAACATCTACGATCAGAAAGATACACTTGTTTTGATATAATGCTTGTAGCAAAAATATCATTAGGTCAACAAAGAAACACAAAATTGGCCTTTTGTTCAGATGCACCAATAATGAGGACATTTTGTTTGCAATGATCGGTGATGTAACATGGAACAGGGATCAGGGTGTAGCTTGGCCCTTGGCCTGTGCCGCGATGATGAAGCCTCCCATATCGGCAGAGGATTTTCCCAACTCAATGTTATTATGACCCTGTTAGTCAGTCAGTCAGTCAGTCAGTCAGTCAGTCAGTCAATTAGTTAGTTAATTAGTCAGTCAGTTAGTTAGTTTCAAGTGTATTTTACAGTATAGAGGAGGGAAATTATTTAGTTTCATAGACCCTCAGCCTCGCAGCATCAACACAAATAGTACAAATATGAATAAAAAAGACCAGTAAGATTTTGCATTAGAAATCAGCGGCATACAATAACAAAAAAATAAATAAAAATTAGTTTGTTAGTGAGTAACATTGTAGTCAGTGAGCAATATTTCCAAATAGGCTATCAGCTGTGCATCTATGACTGTGATACAGTGTTTTCCCACACTGCACACCCCATCTGGGGGTGAAAGAGAGGACATTCATTCCGTTTGACAGCTGCTTGTCCATCTGTATTCATTGTTATGTATTAAAACAATCTTGGATTTAGTTTTACAGTTTTGTATTGTACATACAGTAATACAAAAAGAGCCGTTCAGAGGGATGAAGCAAACCGGATGATAGCGGTGGGTTTCTGGGAGACGCGGAATGTTGGTTTGGTTTAGTCACAGTTTGAAGCGGACTCATCTATGCCAAGAAACGTTTAAAGCTCATCCAATGTTTGATATCGCAAAACATCATAGTCTCCGTAGTATACTGTAGAGTAGAGTATAGACCTGTTCGCTGTTTACAAACATACTGTGTTCGAGCCAATCAGCAATACCAACTGAGTCACGTGACTAAGTTGCCCCAGACCTGCGCGAGCTTCTGCGCTAAAAGAATACGACAGGGCTCTATGGAGAAACCATGCATGGCACTCCCCTGACTAAAAGTAGTTTCAAATGAAAATAGCTGGATGTCATTTTGCCAAATCAGCATGGCTGAGTGTGAGTTGTTCACCTTTTACATATCTTCTGACCAGGATTACGTTCCTTTCTGCCCTGGTGTATATTTGCATTTATTAGCTGGTATTGCTGATTGGCTCGAACATGGTATGTTTGTAAACAGCGAACAGGTCTATTGGAGCTTTTGTACCAGGGGGTGGAGCCAAATGGAACGTCACTATTGTGGTCTATAGACCTGGGGAGTCCAATAGGATAAATCTGCAGAGCCGCATAGCCCAATGTCTGGGCGGGGCTTCGGGCCCTGTACTGTGCGTTGCTGTGCGTGGGCGGGGCTTCGGGGCTTGTACTGTGTGTTGCTGTGCGTGGGCAGGGGCGTCGGGGGTTGTACCACTACTGCGCATGCGGAGGGGGGGGGGGGGCTCTCTCGTTCTCGTGCAACATTTATGACATACACAACCTATGGAATCCGTATGTTGTGGATATACAGATATAAGAATCTAATCTCATCTAATCTAATCATGACATTTATGACATACATGACATACAGATATACAGTACTGTTACATTTGTGATTGATTGAACATTTTATTAACAGATTGCAGAATGGGTACAATACAGTACAGCTCAATACACACAATTGTTAAGGGGATGCAGACCAGAGAAAGACTTTCGTCTTGTTTACATCAGGGTCCCCCATTTTCAATTCATCATAACATGACATACAGATAGACAGTACTGTTACATCTAGACATTTATGACATAACAGATCTACAAATAATAATTAATATATAATAATAATAATTGTGTGTATTGAGCTGTACTGTCTGTACCCATTCTGCAATCTGTTCATTAACGTTTTCAATCAATCAATCAATTCAATCATATACAGTACTGTTAAATGTGTGACATACAAGATATGCAAAAATGGTTAGTTACATAGATGGAGAGACTAATGAACTACCAGTCTTCTCCTCAGACATAACATCAGTTTTTAACATTAGGATCTAACATCCCAACAGGACACATTGTTTATGGTTTCATTCAGTTTTAGTAGAATGTGAAAGACATGAATGACATTGATGTGACATACTATAAAATCAGTTTATTTACAGTGCAATGAAATAGTTCTGGATTGCAGCTGTTACTGTACAGTTCAGTCATCTTTACCTTCTGTTTGGTATCCACAGTTTAAAACCTGACAGTCTTCCCTCTTGACTTGTCTGACTGACACCCACTGGTTTATATGGTATATATCAGTAAACACAATGGGTTTGATAAGCGATTGTTATCGATTGGACCCCACAGAGATGCAAATATTCTATTCGAATCCAGGTACTTTCTGTGTGGAGTTGGCATGTTCTCCCTGTGTCTTTGTGGGTTTCCTCCAGTTTCTACCCCGCAACTGACTGTGGTGTTTTACAGTTCAGACCGATCTGGTACAGTAGCTCTGACTGTGGGGTTTTACAGTTCAAACATACACAGCCTCCGTCAGAGGAGAGGATAAAGGCTCTGTCGGGCAGCTGACCACATCTCCTCATCACACACAGATGACCAGATACACATTTCACACAGGTTCAAGTTGAAGAAGTTTAATTTTAATGTACTGAATAATACAGGTACTTAAATGAATGTTCAATTCATCAAGACATTTACAGACATACAAATATACAGTACTATGTAAGAAAAAAGCATCAAGTCATGTTTATCATTTTGGACTAAAATAGAGGAATGTTGCTCAAGGTTATAAAATGCAGTTGTCCGCACTATGAACCAGGATTTGATTGAATAAGCAAGACATTTTACAATGACGATGTGTATTGCGGTGGACAATAACAGAGAATGTGAAGTTGAACACCTTGTGAGAATGGTTCATGTTTAACATAGCTTTAACATTAGTTCAACATTAATAAAGTAGTCAAAAACGTGGGCCAAAATAATAGCAACTTCACATTCACATAACGTTAGGTGTTTACAGGTAATATTAGCTAACGTGCGTTAGCTAGCTAACGTTAGGTTAATGCAGAACTAGCCCCCAGCTGCAATCCCGGAGCGTGCGTTAGCTAACGTTAGCTCACCACTAAAGCAAATTACAGACGGAAAATAGGCCCTAATGTCCAAAATAGCGAAGGTGCCCCGGCACGGCCTAAAGTACTTACATTTTCACTGAAAGACATATTTGGTTATTTTTCAACGAAGAAGAATGAATGTTAAACCAGAGCTAGAAGTAGAAACTCATATTTGTTCATATGCTCCACACGCATGCGCACTATGAAGCCCTGCCCAACATCGCATGCGCAGTAGTGCACCGCACGGTACAAGCCCCGACGCCCCGCCCACGCACAACAACGCACAGTACGCCCGAAGCCCCGCCCAGACATTGGGCTCTGCGGCTCTGCAGATATACCCTACTCGGGGAGTCACGTGATAGTTCTAAGACTCGGAATACATTTGTCTATGGTTTCTTTACCATAGGAGTTGCTTGTGGTTGCTGGGTTTATATGGTTCCCCTTATTCAATTGTCTGACAGGAGCAGAGTTTAGCATAATTAAATTCAATTCACGCTTTTGAAATTTGAGAAAAACAAGAAAAAGGTAGACTGTGTAATAAAGGCCCCCGAAATACACAAAATGAACTTACATTTCAAGTTCAGTCTGGAGCGAACACTGCATAGCTGAGAGGACACCGTTACCAAACCAAAATAGTCAAAACAACAGATAGAACGCACTCATTTAATGATATACTCATGATTACCTGATTCAGATTGTTTTTCAACGCTGTTTTTGCGTTTTGGATGTAAATGTTCACGGCAATCAATGAAAACAACGATGGAGGGCAATGGCACTGTAGCGATACAGCAAATGAGAACGTCAAGGGATATCAACATCAGAGTAGTTGTGCTCTTGTGATTGGTCGAAGATTGGCAAGGCGTATGGGTATTGTAGTAGTTATCATGGAAACAGGGTAAAGAATACAATATTTATTGGTTGTTTGTAACAGTAAAATAATGACATAATCTATTCCTTTACTATACTTTGAGCTTCGGTCATTTAAAGCCTTTTTGCCTCTGTCGATTCTGTCACAATTGGTTTGCAGATACATAACACAAACTGTCAGTTACCTGAGCAGGGGGCGGAACAGAGAACTTCTATGTGATTGCTCTGAATCAAAACCAGGTGCTTTAATCAGAACATTAATGGTAGGCTACCTTTCAATCAGGAGTTCTTAAACAATTTCAGACTACGACTGGTATTGGGAAAATTCAGTGTCACTCTGCGACCCAGTCTCACTATAATAATATGACAGTATTGTTGTCATGATGTGGGGACTCACCAGAGACAAACTCATGACCCATTTTGGGTCCAGACCCATAGCTTAAGAAACGCCCTAGGCCCCTTCTTTTAGCTCCATCAAAGAAACCAGACAATAGAGGAGGGGTCTGTTATCTGTTTAGTGCCAGACTACCATGATAGGGCTTCTAAATGTTAGTGAATTCTCTGTGCCTGTGTAGCCGGGCCCGTATTGCCATCTCTGCATTGTGTTAAAGTTCGACCCTGTCCCAAGTGAGTCTCGAACCCGGGTCTCCCGCACCGCGGGCGACATCACAGACCACTATACCAAGAGGTGAATTCACCTTCTGGTAACGTGTCTGCATGCCTTTTATGGGTGGATGAGTTTACTTGCAGTACCGCTACGTGGATATACTCACGGACCTCCGTTACACTTGAAACAAAGCAGACATTCAGACGGTTATGACCGAAATGCACCTGCTGTTTATCTATTACGTTTTTACACTGAAAGCATCTTGGTGGAAAAGTCACATCATTTGTTACCTTGGATACTTCTATCCATTGTGTGCTCTCCTGGAAGAATTGAATATACTTGTGAATTAACAACCGTTCCCATATCCTAGCTGCTGCTCATTGAGGCTTGGTAACCATAATTAGGATTGGCACTTTGAAGCATGCCTTTGAGTGACTGGGGAGTTCCAGACAAGGCTCTCTCAGTTTGAGGGTCGGAGGCGACGCTGCCAAACCGAAGAAAAAGGTCATTCACGATCAAGGTCCCAAGGGAAGCTTTTTGAACAGCTCTTTTCTCCCTCGAAATTGATCACAACCACACCGGCAACTCTACACGGACTGTTTAGAAGGTACAGTGACCTATTCTGTTGCCATTTATAGGTTTAATTGGTCACAACTCACAAGGTGTCATTTGCAATCAGTCGTCGCACAGGAAATGGCGTCAATCGCAATCTATGTTTCTGGTTAATGTCTGTATTGATTCATGGTTTTGAAAATGGCGGTTGTGAAAAGAACATTGTCATCCCACACAGTGGAACGGAGCGTCATTGGCAAACCTCCTGTTGATGCCCTGTGTCATGTAAATAATTGTATCGGACCTCACCGAACCTTTATTTAACTGGAAGACCATTGAGGTTGTTCCCTCATTTACAATGATGTTGCGTAAAAACACAGTTAAAGTAAATATGACAAAATTAAAAGGAACACAACGAGATAAAAACAAGGAAAATCAACCTAAAACACAAGAGAAAAATTAAGATGAAAACTAAGAAAAGCAGCTAAAACAGTTACAGATTGATGTACAGTGCTTTGTGATCATGGCGTTGAACTGTGCATAGGTTAGAAGAGTATTGATCTTTAAAGTGTGTTGAAGGATGTTCCAGGAGCATTAAAGGAAAAGGCAGACCTTCCAAGATCAGAACATGGTCAGGGAACCTTGAGCGAGTCAGATAGTGTCCAAAGTTCCAATCCAACATTGTGATGTAAGGTGGTCACTTAACAATAAGGGGGTCTCTCTGTAAAAGAAGGCTGGCCAACTTTATTACACAGGAAACTGTTAGGGTTTGTAACCGACCCCAAGCGCAACGGCACAGAGAGAGTTGTTTCAGAGTTAGCCAAAAACAAGGGCGTGTTTATTTTCAGAGTCACAAGATTGAATTAGGTGGAGAACAGAACAAACGGGGAATCTGGCATGTGAAGAATGTTTGCGGCTCTGCAGATTCTCCCAGAAGGTGATGGTGAGGAATTTGCTTGTGACGTCTGAGCCGCTCTGCAGATCCCCCCAGCATACACTCCAGGTGGAAACAGAGGGGGAGAGAGAAATCCCAGTTAGCTCAGCGCACAACAGAAACAGAGAGGTGACTGATCCAAACAAATATCCAAGTGACTTGATCTTTGGTGTGATACACACAGTTAGCAGAGTCCAGAGAAAAAACAATACGGTAATCCAAGGTGTAAATCCAACAACAAAAAATAGGTGAGAACAGTATAACAAAAACGGGATCTCTTCGGTGTTTCACAAACACACAAAAAACGAGTGATCCAAAAAGAACTGTTTCCAAAAACTCACCAGAGCGCAACGCGTAAAGCGGGCAGATAAACGAGGCGTTGCTTCGTACGGGGAATCTGGTTCTCAAACAGGGATACTTCACGAGAGTCCTGGGGAGCAACAGACAGCGACGGGAAAGAAAGGCAGATGCAGGGAATATTCAAAACGATCCAACATCGATATTAGGGAGATCAGGGTATATAAAGCCACGGGGCGCTAATGACAAGCTGTGACAGCTGCGGGATGAAATTGATCATTGCTCCAGAAGCGTGTGGTGGGGAGAGGACAAAACCTCACAGTACCCCCCCCTCCACGGGAGCCACCCGGCGACCCACTCGGCCCCGGCCTGCCCGGACGGGACCGAAGGAAGCCGGTGAACAGGGGCACTGGAGAGGGGGACAAAGACAGAGGCCCGGAGAGGGAGACCGGAGACGGGGACAGGGGCCCGACAGCGGAGGCCGGGCACGGGGACAGAGGACCGGCGAGGGAGGCCGGAGACGGGGACAGAGGACCGGCGAGGGAGGCCGGAGACGGGGACAGGGGCCCGACAGTGGAGGCCGGGCACGGGGACAGAGGACCGGCGAGGGAGGCCGGAGACGGGGACTGGGACCCGGCGAGGGAGGCCGGAGACGGCGTGGAGGCCGGGCCGGGCGTAGAAGCTGGACCGGGCGTAGCGGCTGGGCCAGGTGAGGGAGCCGGACCAGGCGTGGAGGCCGGGCCGGGCGTAGAAGCTGGACCGGGCCAGGCGAGGGAGCCGGACCAGCGTGGAGGCCGGGCCGGGCGTAGAAGCTGGACCGGGCCAGGCGAGGGAGCCGGACCAGGCGTGGAGGCCGGGCCGGGCGTAGAAGCTGGACCGGGCCAGGCGAGGGAGCCGGACCAGGCGTGGAGGCCGGGCCGGGCGTAGAAGCTGGACCAGGCCAGGCGTGGGAGCCGGACCAGGCGATGAGGCAGGGCTAGCTGCCTGGGCACAAGCTAGCTGAAAGGGCTGTTCTAGCTGTGGGAAAGCTACACACAAAGTGGAGGCCATGCTAGCTGGGGAAGCTACACATATAGTGGGGCTAGCAGAGGGACTGGGTTAGCTGCCTGGGCATGGCTAGCTACAGGGCCTATGCTAGCTGCAAGGGCTGCATTAACATAGAGGCTGTGCTAGCAGCCGGGGCTAAGCTAGCAGACTGGGGCCATGCTGGTAGTAGAGGCCTGGCAAGCTGCAGGGGCTCTCTCTGTGTCGGCTGGGGTCGTCATGGTTGGATCGTAATGTTAGGGTTTGTAACCGACCCCAAGCGCAACGGCACAGAGAGAGTTGTTTCAGAGTTAGCCAAAAACAAGGGCGTGTTTATTTTCAGAGTCACAAGATTGAATTAGGTGGAGAACAGAACAAACGGGGAATCTGGCATGTGAAGAATGTTTGCGGCTCTGCAGATTCTCCCAGAAGGTGATGGTGAGGAATTTGCTTGTGACGTCTGAGCCGCTCTGCAGATCCCCCCAGCATACACTCCAGGTGGAAACGGAGGGGGAGAGAGAAATCCCAGTTAGCTCAGCGCACAACAGAAACAGAGAGGTGACTGATCCAAACAAATATCCAAGTGACTTGATCTTCGGTGTGATACACACAGTTAGCAGAGTCCAGAGAAAAAACAATACGGTAATCCAAGGTGTAAATCCAACAACAAAAAATAGGTGAGAACAGTATAACAAAAACGGGATCTCTTCGGTGTTTCACAAACACACAAAAAACGAGTGATCCAAAAAGAACTGTTTCCAAAAACTCACCAGAGCGCAACGCGTAAAGCGGGCAGATAAACGAGGCGTTGCTTCGTACGGGGAATCTGGTTCTCCAACAGGGATACTTCACGAGAGTCCTGGGGAGCAACAGACAGCGACGGGAAAGAAAGGCAGATGAATATTCAAAACGATCCAACATCGATATTAGGGAGATCAGGGTATATAAATCCACGGGGCGCTAATGACAAGCTGTGACAGCTGCGGGATGAAATTGATCATTGCTCCAGAAGCGTGTGGTGGGGAGAGGACAAAACCTCACAGTGAATGGCTGTCACCAATAATGAATCTGAAGTCAGCGTGACCGAGTCAAGTGGCTTAAGAGTGGAAGCAGCAGCGTGTCTATAAATCACCATAGTCCAAAACACTGCTTCATCGATCCCCTTCCTATTAATCATAGGAAAGCTGGTTCTGTTTATGTACAAGAAGCCAATTTCTTATCACAGCTTGCTGGCAAGGTTGTCTATTTGGTATTTAAATGTAAAATTTCTCATCGAGGCAGATGCCAAGATATTTATACTCAGTGACTCTCGACTCGATGCTAGAACCACTTACAGTGGATATATGTAAACCATTATATTAAATATTTCTGGCTCTAGTAAACAGCATGAATTTGGTTTTAGATTATATTTATTGTCATTGCATTAGTACAGAGTACAACGAAATTAAGTTGGCATCTAACCAGAGTGCAAAGTAGCAGTAAAGTGCATTGCAGTATACAGTATAACATGTGAATATGTGGAGTATATAGGACAACGCTATGGAGGATATATGCTAAGCTAATGTATGTACAGTATTATTATACAGTGGTATGAGTAGGAATGCACTATGATAATAAACCAGTCTAGCCAGTGGTTACTAATATGAGTAGATATACATATATATAGATAGTGTGTACAGTATTATTATATAGCATTCGGATGAGGGGAGGGCTCTCTCCCTCTCTACAGTACGTGTTACTGGTGCGACATTAGCGGACAGACAGGGCACGAAATAAACTTTTTGACTCACCGGCCAGTGGCGGGTAGATGGGAAAATTCTACCCGCCAAGCATATTTCTTACCGGCCAAAAAAAATACGCATTTTTGTGTCACACTCACATATATACATTTTTTTCAGTACATTTCAAGTAGATAAGCTATTACGTTGAAGAATAGACACTTAAAGAGGCCAGAGTTAAATTTGTACACTCTCTCTCTCTCTGAAGTGACTTCTCGCTATCTGCAAACAGCTCCACTGTCTGTGTGTATACTTAGTAGCCTCCAGATGCAGCCAGGATTCTCCGGCGCTGCAGCTGGACCGTATTGGTATACTGTGCTTTGGTCAAATCACATTCAGCATGCCCTCAGCTCGAATACGCATCAAATCAATGTTATAAGACATTGATATCAGGAGCTATCTGTAGCTACTGCTAGCCGGCTAGATAACGTTAAGACAACGCCTCAGTGAACTATTTCGTTTACTGGGACATAGAGCTAACGTGAGCTAACGTTGCCTACCGAGCGAACAGAGGTATTATGCACTCGACTATTGCTGGAGCATTTGTTGATATCAGCAGCTATCAGTAGCTAGCCAGCTAGATACCGTTAGACAATGCCTCATGTATTAAACTAAAAGTGAATAGTTGACTGGGTCATTGTTTAAACAGTAACGTTAGCTCACGGAGGTCCGCACTAGACTAGAGCAGACTGCCTCTGTGTTGATACGAGCAGAAGCACGGACTGGGGCGGATATGACTCGTTGCCACAGGTTTTTTCAAAATAAGAGTATCATATGAACCGAACGTTGCTAACTGCCGGAGCCATCCATATTATGACTGGAGCTGCGCTTGGGGTGGAAATGAGACCCGCACAGGATTTTCAAAATAAGAGTATCGATATGAACTACACGCCAGGTGGCGGGCAGACCTCTCAGTGTCACTCGCCAAACCGAAAATCTGCCCGCCAATGGCGGGTGGCGGGCTCAAATTTCGTGCCCTGCGGACAGACGTTAACAGACACGTGTTACTGGCGCGACATTAGCTTCGGGCTTGCTAAGCACTACTGCGCTCAGACATATAAAATCAGTTTTTCACATTAGGATCTAACATCCCAACAGGCCACCTTGCTTATGGTTTGATTCAGTTTTAGTAGAATGTGAAAGACATGATGTGACATACTATAAAATCTGTTTCTTTACAGTGCAATGAAATAGTTCTGGATTACTGTTACTGTACAGTTCAAAGTCATCCTTACCGTCTGTTTGGTATCCACACACCCATTCTTAATGGTTTATATGGTATACTATATACTGTATCAGTAAACACAATGGGTTTGATAAGCGATTGTTTTGACCCCACAGAGATGCAAATATTCGATTAGAATCCAGGGCCCTCATTTATCAATGGTGCGTACGCACAGATATGTGCGTAACCCGTGCGTACGATAATTTCTAAGCAAAATTGGACTTATCAATTTGAACGTGTGCTTGACTTTTTGCGTATATCTACGCACAGCTCAGAGCATGCGTACCTGGCGCCCAGCGGTAGAATATGAAGACTACAATGCGGAAATAAGCTTCCGTGCATTCGTTTCAACACTGGCGTGTTCTGTATGACCCGTAATTCATTATAGTGGCCTCTGTTGAAACTTCACTGAGACTAACACAGTCTATTTGTGAGCTCCCGCACAGACGTGATAATAATAATAATAGCTTCATTTTATATAGCGCCTTTCAAGAGACCCAAGGTCGCTTTACATAGGGGAAAGAAATAACAAAGTAACAAACATAGTGGACACACACAACATGTAAATATGATGATGGAATTCAAGTTCGTGTTTTTATTGATCACATAGGCAGGCTATACATGGTGTAGGCTACATGGCAGTGAGATTCATTCATGGTTGTCAAGGGGTCCAGAAACGGGTACAAAGACATCCAGGGGAACGAACAGCATAGACGGCAAAAGACAATGAACGCACAAAGAGACCAGGCAACAGAGAACTAATATACACAGGCTAATTGACAAATGAGACACACAAGGGCTGATTATCACGAGGAACACCTGGGAGGGGAAACGGACAGACAAAGACTACAAGGACTACAGCAATGGCAGACAAGACACACATGGGACAGAACAAGCAGACTAAACAGAATACACAATACAAGACAAGAGTACTAAACCAGACAGGGGAACATGAAGGGCAAGAGGCAGACCGGGAGACAAAGCAAGAGGGGGAGAACACAAAGGAACATAGATATACTAAACAAACATAAATTAACAAGGAGAGACAGATCAGGCGAGGGTAGTCCATGATTAAGTGAGGGGAATTGTCCAAGAACCGGTGGGGGGAGAAGACATGGGTGGAGAGAATAGGGCAGGGCCAGGTGGGATGTGACAATTTTAGTAATTTGGAGATTGGCCGGTACTAAGTAGGTCCTACTTTATGTTAAATTAAACTGGACTTTGAACAAGTCTTTATTAATTGCACACATTGACAATGTCGTCATGCAGTGACACACACATGCGATGGGCGGCACACACAGTAACACACATGCAATTTTTGGCTCACCGATGAAATTTAGTCTCTGAGCTTGACCCATCCCTTCGTCCTTCCCCCCAAGGGCAGCCGGGAGCAGACATGGGCCGCACCCGGGGACCAATCCAAGTGCTCCTGTCCGTCTTCGTCAGGGTGTTACAGACAGTGTTAGCGATCTGTTCTGCATGTTTTTCCATTGGGTTTATATTCTGGAGGGGAAACCCTTGTGAGCACGGGGAGAACATGCAAACTCCACACAGAAAGGCCCGGGAGATACCCCACCTGGGTACCTGGCAATGCGGCGACCTGGTCCCCAAGTGGGAATTGAACCCAGGAGCTTCTAGCTGTGAGGCGACAGTGTTAACCACTACACCACCATGCCGCCATGTAAAGGAATCACATGGGCTGATTTCCGAACAAGATTAAATATATGCGTTAATTGCTCAGTGATAATTGGAGCGGGAAAGAAAAATCTGATTCATCCTCTCCAGTTGAACTCCTGGTATCAATGGCTTGCAATGCTTAAAGGGCATCATTAGGAGAGAAGGGATGAAAGGTGAACTGAGAAGCATGATTTATGGTGCACAATATTATCATCAATAAGAAGGGGGCCTGTGTATTCCTTTTCAAATAAATGCCCAGCATGATCTGCAGTGTTTATTGATGTCTTGGCAAATGTCAGTGTTCATAAATCAAAACAGTCCTCGTAATTAATATGTGTGGGTAGGAAATTAGTGGTTCTGTTATTGTTTGAGTACTGCCTTACAAAAAGCCGCCGGGTTTGAGTAGGAGCCTGTAATTAGATCTAATTTTCTCACGGCTGAAGTATGTCTATTTGTGAGTTGTCTACTCTAAATGATAGCCAGTGTAACTGAGGGGTACAATTCCCTGACTGTATTGAGAGTATGGTATTATTAAACCACTACTTAGTTATGTACTTTAATTACTGGCCATACAGTACACGGTATATATGGTGAACACCCACACAAGAATACAGCTTAACAAGGAAAGTTATATTTAGAAGTATTTATTATTAAAGCAGCACCAATAGGTTACAATATTGAGAATTATGAATTGCGCTTATATGGCGAAGAACACTTAAGTAGGTCAAGAGCGTAAGTCCATGAGCATATTAAGATGGGTATAATTGAATACCACCTGTAGCATAAGAATTACATAAGGCACACTCGTAGTCAGCTGGAGATACTAAGGGGGGTTCCCTCCGGTTGTAAGCCAGCAGGGGAGAGGAATGTTCGGGAGCAAAAGTCTGGATCAACGGGGAATCAATAAGCTCCAGCTACGGGAGTCGGTACATATACTCCCCTCGATCGGCAGACAAAAGCAGCAGCTATAATCCAGTATGCGCAACAGCATGGATGAAAGCCAGCCAGCCTCTTCCTAGAGACGGGCTCGAGTGATGCTCCTCACGGGTAGATCCCACACAGCAGTGGGGTAGACGGTTCTCTGCTCCAGCAGCCACAGTACCAAAAGCAATATAATCCAGCCGGAAAAGGCTCTGCATTCGCCGGTGTAGATTCTCCTGTGCACTATACTTCACATTAACTAGGTCGAACTTGACATTATTTCACTAAACTCTGACACTTTTACTATCCTATTCGCACATATTATAAGTGCTCTATTTAGACGCAAAGTTGCTCACTTCACTTGGTCGTTGACTCGTGGTGAAGGCTTTAACGTTTGAGATAAGACGATACGTTACTTTGAACGAATGATGAACTGAATGAACTGAACGAACTGAACGAAGTGCTGCTGTTTCCACCTGCGCCGTATTTATACGTAAGGTGAATTATCTAGTGCCAACCTCAGTTCTGTCTCGTATTACTGCGCAAACCTGGACATGTTGAGACAAGCCTTGGCGGTGGCTTTGAACTCGAACTTGGGGGTATGGCCGTTGGCGCCTAGGGGTCGCTGTAGGAGAACGAATATTATGGTCTGGCTTGTACCTAGGTAAAGGGATATTCCGTGTATATATGCAAAGAATATACAAGGTGTAACTGAGGGGTACAATTCCCTGACTGTATTGAATAAGTATGGTATCATTAAACCACTACTGACTTATGTACATTACTACTGGCCATACAGTACACAGGTATATGAGATGAACACATCCACAATAACACGGTTTCACACAAATACTCGTTTAGAAGAATATTTATTAGCAGCACGAAGATTATCTTACATTACTTTACTTATCAAGATTGAGAATTGATTGATTGATTGAAAAGTTTATTAACAGATTGCAGAATGGGTACAGTACAGTACAGCTCAATACATACAATTGTTAAGGGGATGCAGACCAGAGAAAGACTTTCGTCTTGTTTACATCAGGGTCCCCCATTTTCAATTCATCATAACATATATGACATACATGACATACAGATAGACAGTACTGCTACATCTATACATTTATGACATATCAGATTTGCAAATACAGTACTGTTTGTGATACAAACGTGTCCAGAGTGTATATACATTTGGCATAGAAACTGTACATTGGAGGAGGTTGGTTGGGTGGGGTTGGGTGGGTTGGGTGAGGGCTGTACATTGGAGGTGGGGGGGGGGGGTTGGGAAGGGGACACACACACATTTTACACTGTACATTGGAATATTGACAAAGCCTTACTTGGTCATTTACTGTACAACTAGGTTAGGACATTTGTAGGGGCCAGTTTCGAATTGCAGTCTCACGTAGGTGTTTTTTGAGAGTGTTTTTGAAGGTGGGTAGTGATTCACATTCCTTTACAGCTTTAGGCAGGGCGTTCCACATTGATGTGGCATAATTGCGAAACGTGTTTAGTCCCTTTTGCGCTTGTAAGGCGAAGAATGTGCATGAATAGGTCAAGAGCGTAAGTCCATGAGCATATTACGCAGGAGATAATTAATACCACCTGTATCATAAGAATTATATCTATGGTACACTAGTAGGGCAGCTGGAGATACTAATAGGGTCCCTCCGGTTGTAGGCCAGCAGGGGAGAGGATTTGTCGGTAGCGAAAGTCTGGGTCAACGAGGAATAAGGAGACTCCAGGTACAGGAGACAGTGCAATAATCTCTTGATCCGCAGACGAACAACAGCTATTCTCCGGTATGCAGTGCCGCATGGAAGAAAGCTAGCCAGCCTCAGGCGTCCTAGAGGCGGGCTCGACGTTGCTCCTCACAGGGTAAATCCCACACAATTGTGGGTGTAGACGATTCTCCGCTCCATCAGCTACAGGACCAAAGCAAATATAATCCAGCCGAAAAGGGCTCTGTAGTCGCCGGTGTAGGTTATCCAGTGTACATATCCACACGGTTCTCGTCTAGGGCTCCTCGGATGACGGCACCAGGTTAAGCCGCCCAGCCTGGATAAGCACACTAGCTCGGTACGAGGAAGCGTTGGTAATGCTGGTCACTGTAGAACGGTAGCCGCACGATACACTATACATAATAGACTATTACTTAATAATAGAATAGGTCGAACTCGACGATACAGCGTTAAACTCTGACACTTCAGCTATCAATTCGCACGCGGTCTCAAGGCTCTATTTTGGGGCAAAACGGGCCCACTTCACAGCACGTTGTATCGTGGTGTGAGGCTTCAACTTATTGGTTAACATACTGCTGTATTCACCTGCGCCGTATTTATACGTTAGGTGAACAATCTAGTACCAGCCTTATTTCTGTCTCGTATTCTTGCGCAAACCTGGGCATGTTGAGACAAGCCTTGGCGGTGGCTTTGAACTCGGCATCGGGGGGTATGGCCGTGGCGCCTAGGGGATCGCTTCCAATAGGAGAACGAATATTATGGTCTGTCCTGTACCAGGTAAAGGGATATTCCGTGTATATGTACAAAGAATATACAAGGGATATCAAACGATATACAAATATTATACATGGGATCTCAAGCAATAAATATATATATTCGGTTTAATCTGACCCTTTGTAACAGCCGCCTCCTAATTAGTCCGCACCTAATTAGATAAGCAGAGACAGATTAACCGTCTTGTCCACTACTCAATGTCCGTTGTGAGGAGTAGGGCAATTCACGAAGTCAGTGGGTCATGATCGTCATTAAGAGAGTCGGGGAGCCTTGGCAACTCTATCAGCCTCGCCACGGGTCGGGTGTATGTCCGCCCCTGGACGAGCACTTCTGCCGCTCTGACCTTTCCGTCGGCACCAGTGATCACTTTGCTTACGCGGCCGGCCGGCCACATAGCTCGGGGTAGTGACTGGTCGATAATCATGACGACTGTGTCCACTTTTAAGTTGTCCCCGTCCTTGACCCGCTTCTGACGGGCTGGAAGGGATAGTAGGGGGGTTAGGAGGAAGCGGGCCTGAGACTGCTTTGATCTGTGCTTGGCTGCGCCTCCACCTCCTCCGTCTGTTTCTCTTGTTTGCTCTGTACCCCGTCTGAGGAGGGGCCGGTTCCGGCCGCCCCATCAAGGAGTCGCTTGGGGTGCTGGGTTCGAGGTCAGCTACGTCTGGAGCGCAGCTGAGGGGGGTGGAGTTCCGAACTCCCTCTTGTGCCCACGGTTCTCTCACAGGCCTCTCGCTTAATGTCAATAGCCTCTCAACGGGCTGTACGAGGGAGTGGCCGGTGTCGCTCGCCTTTGTGTGTAGGCAGCGTGTAGACGTGGGTTGACTGTCAAGTCCGTAGAGGGGGCCCTGGAGCGTCCACCCCAGTCGGGTCTGAACCGCGACTGGGCATCCTTTGGGTCCGATGTGGGCCGCCTCAATTGGGAGAATGAGGTCCGCGTGGTCGGAGCCGATGAGCAGGGTTGGTGTGGCACGTCGATAAGCGGTATAGGTAGTTGACGTAGGTGCACATACTTCGCCATCAGCTGTGGGATGGGGTAGGTGTACTGGGACAGGCCTATGTCGTGGCTGGTGAAGACGTTGGTAATACTATACTGCTTCTCGGGCTGGTCCACCGCTGCTATCTTGAAGGAGACCCTTTCACCCTTTATGGTCTTCTGGTCTCTTCTGATGGTGCGTATTGTCATGGTACCTTTGGCACCCCGCAGGCCCAACTGGGCTGCGGCGGAAGCGAGGAGGAGAGTCTTTTCAGACCCATCGTCCAGGACGGCGTAAGTGTCCAGGACCTTGTCCTCGTAGCTCAGGAGCACTCTGACCACTTTGATGAGCACTCGGGGGGTCCCGCTATGCTGGTCAATGTGGAGCACTCCTGTTGGTTGGTTGCTTTGGATCGTCTGGGGTGGTGCCGACTCGCGGTCGTCCGAGTAGCACCGTGACTCCCAGTGTCTGCTGTAGCAGTCGGTACAGTAGGGAGCGGTCTGGTGGATCTTTGGTACTGGTGCCACCGCCTCGGCCTGGTACATTACCGTGACGGGCCCACTTTGTTGTCCTGGCGGACGCCTGTTGATGTCATGCAGGACCTCCAAGTGGGCGCCGCCGCACCTGCTACACTTCTTCTTCAAGCGGCACTCGGCTGCCATGTGGCTGCGCGCGCAGCGGAAGCAGCGGCGGTGGTCTTTGATCCACTGACTCACCTCGTCCGTGGTCGGCTTCTTGAACTTGTCGCATTGATACAGCCGATGTTCCCCTTCACAGTACTGGCATTCAATCTTCCACTCCTCTTTCGTCGAGGGGGTGTTGTGGTTCTTGTGCTGCGGTACTGATTCGGCTTGGTGCATAACGGTCACCGACCGGCGGTTATCATTTGATCCCCGAGGTCCATCTCTTGGGCTTGGTCCACTCCACACGAACGTGTCCAGTCGTAGGCTGCTGACCTCCCTGGCGAGGAAATCAGATAGGTCTAGGAGGGATGCCTCTGGGCCGTTGGGGTCGCGGTGGTCTCTGCCGCCGAAAACGCTCTTGTCGGGCGGGAGGGAGCTTCTCTAATATCCTCTCTACATTAGAGTTAGCGTACAGTTCGTATATCCCTTTTTCCTTTTGGGACCCCAGCATCCCTACCAGGGACTGTACCTTGATAGAGAGGTCATCCAATGCTCTGTTGTCTCTGGCTGGGGGGAGACGGTCAATGTCTCTTATCTCTTGTATCACGTAGTCCCATATGCGTCCATAACGTTGGTCGAGGGCTACTAGAGCCGCGGTGTATGGGGTACTTGAGTTGGAATATGCCAGCGCTATATTATGCGCTCTGGGCACCTTCAGGTGCTTGAGTAGGATAGCATACTTGTACGTCTCATTGGGGACATCGGACAGCATAGTCTCTAAGCACATCCGTAGCTCCGTGTACTGTGCTCTGTCCCCGCGTGTAAAATCCGGGAATGTCGGTGTGCCAAGGTACGATGCCATGGATGGCTGGCACATCGGTGAGCGTTGGGGGAGAGGCCTCCTGGGCGAGTCTCCCCGTACGTGTCGTCGTGGGCTGGTACTTGGTGGGTACCGAAGCCCGGGTACCCAGGTGCTGTTCCTCGGGGCTGACGGCGCGTCAAACTCACCCGTGAGTTGAGTCGGGGGTTTGTAGCGCAGTGCCTTGGGGCTGACGTCTGGGCTGTACTGGGCCTCCTGGTCCAGAGTACGTTGCTGCTGGTCGGCTTGACATTCCTCCTCTTCCTCTTCCTCTTCCTCTGCTAGGTCCTGGAGTCTTCTGTTCAGTCTCTCGGCGTGGTAGGCCGGTTCTTCCCGGTTGCTGGGTCTCGTATGGACCGGCCGGGGAGGGGGTTCGGAGACGTGGACAGGATCCTCCTGTTGGCGGGGTCCCGGGTCGCTTGGTCGGGTAGGGGAATGTGTCCTAGACCCTCGTCGTGATGATCTCCGGGAGCTCCGTGCAGAGAGAGGGGGTGTCGCCATGGCAATCAATTTGTCCATCGTCTGCGCCTGCAGCCGGTCGCGCTCTGCTTCGCGCTGGGCATGGGCGGCGTCGCGCACTGCTTCGCGCTGGGCATTGGCGGCGTCGCGCTGTGCATTGGCGCTGGCATGGGCGGCGTGGAGCTGTGCATTGGCGGCGTCGCGCTGTGCATTGGTGGCGGCGTGCTGTGCATTGGCGGCGGCGTGCTGTGCATCGGCGCGGCTTCTTTCAATGTTCTCTTCCGTCTGAAGGCGTCTGGTCTCCAGTCTTATGCGGTCGTCTTCACTCCTTTGTTGCGCCTGGAAGCGCTCTCGCTCGGTTGCAGAATGTTCGCGTTCACTGAGGGCTTGCGCTTGGAGTTGCGCGTGAAGGCGCTCTCGTTGGTCTGCAGCTTGTTCGCGCTCGCTCGTCTGTTGCGCTTGAAGTCGATCGCGTTCGGTGGAGGCTGCCAGGGTGGCGATGAGTGCCTGCGCCAGCATCTTGTCCGCCTCGCTGGGGGAAGACACAGGCGGAGGTGATCGGCTTCTGGCAGTGCTCGTTGGAGATCCGTTCTCCTGTCGCGCTCCGAGGAGGTCCATCTCCTGGGTGTGCGTCTCTTCTGGTAGTGGGTCGGGTTCCGTCCCTGGAGCGCTTTCTTTATCCTGGAGCTCTCCGGGGACTGTCCCGTTGACGTTGGCGGGGGGTAAAGTCATGTCAGGTCCCTCCTGGTCCCCCCCGTGAGCTTGGTCAGTTACGTTAGAACCCACTAGGGTCTCTACTGGCGGGGTCGCCTGGTCGGTAGGGTTTGACATACTTTTACTATCCGCTTTTTCCGCGTTTAACGTCTGTATAAAGCTAGGTAGTAGACTGGCAGCGTAGTCCTCTAGGTAACGAGGTGGCTGCCGTCTGCGCTCCGGGCGATCTAGCTTAGGAGAATCGTTTGTGGAGTGTTCATCATTGGCCATGTTAATATTAATATTATATTAATATTACGCTAATTACCCTCCGGCTCGAAGGACCAATTGTAACTGAGGGGTACAATTCCCTGACTGTATTGAATAAGTATGGTATCATTAAACCACTACTGACTTATGTACATTACTACTGGCCATACAGTACACAGGTATATGAGATGAACACATCCACAATAACACGGTTTCACACAAATACTCGTTTAGAAGAATATTTATTAGCAGCACGAAGATTATCTTACATTACTTTACTTATCAAGATTGAGAATTGCGCTTGTAAGGCGAAGAATGTGCATGAATAGGTCAAGAGCGTAAGTCCATGAGCATATTACGCAGGAGATAATTAATACCACCTGTATCATAAGAATTATATCTATGGTACACTAGTAGGGCAGCTGGAGATACTAATAGGGTCCCTCCGGTTGTAGGCCAGCAGGGGAGAGGATTTGTCGGTAGCGAAAGTCTGGGTCAACGAGGAATAAGGAGACTCCAGGTACAGGAGTGCAATAATCTCTTGATCCACAGACGAACAACAGCTATTCTCCGGTATGCAGTGCCGCATGGAAGAAAGCTAGCCAGCCTCAGGCGTCCTAGAGGCGGGCTCGACGTTGCTCCTCACAGGGTAAATCCCACACAATTGTGGGTGTAGACGATTCTCCGCTCCATCAGCTACAGGACCAAAGCAAATATAATCCAGCCGAAAAGGGCTCTGTAGTCGCCGGTGTAGGTTATCCAGTGTACATATCCACACGGTTCTCGTCTAGGGCTCCTCGGATGACGGCACCAGGTTAAGCCGCCCAGCCTGGATAAGCACACTAGCTCGGTACGAGGAAGCGTTGGTAATGCTGGTCACTGTAGAACGGTAGCCGCACGATACACTATACATAATAGACTATTACTTAATAATAGAATAGGTCGAACTCGACGATACAGCGTTAAACTCTGACACTTCAGCTATCAATTCGCACGCGGTCTCAAGGCTCTATTTTGGGGCAAAACGGGCCCACTTCACAGCACGTTGTATCGTGGTGTGAGGCTTCAACTTATTGGTTAACATACTGCTGTATTCACCTGCGCCGTATTTATACGTTAGGTGAACAATCTAGTACCAGCCTTATTTCTGTCTCGTATTCTTGCGCAAACCTGGGCATGTTGAGACAAGCCTTGGCGGTGGCTTTGAACTCGGCATCGGGGGGTATGGCCGTGGCGCCTAGGGGATCGCTTCCAATAGGAGAACGAATATTATGGTCTGTCCTGTACCAGGTAAAGGGATATTCCGTGTATATGTACAAAGAATATACAAGGGATATCAAACGATATACAAATATTATACATGGGATCTCAAGCAATAAATATATATATTCGGTTTAATCTGACCCTTTGTAACACAAGGGATATCAAACGATATACAAATACTATACAAGGGATATCAAGCAATAAATATATATATTCGGTTTAATCTGACCCTTTGTAACAGCCAGTATAAAGGATCTCCTGAGTGTCTGGCACGAGACCAGGCATTCCTTTATTTAAAGTGAGAGACCTGGCTGTGACACTGATGTCTCTCCAGGATTGTTGAAGGATGGCTTTTGTCTGTGTGTTTGCTTGTTAACGTGAGCTCACAGAGTACAAAGGTTTAGCTTTGAATGTATCTAGTATCCTATCACATCCTATCCTATCCTGGCCCAGATGTTGTAGACGATTTCCATTTGAAAGGCGCAGATAAAATGGATGTGCAGGAGCATATTCAGCAGGGATCAGGAACCGTGACTCTCACACAGTAAGGCCGGTCATCTTATAAACAGGTGGTGATAATCCCGCGCCTTCCCCCGGACGTAATCCTAATGTTTTTCACGGTACTCTCTCTCTTTACGTAACTGAAATGTAAAAAAAACTTAAAAACCGGTGCACGCGTGTTCCTTGTGTGTGTGTGTGTCGCTAGAGAAAATGTATGGCCATATTGCCGGCCGCATGGCACACTAAGACTGTCATCTTTCTGGAGTGCTGGATTACAAGTGCTCTTCTCACCCCTCCCTCCCTCAAACCCGCTCCACCTCCCTGGGACCCTGGCACACGCAGCCAGCTGCCAAGTGATTGTGGTATTTTTTTTTATAACCAGTACTTTGTGTTTTAAGGAAAGGCTTTAAAGGACATCTTTACTTGATAGGAGTTGATAACGTCGGACCGCCGTTCGACATATTTATTTCATTATTGAGATATTTGCTATTTCGTCATTGTGCTTCCACTATATCTGACAATGTAGCCCACGACAAACACCTCAAAAACACAATCGCCTGATTTGACGCCAAACCAATCCATAATCTTCTTTTCTTCTCCTTATCGGTACACACAGGTGGACCCCAATGGACCGAAAACACATTTAATCATTTAGATATTAATTGAGATATTCATTACATTGGGATTTCAGCGTATCTTTTGTTGTTCCAAACTTTTAACCTGGACATTCAACCCCCATTCAATATTGTCACAAGGAAAGATGAAATTACATACCTAGGTTCTATCCTAGATGCAAATCTTTCCTGTGACAAAATGGCATCCAATGTAATAAAAAAAAGTCAACCAATGAACTCGATTCTTGTACCGGATCTCCTCTCTGGTAAACAAGAATACCCTGAAGACTCTGGCAGGAGCACTCATTCAAGGGTACTACGACTATGCTTGCACCTCATGGTACCAAAGCACCTCAAAGGCGCTAAAAACTAAATTACAAACATCCCAAAACAAACTGGTCAGACTACTGCTTGACCCTACTCCTAGAACCCACCTCACCCCTGCCCACTTTGATAACCTAGGATGGCTTAGAGTAGACGACAGAGTACAGCAACTTGCAATGGGCCTGGTCTACAAGATACACTACACGACTATGGTACCCATTTACATGTCAAAATACTTCCCAAAGGTCAGTGAATACCACGATCACAACACCAGAGGGAGCTCCACAAATCATGTTAAACCCAGATTCGGCTCAAACAAGGTGTTAGGGTTTGTAACCGACCCCAAGCGCAACGGCACAGAGAGAGTTCTTTCCGAGTTAGCCAAAAACAAGGGCATGTTTATTCTCAGAGTCACAAGATTGAATTAGGTGGAGAACAGAACAAACGGGGAATCTGGCATGTGAAGAATGTTTGCGGCTCTGCAGATTCTCCCAGAAGGTGATGGCGAGGAATTTGCTTGTGACGTCTGAGCCGCTATGCAGATCCCCCCAGCATACACTCCAGGTGGCAACGGAGGGAGAGAGAGAATCCCAGTTAGCTCAGCGCACAACAGAAACAGAGAGGTGACTGATCCAAACAAATATC
Organism: Notolepis coatsorum; assembly: GCF_963971535.1. Lineage (NCBI taxonomy): Eukaryota > Metazoa > Chordata > Actinopteri > Aulopiformes > Paralepididae > Notolepis > Notolepis coatsorum. The sequence continues at coordinate 294,100,119 of NC_140165.1, forward strand.
CAAGTGACTTGATCTTCGGTGTGATACACACAGTTAGCAGAGTCCAGAGAAAAAACAATACGGTAATCCAAGGTGTAAATCCAACAACAAAAAATAGGTGAGAACAGTATAACAAAAACGGGATCTCTTCGGTGTTTCACAAACACACAAAAACGAGTGATCCAAAAAGAACTGTTTCCAAAAACTCACCAGAGCGCAACGCGTAAAGCGGGCAGATAAACGAGGCGTAGCTTCGTACGGGGAATCAGGTTCTCCAACAGGGATACTTCACGAGAGTCCTGGGGAGCAACAGACAGCGACGGGAAAGAAAGGCAGATGCAGGGAATATTCAAAACGATCCAACATCGATATTAGGGGGAACAGAGTATATAAAGCCCTCTGGGGCGCTGATTAGAACACACATCAGGTGCGTGATGGTAATTGATACTTGACTTAGAAGTGTGCGTTCGGCCAAGGACCAATCATCACAGAATCCTCACAGAACCTTAAAGGAACGGAGCGTGGCGGGGAATGCAATTACTCAACAAAGTACCTTAAAGGAACGGAGCGTGTGGCCGGGAACGGACCAATCATCACAGTACTTTAAGAAGCCTGTGGTGGGGAAAGAACCAATCCTCACACAAGGGACTAAACACGTTTCGCAATTATGCCACATCAATGTGGAATGCCCTACCCACAGCTGTAAAGGAATGTGAATCACTACCCACTTTTAAAACCACTCTCAAGGAGCACCTACGGGAGACTGCAATTAGAAACTGGCCCCTGTAAATGTCCTAACCCAACCCCCTCCAATGTACAGTAAATGGCCTAACCCAATAATACACGAGACCCTCTTCTCTGACCAAGTAAGGTTTCGTCGATAATCCAATGTACAGTTACCCCCACCCCGCCTACCCTGGCCATCCACCGCCACCCCACCCACCCAACCACCTCCAATGTACAGTCCCCCCCCAACCCCACCCCACCTACCCAACACCCCCCCCCACCTCCTCCAATGTACAGTTTCTTCGTCAAATGTATATACTCTCTTTTAAAAAATAATTTTTAACTCTTTTTGTATCACAAACAGTACTGTATTTGTAAATCTGGTATGTCATAAATGTATAGATGTAGCAGTAGGCCTACTGTCTATCTGTATGTCATGTATGTCATATATGTTATGATGAATTGAAAATGGGGGACCCTGATGTAAACAAGATGAAAGTCTTTCTCTGGTCTGCATCCCCTTAACAATTGTGTGTATTGAGCTGTACTGTATTGTACCCATTCTGCAATCTGTTAATAAAGTTTTCAATCAATCAATCAAACAGTGATACACACCGTGGAGTTAAGAAGGTGAGGCTGAACAGGTCAGCACACAGTAAAAATGATGGTAAAATAAGATGTTTCTACTCATTATTGATTGATTGATGGGTCTATTTCAGTGAAAGAGTGAGGCAGCAACAGAGGCGTGCCTAGCGCGGTCGGGAGTGTGTTGGCGTGCTGAACTGTTACACACCCTCCTCACACTTAATTACACCGTCCTTCGCCGCTCATATACCGTGTTGTAAATCAGTCGGCGACGGGGATCTTTATCCAAGATGTCCGTTGAAATTACAATATCACTGTGAAAAGCAGAGGGGCAACGATGACTGATCATCCATTGAGGCCGGAGTGAATTATTCCTCCACACTGAGGAGAGCGTTTAAAAATGAATCATGATGTCAGGGAAGGGTTTTGAACACGTGCCATGGCGACGGTGTGACCGGGTACTTTCACGCTCCATTAGGCTGATGAACCGATACGTCGGCCTAAAATGAATGTTAAAGATCCCCGGCCCTGTTTCTTACTTAGCGGTGGTGTTGTTGTCGATCACGTAGGGTCCTTCCTCAGCACGGATCCATGCTGTTCTTCATACATACATACGTATACTTCAAACAAGTGTGGACTGGAATGCAGACCATAACCGGCATTAAACCGGCGGGGGGAAGGGGAGTGGATGGAGATGTCGACTGGGCTAATGAGCTAAACCTGTTTTACAATAGGTTTGATACAGCGGCCCAAACTCGAGCAACCCCTTCCCTCCCCCCAACTGCGCAACCCCCCCCCCCCCCCCCCCCCCCCCCCTCATCTCTGGTGCAGCCTGTCTGCCCCCCGCGGCTCGAAGACCCGCTCCTCCCCCCAACACCTGAGACCCCACAGTGTGGCTCTCTGCAGACCAGGTGAGTACACAGCTGAGCAAGTTACACGCAGGCAAGGCTGCGGGTCCCGATGGGGTGAGCCCAAAGGTACTCAAAACCTGTGCCTCTCAGCTGTGTGATGTGCTCCAGCTCATATTCAATATAAGCCTATGGCTGCAGAGAGTCCCTACACTGTGGAAAACCTCCTGTGTGGTCTCTGTCCCTAAGTGCCCGCGTCCCAGCACGTCCAAGGACTACAGGCCGGTGGCTCTAACCTCTCATATAATGAAGAAGACCATGGAGAGGTTAGTCCTGGAGCAACTCCGCCCGGTGATCAAACCCCACCTAGATCCACTCCAGTTCGCCTACCAGCCCCGACTGGGGGTAGAGGATGATGTCATCTACCTGCTGAACCAAGCCTACACTCACCTAGACAAGCCGGGGAGCACTGTGAGAGTCATGTTCTTTGACTTCTCCAGTGCTTTTGATACCATAAGATACGGCATGGGCTGCTGGGTGAGAAGTTGGAGGCGATGCAGGTAGAGGCCCCCCTGGTGTCGTGGGTTGTTGACTATCTGACGGGTAGACCACAGTACGTGCGCCTACAGAGCCATCAGGGAAAACCCCTCCCACCCACTATACACAGACTTGGCTGACAGGAGGAGCATGTTCAGTGCCAGGCTCACACTACCTAAATGCAGCACTGAACGGCACAGGAAGTCCTTCATTCCAACAGCCATCAGACTATACAATGCATCACAGTGCCTCACTGCATCACTGAGCACAGAGTTACAGTTACCATCTTCCTGGACTCTTAGTTTTGAAACAGCACTGTGCAATATTACACCTACTGTAGACCTCAGTATATTTTTACTGTATTTATTTACTCTATATTTTATTCCATTTTTATTCTATTTTATTCTACTCTTATCTTAGGCAATTTGATTTGATTTGTTTTGTTATTCTTATTCGTGACCTGTTCTGTCTAAATGTTTAAATGTTTAAATGTTGAGCGATTTGCAGTGTCAAATTTCCCTCGGGATAATACAAGTATTTCTATTCTATTTCTATTCTATTCTATAGTGGACGGCCACAGCTCCGGCTAGTTAACCACGGCACTAAACGCAGAAGCCTACTGCGCGGTGCACCCAGTTTTCAGTGTTCGTTTCGGGGCTTTGTACAGAGCGTGGCCCGGCTGACGTTGCATTCGTTTTGTGGCTAACTAGCCGGAGCTGAGGGCGTCATCCAGTACGAGGAACAGCATGGGTCATTGCTGAGTGAGGAAGGAGCATACTGATCGACAACAACACCACCGCTAAGTAGGAGATGGAGCTATAGGGGTCCACAGTTTCTGAACTTAACCTTCTTAAAATTAATGTTACTTATACAACGGCATGCAAATTTCTCGATTCTGATTGGCTGAAACAGTCCATTTACACGTATGTATTGCGATCAGTCCACGCTTGCTGGCCCAGGACCCGCCCACAACCGAATCACATCACATCAATCCGCCGGATCACAAGAAGGTGGACAATAATCTTTACAAATGGATATGTTGATAGCGACTAAACGACTATATATCAAGCGATTCTGTCACAGCGAATGTCTTAGTCGTTTAAACAATGTTGGATGATGTAATTGATGGGTCTTGAATCATTCTGTAACAAAAGAAAAATCGTGGATTGATTGATTGATTAATTTTCAATTTTTTTTTCACTTTCTTTTTCCTTTCGACTGTCAGCGCTCGCTCTAGTCTCCACCCACCTCGGCTGCGCCTCGGGCCTAACGACCACCCCTAGGCATGGTTTATTGTTCACAAACCACTCCTGCGCGTGATGTAATGCTTAAATATGAACCAGTGGAGGCTGCTGACCAAATTTTTAGGTGAAGCACAAATGATTATATTATATTTATAAAACATCCCCCAATGTGTGTGTCAGTAGTGGCTGGTGAGTTCAAAAATTGGGGAGGACGGGAGAGATAAAAAAAATTTAATAAAGAAGTACAGACACAGTGTGGTTATGAAGACAGCAGACAGACACTACAGTTAAAGACAACAGGCACTAGTAGTAAATACCTTTGAGTACGCCTCACTTACAAACATCACATCAATAGCTATAGGAGAGGGAGGAGGAGGAGGAGGAGAGGAGGAGGAGAGGGAGAGGAGGAGAGGGGAGGAGGAGGAGGAGGAGGGGAGAGGAGAGAGGAGAGGAGAGGAGAGGAGGGGAGGGGGAGGAGGGAGGAGGAGGAGAGGAGGGGAGAGGAGGAGGAGGGGAGGAGAGAGAGGAAGAGGAGGAGGAGAGGAGATGTTGGGTCCAGAACTGGTTGGAAAGGAAATTATAGAATAACCCATAGCAAAGTTGTACAATAGAGCTTGTAAAATTCACGGTAAATTTCCACCCTGGACTACTGCACTCTCAGTCACAGTAACAGCTTGGGACTTGTTGTCATTTCGCCTGGATGTACAGAACACATCACCAGATCAATCTCAGATGCACATCACTCAGCACTATAGGAACTGAACGACACACACATGCGTGTGCACACACACACACACACACACACACACACACACACACACACACACACACACACACACACACACACACACACACACACACACACACACACACACACACACACACACACACACACACACACACACACACACACACACACACAGAGGCCAGGCCACAGCGGACCAAAATAAATCGCTCGTTACCCACAGAAAGGCAGAAAGCATACCAACGCACGCAGTAAAATACAGCCAATTAATTCATAATCAACACAGACCCGCCCCACACAGCTACTAAATATCGCTCCCATCACTTGTAAATGAAATCCATCCTTCGCTCTCTTCTGATGAAACGTTCAATGACCTCCTCTGCAGTTGCAAATCCAGCAATGCAACAAACAGCAGTCTTTTGTGATCTAATCGATCCTTCATTTGCGTGATGATGCTGTCGAAATCCACTGAACATTGTTCTGTTGATGCGTGACACACGTTCCATTTTCGGGACTCCGACTCCGACAGGTGGTCACTCAGACAGTCACCCAAGCGATTGCCAAAGCAGTGCACTCACCAAAGCTGTGGGCTCACCTATCCCATCTTCCTCTTCTTCTTCTTCCTCTGGGTGAACGTTTCGATGACTTAGCTATTAGCTCACGTTAGCTACAACAAGTTAGCTTACAGACAGTCCAAGCCGGCAATCACGTCAATTACACTACTTCAACTGAGATAAAAAAATATATATATATCATCAAACGATGCACAATAAGTTCATGAACAATAACAAAACACTCCACCCTGGACCTGGTAACTGCGGTGGTAGCCCTTTACTTTAGCTACGTTAGCTCCAACAAGTTAGCTTCTTCAACTGAGATAAAATGATTTTGTAAACAAAGCTGCAGAGCCACAGAGTTGACACCATTCTCTGATTGGATTTCAAGGCTGTCAATCATTCAACCTCCGTGTAGCTGCAGAGCCGCAGAGTTGCCACCATTCTCTGATTGGATTTCAAGGCTGTCAATCATTCAATCCCCCATTCAATGGCAAGAGTTTAAATGCACGGACCGTGCTTAGATGACGTTAATAGCCTATTTTGAGTGGCTATTATTTAATCCCGGGTCAACCCGTTCTATTTTACTGCAGCCATTACTGCAGTGCAGGCCTGAGCTCAGAGCTGTCAATTTTGGCAATTTTTGAAAAAAAAAAATACAGAGGAAAACATTTCTAATAAAAATTATAATAATAAAAAAATAATATATATATATATATATATATGTAAATTAATAATAATTATGAATTATGAGTGAATTTGTGTTTCAGGTGTTGTCATGGAGAAACCTCCACTGATATGAACAGGGTTGGATAGTAATTACATTGGCAAAATGTAGTAACTATAATCAGTTACAGTTATTGAGAAAAACCCTAATCTATTAATAGTATTAACTTTATTTATATAGCACCTTTCATACATGGATTGCAGCTCAAAGTGCTTCACAGCTAATAGCATAAAATAAACATAGGCATACAATTGGCATACAGTTGACAGAATAAAGTAATAAAGTGCAGACATAAGGTATAAAAAGAATAGGTATAAAAAGACAATAAAAGTAGTACAATGTAGAAAGTGCAGACATAAAAATAGGCATAAAATAAGTACAATAATACAGCGTTGCTTGAAAGCATGTGAAAGTCCTATATATCCTAATAGACTGTATTAATATTCCATATACCGTCTTGTTCTCTATGATATTATTTATTGTTGGTTTTATTTCTTTCTTACATTGCTTCTTATTATTTTTTGACCCACTTTTTCTCCTCCTATTTTCTGTATTTTTCTAAACGGCTTGGTGATGATGCATAAGGCAGATGCACTCAGTGCACACACACACCCACACACATACTGTATACGCGTGTGTAATGAATCGTTACAGTAGGCTTATATTATTCTAATGACTTGTTTTATTATGAATTATATGGATATGCGCTGCCCTATAGTAGTAAGTCATACTGTAGAATTTAGCGTGACATCTTATTTAGTAGTGTCAATAAAAAGTGACTGCACGCTTGGCTCTCAAGGCCACCTCCTGCTCCGTCTGCGGTCATGAACCAGGGGGGTTCCTAATAAAACAAGTCATTAGTTTTGAACTTCTAGAATAGAAGCCTATACTGTAATGATTCATTATGCACTTATACAGTGTATGTGTGTGTGTGTGTGTGTGTGTGTGTGTGTGTGTGTGTGTGTGTGTGTGTGTGTGTGTGTGTGTGTGTGTGTGTGTGTGTGTGTGTGTGTGTGTGTGTGTGTGTGTGTGTGTGTGTGTGTGCGCTGACTGAGTGCATCTGCCTTATGCATCATCACCAAGTAATTTCTCCACTGGCTCTAGATGTGTGCAAGCGCAAGCAATGTAAGAAATAAATAAAACCAACAATAAATAATATCATAGAGAACAAGACGGTATATGGAATATTAATACAGTCTATTCCACTATAGCTACATCCACACGATTGGGTTTAGTTCCTTTTTATTTATTTATTTTCTGACATGGTTCGTTGAGTCATGACTATAAATCTGGTAAAGAGGTAATTTGTTTCTTCTCAAAAATACCCTGTGCAGCTCTTAAAGTAATGTCAATCACATGCTTGTAGATAATAATGTTATACAAATGAAAGTCTGTAAATTTTACCCCCTGTTCCTTTAAGAGGCCAAGTAATTCCAAAGTAATCAACTGTAATTTTTTATTGATCGATTGAAGTTTATTTCAAATATGCAACATAACAAACAAACATCAAGTAGATATAGCCTTAAGCCGTTCAAATAATAAATGTATATACAAAATAAGAAATACAAAATAACAAAGAACAAACAAAAAAGTCAAACTATTTTTTTTTTGACATTTACATATTTGAAAGGGAGTGGGAAGAAGCATACACTTATTTAATCCCACTCATTCAAGTAATCAAGTTAAATTAATATGTTGGAGAAATTCTATTGATTACATTTTAAACAGGTAATCTGTAATCTTTCAAGGAATACATTTTTAAAGTAACCTCCCCAAACCTTTCGGCACACCAAGAGCAAGTGGCATTTTTGCCAGAATCAAAATCACTGACACGGTATCATCAAAGCTATTTGCTGCATTGAGTTTAGTCAAGGTAAATGAGGTCAAGGCAGGCGAGGTCAAAGACGCATTTTGATTAAATCCTGTTGTTTCGGTCACTCTGTGGCATAATGTGATAAAGAAAAGTACCTTGGAATCTGGGTCACATTATGCAACTGTGAAAATGTAGTTGCTGTGCCAAAGAAAGTTTGACACACAAAAAAACTTGAACATGAGGTGAATAATAACTATATCAAGTTGGCACATTTGATGGTGTTCTTTTTATTCTTTTTTTCCCGCAGGGGGTATCTTTGAGACCCTCGAGAGTGAGCCCATTAGTGTTGAGGAGCTGGCCTTCAAATTTGCTGTAATGAGCATAAACAGGAACCGGACCTTAATGCCAAACACCACCTTGACCTACGACATACAGAGGATTAACTTGTTTGACAGTTTCGAGGCCTCAAGAAGAGGTAAGGCTGGTCTCGTCTTCATTTAGTTAAAGTTGTTTATTTTAGTTGGGTATTGATGATACTGCATTTACAGTACTTGCTATTGCTGGCCACACCTCAGGCTCCATCAAGACAGGTCTGGAGAGATTCACACTATAATAAGGTACTATATAGCTCTATTTATTATATTACAGTTTTTCCCAAATGAGCATTGTGTTTGTACAATAAGGCTGGATAAGGCCAGCATGATGGCTGACTGAGTGAGGAACTTCCCTTCACACATTTGAAGAGTAATGGAGAACACGTGCACATTCTGACACTATACTCACAAACATACATGCTAAAATGTTCTACATAAAAATGGAGCAAGAAGCAGGACCTCCATCGCATAGTGTGTAGTGAATTGTGGCCTAAGTATGACTGAAACAGGTTGACGAGTACAGCCTCAGCTGGTCCACTGTGGCATCGATAATACATTATGTTCAGGAATGACAACAGGCACTAGTAAGTTAGTAACCCACTACTGCACATACTGTGTCCCTGTAAACATGGCCGTGGATGCACAATGAGAGTCAAGTAGAACTTGACTGTATTTGTCCTCAGAGGGGCGATTGGTTGTGCAGCAGTGAAAAGAAAATACAAAATTAAATAAAAAAGGAAAACAACCATAATATAGATGAAAAAGAGATAAATAAACATAATAAAAAAAAATGTCTCATATTTGTGAGTCCAGGAATCTATTTTACATTGGCATCAACACTATGCACACAATCGGTTTATTAAGTAATAGAGTTTCAGAAAATGCATCCAATTATTGTTAAAAACTGTAATAAAATGTATATAGTAAGGCGGCTAGGTGGCGCAGCGGACAAGGCGCTCGTCACCAACACAAGAGACACTGGTATTGAATCCAGCTGTCAGCGTTGCTTCCGGCTTGGCCGGCCGTCATACTGGCTCGATTGGCGGAGCTAGAGGGAGGGAAGCCGGTGGGTGGGTCTGGGTCGTTGTGGACAGCGACTCCTACAGTTCGGTTGGGGCGCCTGCACACAGAGGGAAGGATCTAAGAGAGGTAGTGTGACCTTCCACACGTTACACTCTCCCGGTGAGAGTCCGCGCTGCCAGGTGAAAAGAAGCGGTGGGCTGGCTGGACATGTGTCGGAGGAAGCATGTGATAGTCTCCGCCCTCCCAGACCGACGGTAGGGGGTAGAGTGCGCAACGACCAGGAAGGGGATTGGGAATTGACATAACGACTAACATTGGGAGGGGAGAAAAATCGGAAAAAGGAGGAAAAAGATTATTTTTTAAAAATGTATATAGTTATATACTATCTTCTTATAGTGTGAATTTCTCCAGAATTCTCTTGGCAGAGCCTGAGATGTGGCCAGCAATAGCAACCAATCCCTTAACCCACACATCGGAGCAAAACAATGTAAACAAAGTGCAATACCAAGCAGGGCTCTCTTGCCTGGAGGTCGCTGTTTGACGGCATTACAGACTCAACCTTTAATTCAGGTGGGTCTACCCTCCACCGCATGACTGTTCACCTCAGTGTGCGCTCCGTTCCCCAGCCTGTGACCAGCTGGCCCTGGGCGTGGGGGCGGTGTTCGGCCCCTCCCACAGCTCCTCGGTCAGCGCCGTCCAGTCCATCTGCAACGCCCTGGAGGTCCCCCACATCCAGACCCGCTGGAAACACCCCTCTGTGGACAACAGGGACAGCTTCTACATCAACCTCCATCCTGAATACACCTCCATCAGCCGGGCGGTGCTGGACATAGTGCAGTACTACAAGTGGAAGGCGGTCACTGTGGTGTACGAGGATGCTACTGGTGAGTTCAAGTTCAAGTTCAAGTTTCTTTATTAGTTGTCATACAGAAATACAGGATACTTTTGTATGAAATGCTTCGTTCTGTTTTGCTCCTGAGAGTGTGCTAGGTAAAAATAGATAATTATAAAAAGTATAATAAGTATAAAATAGAAAGTCAAGTACTTAAACAAGTGTAAACAAAACAGAAATGTTCAATATACATATCTACAATATACAATGCAGAGTAGTTACAATACAATATAAATGAGGTAAATGGGATGAGGTAGCTTGTGGTGCCACCTTGTGGGTGGTAAGGTAAGGTAAGGTGCAAGGCTTGGCTATGTGCAATGAGGTGCAATAAATATAAAGTGTGTTAGTGTCTAAAGTGTGTAAAGTGGGTAAAGTGGGTGCTACAGTGAGTTGTCCATTTAAAGTGGGTGTGTACATGTGGGTGTGTGTGCTGTGAGTGTGTTTGATGGTTTGTTACATAGTGTTAATTGTCATTGAGCATCCTGATGGCCTGGGGATAGAAGCTCTTTCTGAGTCTTTCTGTGCTTGCCATGAGACTGAGGCAGTGAGGCAGTGAGTGACTGGATGATGATGGTAATGATGATGATGATGATGATGATGATGATGATGATGATGATGGTGATGATGATGATGATGATGATGATGATGATGATGATGATGATGATGATGGTGGTGGTGGTGGTGGTGGTGGTGGTGATAATGATGATGGTGGTGAGGATGATGGTGGTGATCATGATGATGACGATGAGAGGGTGACTGCAGTTACATGAATTAATCATTAAAACCGGGTCAAAGTTGTGTGATTACTTGAATTGTAAAATGTAAAGGAGTTCACATGTGTTTGTAGCTGTTTATGGCATGTAATCATCTAATTGGAGTATGTTTTTATGTTTATGTTTTTAACACTCTATTCATTATTAGGCTATATTCATGGTTACACCTGTGTTTACCCATCTATGACAAGTCAACATTGTTGACTTGTTGGCACTCTTTCAATACAAATGAATGCATTTATATATTGCATTTAGACAGTCTAGACAGTCAAAGTACCTTATTATGTAGAGTGCAATTTTCAGTACAATGTAGGACCCAACCTTGGGCTGTGCAGGAGCAATGGCTGCCATACACTGGCACCAGGCACACAACACACATACACATGGCTGAAAGCACACATACACAAAGTAAGGAGAGGGTTGATTAGGAGGCCTTGCTATTGGAGATAGACAGGAAGCACAGTACTGTAAGATCAGTAGCAGTATTAGATACTAAATGACTAAATGACTGTATTGCAGATACAGCATTAGTGAGAGTTGCCGTACTGATGTTTAATGTGGAACAATGAGAATACTGTTATTGTGTGTGTGTGTGTGCGTGTGCGTGTCAGGCTATTGTTGGACAGTCTGCAAAAAGAGCACAATGACTTTAGAAGAACAAGTCTCCGCTGAGCCATAAATGATGTGTGTTGATTCATCAAACTGGCTGCCAAATATTTAAAATGTTTACAAATAGGTACTTTGGCTTTTCTCATGACTGTGGCCACTTTTGATGGAAAACACAGACACCATTCCTATTGATTTCTATTTTATTTGGCCCGTATAAAAACAGCAGAACGCTTATATTGTTTGAATCGTTTGTTTTAAAGATAAAAAATGATTGCTTTATTGGATAGACAGAGAGGAAGGATGGGAGAAGATATGGGGAGGAGACATTCGGCAAATGTCGCCAGGTCCGGGAGTCGAACCCGGGACGGCCACATTGCACTGAAGTGCATTACATGTTGCGTCACCCTGGCGCCCCTGAATTGTTTGTTTTGTCAGTGCATCAAGTTAAGTCAAGTAATTACTTTCAAATACCAACACCATGGGGTGTTCATGCTATTGTGAAAAGTTCAAGCTCCTTCAGTCTTCCCTGTGGTATTTCACCATTCAGCTGCAGGATATTTCCCCATCTCCCTATCTGGACATTTTATATTACGCTCAAGAACTAGAGATTATGACTATAGTCTTCCCGTGTGACTCCTGGACCTGGACTGACAGGACAATCTTGGTGTGGGAAGTGATAAACGCCGTCCCCTCCCCCAACACCCACCGCTGAAGTTACCCTTAAGCAAGGCACTAACCCTAACCCCCCAACTGCTTCAGTATGAAGGTGTACTGGGTGTACTGGGTGTACCGGGTGGCTCCCAGTCGTGAATGTGTGGATCTGTGATTGTGAACAGGGGTGCAGTCGTAATATCGGAAGTGCCTGTACGCTGTTTAAATGACGCCACGTGCACACGCACGCACGCGCGTGCGCATGCGCACATACATGTTCCCTCGCGTGCGCACAGAACAGATGATTATTATGCATAAATAGTAGGAAACATGTTTGTATAGGAAATTACTAGTTTTAGTTTAGTTTTTGTAAATATTGCCTTGAAATAGAGAAGCTGAAAAAGGTAGCAGGATGTAGCCTTCGATATATAAAGAAATTATATTGTCAACAGATATGGTTGAAAAACAAACAATGTTTTAAATGTAATTGTAGATACAATATTGTAGTTACAATTTCTTTAATTGAATTAACTTAAACTAGAAAAGTAAATACAAACTAAATTAACAATGTAACTTAAGGACAGTTTCCTTCTGTTTTCCTGTTAAGCCTTAAGGTCCCCCTATAGGGGGACCCTGCTTTTCTTTATCATAAATCGATCAATAGAGACCGTATTAGATCCCCAATTATCATATCATGGGGTATCATTGGAAAGCCACACTCATTGGCTACAACCCTGTGCAAAGATTTTCGAGATCGCCAAATGATTGACGGAGCTAGAGCCCCGGGAGTCGGGGGTGGTAATGTGTACTTTTGCGTACTTTGGGGCACGCCTCACATATCGGCATGTAACTCGAGAACCGCTGAACGGATTTTGTCACCTGAAAGGGCAATCGACAGGCAACGAATAGGGCTTTAATTAAAAAATATTATATTAAAATAAATGCACACCTGAGCCACTAGAGGTCGGCAAATAATCGTCCACATGTGGGCCCTTGGATGTTAAGAGGTCAATGTTTTTAAATATTTTTTTTTGTAGCCAAGAGTAAAGACCATAACCCTATCAAAAACAATAGTCAAAGTGTATATTTTCATTTTTACCGATGTTTTATACGGAAATACAAATTTATCGGAAAATGCTAATTATCGTAAAAACCGCAAGAAATGACTAAATCCAGATTCAACCCTGCCATTGGAAAGAGGAGCATTTTCCCTATCCATAGATGTATGATTTGGCCATAATAAGGTCAAGTTCAAGGTCAAATATGAATTTATAATTAAGTCGATTATCATTAATTACTGTATCTACAAATCCTTCTGTTTAATCATCTTCCCGCGGTTCATTTGCTTAGATTTTTTGTACACATGATCTCAATAAGGTGGTGAATGAGCTCAGTGAGCATTTTCTCCTACCCGTATCAATTTTTGATCATCATCATCAAAATCATAATTAATTTATTCATTACAGACACAATATTACTAGTAACAGACACAATATTTCTGACACTGGAAATACATACCCCCAGATGTTCCTAGATACCAAGAACATGCAAATTGACCTTGCAGAAGTGGAGCAATCTTCCATTCCATCTTCATGTACCTTTAGGCGAAAACGGTCTACAGATGAACAGGTTAAGAAATGTCTCATCCTTCCAGTCGGGACCATTTGGTTCCACAGCTCAAGCAAACCCCCACCAATTGGTACAGGGCTTGTATTTTGGTTTTGCACTTCTCGTTCTTTGTTATGCTATTGCTATGCTATTCTTATGCAAAGACTGGTGATAGCTGAGTACCGGTACTTAAATACGGACGACGAATCGAGTGAAAGTTGTGAACGCATTTTTGTCATCCGTGCGCATACTTCTGCTCAGAAAAGTGCTGGGACGGCGTGGTACCGCGTGGGACCACCACTGCACCACTGATTGTGAAGCAGTTCTGAAAAAGAGCAAGTGAGCTCATTCTGTGTAAATACTGGGTAAACAAATGTCTTTGGCTGTATAGTACACACTTATTGTCCTTTAGCACCAGTGAATGTATCAATAACATAAAATCACCCTGGAAGCAAACAAGTATTGCAGCTCAAAATGATTATGTGGTGGTGATGGTGGCTCATTTGCACATTTCCCTACAGCCAGCTGGGCTACTTGTGTGTAGGGCTGTGTATCGAAATTTGATACTTCTATGATATCAAATTGCTCCAATACTATTGACTGAGCATTGAAAAATGCTGTGTCATTCGATACCAAATATTGATACCTACCTATCTAATCAGCGTCAGCGACAGATGATTTTGTCTGGTGATGGCCATTCCTACCTGTTCAACCAATCTGAAATATGACAAAGCCTGAATTGCAGACCGCCTCCACTAAAGTCAAGAGAAATTACACTTTTATGAAATAAAACCTGAGAGTCCTGGGAGACCTGAGAGACCTGAGAGACATAGGTTATTGTTTAGAATTGGTTTAGAAGGATGAGACACCGTCAGGACCTGTCAGATTCAGCTCGGCAGATGACAGTGATTGATTGGTTAGGCGAATCGCAATGTCGAGGGAAAAAGCTGAAAATGTGATATAGTGTGTGTTGTAGTTACCCCTTGCTTTCACTATTGGTTGGATGCGAACAATCTCTGAGTGTTAAGAGGTCTATCTGGCAGCTGTTTTGGCCACGTAATTTTTTTTTATTTTTTATTTTTTTTTACTATTATAGAATAAATATTTTTGAAATGCACGGCTTATTGCCACAAACGGAGGTCTCGAGGTGTGGATATGTCACTGGCATGCTGCTTGCGTTTAGAGAGACTCCCTGAAGGGTGAAACGGTGACTTCCTTCAGCTGGATCCACTGAAGCTTTTTGAAATGCACGGCTTATTGCCACAAACGGAGGTCTCGAGGTGTGGATATGTCACTGGCATGCTGCTTGCGTTTAGAGAGACTCCCTGAAGGGTGAAAAGGTGACTTCCTTCAGCTGGATCCACTGAAGCTAAGTGACCTGACAGACTAGTTAACCGAAGGAGATCCTACACGGGCTATCCACCGCTGTAAATAAAGCAGCTTTGTTTAATATGATTATCACGTTAATCTGGCTGATAGCTAACAGCAAGCTAGCTAATACCTTGTTGATCCAGTTTACCACCGCCAGCAGCTTGAGTGGCAATTTAACATGAATTGACTGTCATGCCTCCTTTACTTCTTCGCCTGTTGATTGGATAGAGTGACACGTAGTGAACCCTCAGGTATATTTTACCTCATGACAGGAAAACTTCAAACATCACCAGAAGAAAGCCATGAGGGCAGCCGGCAGACCAGAAGATTCCAGAACCAATTGTCAGAAGTGGGGGGTGACCTTTTATTTATGTTGCACATAATCACGCACACATCCAAAAACTCTAAACAGTTCTGCACACATTCATTTAGTTTGACAGTTGAACCCTTGCACTGAAGTACCATATAAGTGAAATTCTTTGGACAGCCCATGTATTTGCCCAAGTTAATCTAAATCACTTGAAGTGTGAATTTGATATATTACAAGAAACTACTTAATCTCGACTGTCTTTAACTATGAGTGAACACATGGCTCTAACTTACCATCTTTAGATAATAAAGTTTGGAAACAATGGTCCTCATTTTCGAACGTATTCGTAAGTACTTTTGTAAATATCTTGCAAACATTTTTGTACCAGCGGCTGGGTGGCACAGCGGAGATTGCGCTCGTCACCAATGCGAGAGACTCCGGTCTTGAATCCGGGTGTCAGCATTGCCTCCGGCTTGGGCCAGCCGCCATACTAACTCATTTGGCTGAGTTAGCGGGAGGGAAGTTGATGGGTGGTAATCTAGCGTTGTGGACAGCGACTCCTACAGGTCAGATCTGGGCGCCTGCACAGCAAAAGACAGATGCCACCAAGCCTCTTCAACTCATTCAGAACGCAGCGGCCCGCCTGATCTCAAACCTACCGAAGTCGGCCCATGTCACCCCACTTCTTAGGGACCTGCACTGGCTCCCCATTGCTGCACGTATCCGCTTCAAGGCCCTCGACCTAGCATACCGTGCGGCAAAGGGAACCGCTCCCGCCTACCTCCGGTCAATGGTCTCTAACTACACACCCTCAAGACCCCTATGCTCTGCATCTTCTGGCCGCCTCAGACCTACTCCTATCCAAGCTCCGGGAGGGTCATCAAAGTGAAGTTGCCTATTCTCAGTCCTTGCCCCACAATGGTGGAATGAACTACCCACCCCAGTTAGGACAGCCGAAACCCGTCCAATCTTTCGCCATCGACTAAAGACACACTTCTTCAACCATTATCTGAAAAAAAAAAAAAAATTCTAACCCTAACTAACCTTACTGTCATGCACTTGGCCTAATAAACTAACCTACACTGTAACACGCAACACTTTGATGAACATTGTTACTCAGCTGATAGAGTTGTACCCTTCCTGATGACTTGTCGTACAGAACTTGTAAGTCGCTTTGGATAAAAGCGTCAGGTAAATGACTAAATGTAAATGTGAGGCAGCGTGACCTGCCACGCGTTACACTTCACCAATGAGAGTCCGCGCTGTCAGGTGAAAAGAGAGCCGCTGGCTGTCTCCGCATGTGTCGGAGGAAGCATGTTGTAGACCTCAGGGCTCCCTAGACCGACCAGTAGGGGGCACATGCACAGAACAACCAGGTAGGGGAGGGGGGAATTGGCATAACGACTAAATTGGGATTGGAGGAAAAGCACAGAAAAATCAGGCGGAGAAAAAGAGGATTAAAAAATGTAAAAATGTAAATTTTGTACCAACAGATTTACAAAAATCCTCCTCTGGATTCCTGAATGCGTAAAACAATCTACGTATGTGGCCAAAATCTTCGCAGCTGGGTTCCCATGAATGAAATATGTCACTCATTCTTTAAATTTTTTTTTTAATCTTTTTATTATATATTTTTTTACATGAAAACAAGACAAAACACAATACAGTAACCATAATAATAATAAACAGAACTTCACAGGGAGATAACAGCAACAATAATAATAACAATAATAGAAATAATAAAAATTATAAAAACCGAATAGCCTATACAAATTAAATAAAATTAACACAAAAGACAAGACAGACAAGACAGAACTTGTAAGTCGCTTTGGATAAAAGCATCAGGTAAATGACTAAATGTAAATGTGAGGCAGCGTGACCTCCCACGCGTTACACTTCACCAATGAGAGTCCGCGCTATCAGGTGAAAAGAGAGCCGCTGGCTGTCTCCGCATGTGTCGGAGGAAGCATGTTGTAGACCTCAGGGCTCCCTAGACCGACCAATAGGGGGCACATGCACAGAACGACCAGGTAGGGGAGGGGGGAATTGGCATAACGACTAAATTGGGATTGGAGGAAAAGCACAGAAAAATCAGGCGGAGAAAAAGAGGATTAAAAAAATGTAAAAATTTAAATTTTGTACCAACAGATTTACAAAAATCCTCCTCCGGATTCCTGAATGCGTAAAACAATCTACGTATGTGGCCAAAATCTTCGCAGCTGGGTTCCCATGAATGAAATATGTCACTCATTCTTTAAATTTTCTTTTTTAATCTTTTTATTATATATTTTTTTACATGAAAACAAGACAAAACACAATACAGTAACCATAATAATAATAAACAGAACTTCACAGGGAGATAACAGCAACAATAATAATAACAATAATAATAAAAATTATAAAAACCGAATAGCCTATACAAATTAAATAAAATTAACACAAAAGACAAGACAGACAAGACATTCCCCCCCGCCCCCCCCCCCCCACCCCACCCCTACCCACCCCTCCCACAAGACCACCGGACTCCCCCGGATCAGCACCCCAACCCCGCTCAGCCGCACACGGCGGATCTGACCTTTTCGGCTGCTGCGACCCATAGTTCAATCCCAGCCTGTCCCACCCCAATCACCCGCGCCGTGGATATCTCAAGATAAATCACATCCATCAGTGTCAGGGACCAGTTAATCACTGTGAGCTTCTCAGGCTCCTTCCATCTCAATGCTATCAGCTTCTTCGCTGCTGTAACGCCTGCTAGGATATCTCTTTTTTGTTGTATGGATGCTGGTAGTGTTGTTATAACGTCCAGGAGTAGTGTAACAGCTGTGAATGGGATTGTTAAGCCACATTTTTGAAAGTTTGTTTGTTATTGACCTCCAGAAGCGGTCTACTGGTGGGCAATCCCAATACATGTGCATATAAGTGCCAGTGGCCCTTTGAGAGCACAAAGTGCACCGAGAGTCGGTTACCAGTCCCATAGCAAATAGCTTCCTAGGTGTAAGATAGGTCCTATGAATATAATTAAAATTAATTTGTTGGTGATTAGGGTTGCGGGAGGACAATGCCACATTTGTCCAAACCTCATCCCAGTCAAACTCGGGGTCCAAATCTGGGATGTCCCCACGCCAGATTGTATCTGATGATAATTTTTTATACGTGGATTGAATTAAGAGCGTATAAAAGTCTGAGACAAACCCTCTCGGGGTTGTCCTGTCCACTATAAGCCTGAGGAAAGGGTGTGGGTGCAAAGCTTGAGCCCATGGCACGCCATGAGCCCTCTGCGCTGACCTTAGTTGAAGGCCGGGACGATCATAAAATTATTTTAAGTCCTGAAACGCTTGAAGGCTGTTTTTATCATAGATATGATCCAGAGTATGAACTCCCCTCCTTTGCCATTGAGGAATATTAACCGGTTTGTGCCCAACAAGTAGTTGCTGGTTATAAAAAATTGGAGAGTCCAGGTGCCATGGGCATTTAACCGCACATGACTTCTGTACATTACGCCATGTTTGGATCACGAAATTGGGATAGTGGAGTATACTACATCCTTTTGATTATGGATGCTCGGGCCTGTAAAGAGTTAGGAAGGGATGACCATCTATCTAGATCCTGGTGTATTTTATTATATGGTCCCGTGAAGTTGTATTTAGCCGTTTGATTTAGTCTGGGAAATATCTCTATGCCTAAGTACTTAAAATGTTCCACTATGGGCATATCAGCTGGTAGTTGCACCGCTTTGGCCAACTCATTAAGAGGTAGGCAAGCTGATTTGGACCAGTTAATCTTAAAGCCTGATAATTTACCAAAGTCGTCGATTATATCCAGTAATTTTGTGGCTGATTGGGAGGGGTTATTCATAAAAGTTAGTAGGTCATCCGCATAGAGAGCAATTTTGTGTGGTGTATTATTGATTATTATGGGGGCGATTTCTTCTGATTGCCTAATAAATTGGGCTAATGGTTCAAGGGAAAGCGTGAATAGTCCGGGGCTCAGAGGACAACCCTGTCGAGAAGATCTTACTTACTTACTTAGGCCTTTAAATTCCCAAAGGAACATAGGTCATCGACAAAGCTCCTCCATCCTCTTCGTTCTTGTGCCCTCCGCTCCAGATCTTGCCAGGACAGCCCTTCTTTCTTCATCTCCTGTTCTGTGGTTCTTCTCCAGGTGGTTTTCGGTCTGCCTCTCTTCCTCCTGCCCTGTGGGTTCCATGTCAGTACCCGCTTTGTGATTGATTGATTTCTTCTGAGTGTGTGACCTATCCACTTCCACTTCCTCCTCCGGATTTGAATTTCGATTGTGTCCTGTTTGGTGAGTTCCCACAGGTTGGCGTTAGAGATGGTGTTGGGCCAGTATATTCCCAGGAGGCGTCTGAGGCACCGGTTGGTGAAGGTCTGTAGCTTGTTGAGTATAGTGGTGGTGGTTTTCCAGGATTCTGAGCCATATAGTAGAGTGGTCTTTACGTTTGAGTTGAAGATCTGTAGCTTGGTCTTGAGTGACAGGTTTCTTGCCTTCCAGATAATGTTTAGCATGTTGAATGATGTCCTTGCCTTTCCAATCCTGGCTTGGACATCGTCTTCTGTACCCCCTTCCACAGAAATTATGGTTCCAAGGTAAGTGAAGCTGTTTACATCCTCTAATGGGTTTTGTTCCATGGTTATGGGTCTGTTGTTCTTGCTGTTGATACGCATTACTTTGGTTTTGGATGAGTTTATTTTGAGTCCGAGCAGAGCAGCAGTTTCTTCCAGTTTTCCCGATTTCTTTTATCTCGTTTTTCTGTTGCTGGTTGTTTCTTTCATCACCCAGTCTATGCAGAGGAGGAAAAGAAAGGGTGAGAGCAGGCACCCCTGCCGCACACCAGTCAGGACCTCGAAAGCTTCCGATATACATCCTTCATGGAGGACTTGACATCTCATCCCTTGGTAGGTGTTCCTTACAATGTTGATGATCTTTGCTGGGATCCCATAGTGGGCCATCAGTTTCCACAGCATTTCCCTATCCACGCTGTCAAAGGCTTTCTCAAAATCTATGAAATTCACATAGCCAGAAGAGTTCCATTCAATAGACTGTTCAATGATAATCCTAAGGGTGGCGATTTGGTCTCCACAGGATCGGTTGTTCCTGAAGCCAGCCTGGTTTTCCCTCAGTTTCTCATCTACCCACTTCTGGAGCCTTTCCAGCAGGATGTGGTTGAGCACCTTCCCCGGTGTTGAAAGGAGCATTATTCCTCTGTAATTTTTACATTCCCTGAGGTCTCCTTTCTTGGGGATTTTCACGATGTGGCCATCTTTCCAGTCAGATGGGACATTTTCTTTCTCCCAGATGGTTTGCATGAGGTAGTGGAGCATGCTGGTGGAGGTTTCAATGTCAGCCTTAAGAGCTTCTGCTGGGATCCCGTCTGGTGACCGGAAGATCTGGAGACTGGAAAAAGTGTGGAACAGTTTTTGCCTGTGAATATCATTGCCGACGGCGAGGCATACAGAACTTTAATCATGAATAAAACGTTTTCCAAGTCCCATAGCCTCAAGTACCTTCCAAAGATATGACCATTCTAGTCTGTCAAATGCCTTCATGGCATCTAAGGACACAACTGTGGCCGGAGCTGTATTGTCTTTACATATGTCACTCATTCTTAAACTGAAATGCGCGTTCTCATTCATTGAATTTGCATACAGACACGCCCCGCCAGCTCCTTATAAGGCGAATGAGGTGTGTGCAAAACTGCGAGGGCCGTATGCAAAACAGCAGAGGTACCATGCTGATCCATTCAACAGGTAGCGTGGAAAGCGTTTTGCGACTGATCTCAAAATTAGATTAGACTCAAATGTATTGTTATTATACAGCACAAGTACAATACACCATCCAACCAGAGTGGATAAATAAATGAGCGCACACACACACACATACTGTATACATACGAAATTAATCATTCCAGCAAAGTAGGCTTCTATTATTCTAATGACTTGTTTAATTAGGTATTATAGTAGTAAGTCCTACTGTAGAACATGACATTATCTGCTTAGAAAACGAAAATGTCAAAAACTAAATATATATATTTCTCCACGTGGTAAATACACAGGTCACAACATGTTTACAGGAACGTTTTGGAGTTGTATTTGGAGTGTATTTCGTGACTGTTGGGAACTAGGCTACACTGGTACACCTACTTCCAGTGAATGACGCTAAGCTAGGCTAACGGTGTGGCTGTTACCTAAGCCTAATGCATGCACAGATAGAAAAGGGTATGTACCGTACTTTTCGGACTATAAGCCGCAGCTTTTTTCCCCATTTTTCGACCCTGCGGCTTATATAACTGTGCGGCTTATATGTGGACCAAACCCGAAAATATAGCTTTTTTTACTGCATTGAAATGTTATTTATCTGTTCCCTTATTTGCTAAACTTAATACAACTTGTAAATGAGTTAATTCTTGTTATTTGTCCAACAGTATTGTGACAATCCCCTCTGTGCACGAACCCTTACATATGGTAATTAAACATTAAAACACCTGCGGCTTATAGTCCAGTGCGGCTTATTTATGTACACATCATTCAATTTAGCTGCTGCGGCTTATAGTCAGGTGCGGCTTATAGTGCGAAAAGTACGGTATCTGCTTGTCTAACTCGAGGGTAGATGGCAAATAAACAAATTTCGCAAAAAGTTGGCGTGTTCCTTTAAATAGCGATCTTTGTGAATTGGAGTGTTTTTGCGATGAGGCTAATTTGCATAGAAAGGGACACATGTTCAGCCCATATTACCTCATTTAAATACCCGCAAATAGCACTGATGCACAGAGACGCAATGCTGATGGCAACGCAGTTAGCACCTCATTTCACCC
Organism: Notolepis coatsorum; assembly: GCF_963971535.1. Lineage (NCBI taxonomy): Eukaryota > Metazoa > Chordata > Actinopteri > Aulopiformes > Paralepididae > Notolepis > Notolepis coatsorum. The sequence continues at coordinate 294,122,320 of NC_140165.1, forward strand.
TTTGCGCTTGCTTTGTAAATGGTAAATGGCTGCTTTTTTATATAGCGCTTTTATCCAAAGTGCTTTACAATTTGTTACTCACATTTACCCATTCACTCACACATTCACGCACACATTCACACACCGACGGCGGAGGCAAGGAAAGGTCACTTTAAATTAGTATAACAACAGTAACAGTGTATTGCACTACCTAAGCTACCTAGCATGTCCTATATGCCCTGTAAATAACTATGTACAGATACCGAGATGTCCCACCATGCTACCTGTTACCCGTTTATTGCACAATGTTGTTTTTTATTGGATTCTATTACATGTTGTACCACTGTATTGCATCATTGCGGGCAAGACCACCCACATTTCATTGTATACTTGTATGCCGTGACAAATGAAACTCTTGACTTGACTTGACTTGACTTGACTTGACTTGAACCTGCTCATCGGGAGCAATTAGGGGTTAAGTGTCTTGCTCAAGGACACATCGACGCTGCCCGGGAGGTGCGGGAATCGAACCGGGAACCTCCGGATTGCCAGACGACTGCTCTACCTCCCGAGTCACTATCGCCACTTTGTGAATAGCAAACTGTGTTTCGGAGCTATTTGCACAGGCATAGCATCAGAAAAAGCCGCGCAATCCCTTTGTGAATTCGCCCCAAGAGGTATTGCTATTGTTATTATTGTTATTGCATCTACATAATTTCATGGAGCTGTAATTAAAACAACACAAGGATTCAATATCCGCAATGACCTCACTGGTGGCCATATTCAAACTCATTTACTCTCAATAACTGTCAAACTAAATGAATGTCTAAATATATCAGCATTGTTCTTTTGTGACAACACTTTATTTGCAGGACATCGGGCAGGGGATCAGTTGATGTGCTACTAGAATTACAGAAATTATATCAGTGTTGGTTTATCCTTTTTTTGTAATTATATATTTTGAAAGAACGACTCAACATCTTGAGAGACAGACAGAGTTGTATTATGAATACAGTTCATTGTAATTTTGAGCAGAGTCACCCAGCATTAATATTCGTCCCTCTCGAATGCAGTAATAGGGCCACATGAGAAGCCCTCCAGGATGTAATAGGATTTCTCAACAAATGCATTTCCTCTTCGCTTAATATCTGATATCATTATCGGAGGTTTGCCCGTCGACTCTCCTTCTATACAAATAAAGTTTCTTATTGTCTCACCTCAGGGGTTATGTTGATCCTAATAACCGTGGCGGATATGAGTTTACAAGCTTTCTTCATAGTTAAACACCAAGATATCCTGGATAGTGATGGCTTGCTAAATAGTTTATATTTTTCATTAGTTCCAGCTTAGAGCTACACTAAAAAGATGAAAAAAATTCTACTGCACACTGACCGAAGAGCTTCAGATCCATGGCATAACTTTCCATAACTTGTATGTATATATTCTTTATTACAACAAATACAGTATAGTAGAGGACACCCCCCCCTCTCCTGAAACTAACAACACCAACTCTACCTTTCAATAAACAAATAAATCCATTCATCCACGCAATGTAAAGCTTTCCTTTCATCACAACGTCTTGCAATCTAAATGATTTGCAGTCTAACCGTTGAATAGAATGTTGCCGGTTTGACTCCTGGACTGACAGGACAGGTCTTGGTGGGGAAAGTAAATGGATTTCCCCACCGCTGAAGTTACCTTTATCAAGGCACTAACCCCAACCCCCCACTTCTCCAGTGGAGCTGCTCAGTGACTAACAGTATGAAACAGTGGTTGTACTGGGCGGCTCCCAGGTTTGATTGATTGATTGATTGAAAACTTTATTAACAGATTGCAGAATGGGTACAGTACAGTACAGCTCAATACATACAATTGTTAAGGGGATGCAGACCAGCGAAAGACTTTCGTCTTGTTTACATCAGGGTCCCCCATTTTCAATTAATCGTAACATATATGACATACACAACATACAGATAGACAGTACTGCTACATCTATACATTTATGACATATCAGATTTGCAAATACAGTACTGTTTGTGATACCAAAAGAGTCCAGAAAAGAGAGTATATACATTTGACGTAGAAACTGTACATTGGAGGGCAGGTGGGGGGGGGGGGGGGGGGGGGGGGACTGTACATTGGAGGTGGTTGGGTGGGTGGGGTGGGACACTGTACAACTGTACAAGCAAAACTGTACATTGTACAGGTGGAACTGTGAAGCAGTGTTGATGGCTGAAAAAGAGCAAGTGAGCTCAGTCAGTGTAAATACTGGGTAAACAAAGCTCTTTGGCTGTATAGTACACACGTATTGTGCTTTAGCAGCCTACTCCTGATGCTCCAGCCCCTTCGACGCATGTTTGGTGAATGTATCAATAACATAAAATCACCCTGGAGCTCAAAATGACTATGTGGTGGTGGCTCATTTGCATATTTCCCCTGAGCCAGCTGGGCTACTCGTGTGTAGGGCTGGGTATCGACATTTGATACTTCTATTATATTGAATGGCTTCAATACTATTGACGGAAGTTATCAAATTAAATGTAGTGTGTCATTCAATACCATATAATCTATCAGATCCTTAAATATTTTCTTACTGCATTGTACTTTATATTTCAGTACTTATCTGTGTGTATTCTGTGTACCCCAAGCAAACAGGCTAAACTCCTGGCTAATGTTTATTTTCTTCCTCCCCCTTTTAATTTAAGGGTTGATCCGCTTGCAAGAGTTGATCAAAGCTCCATCCAGATACAGCATTAAGATCAAGATCCGACAGCTGCCGACCGGCAGCAAAGACGCCCGTCCTCTGCTGAAGGAGATGAAGAAGGGGAAGGAGTTCTATGTGATCTTCGACTGCTCCTATCAGACCTCAGCCGATGTTCTCAAGCAGGTCAGCAGAAGCTGCTAGAAGCCTTCCTCACAGGTGTTGTCCTAACTTGTTAGGGGCTGTTGTGGGTCAGTGTTATGGGGCCACGTTTTTTGAAAAGTGTGTTATTGTGTATTTCTTTCTTTTCTCTATTGATCTGAGAGTTTGTGAACGACTTTGTTGCTTAATTGTATTGAAAGGTGCAAAAAAGAAAAGAAAAAAAAGGTAAATGCCAATGGTGCCTTTATATATATATACATACAGTATATAGGGGCCTGAAAACATTTATTTTTAACAAGGCATTTGCCTGAATTATTCTTTTATGTTTCTTCCATTTCATTGGTTGTTTTATTCATTTTAATTGTTTTTATTCATTTAATTTTTTATCTTTATCTCCTGTAACACTTTGAGATTGTCACAAATATGAAGTGCGTTACAAATTGAAATTATTATTATTATTATTATTATTATTATTATTATTATTATTATTATTATTATTATTATTATTATTATTATTATTATTATTATTATTATTATTATTATTATTATTATTATTATTATTATTATTATTATTATTATTATTATTATTATTATTATTATTATTATAATAATATAGCGCTAGGGCGGTTAGGTGGTCGAGCGGAGATTGCGTTCGTCACCAGCCCCGGAGCTGTGAGCTTGGTTCGCCTGTTCTAATCCAGCTCACAGCTCCGGGGTTGTCACCAGCTTGGCTGGCCGTCTGCACTGATACAATTGGCTGTATCAGAGGGTGGGAGAAGCTGGCGGGGTGGGTCCGGGTCGTTGTAAACAGCGACTCCTACAGTTCGGCCGGGGCGCCTGCTAAGGCGGATTGGACGTGAGGGGGATAGTGTGGTCCTCCCACACGCTACGCCCTCTCAATGAGAATCCGCGCTGCCAGGTGAAAAGAATCGGTGATTGGCTGGACGTGTGTCGGAGGAAGCACGTGGTAGCCTCCACTCTCCCAAATGATCTGACTGTGGGGGGTAAAGCGCAGCGACCAGGAAGGGACTGGGAATTGGCATACGACTAACATTGGGATGGGACGGCAGAGGCAACCATGCAAGGTGCCAACCTGCTCATCGGGAGCAGTTATGGGTTAAGTGTCTTGCTCAAGGACACTTCGACACGCTGCCCGGGAGGAGCGGGAATTGAACCGGGAACCTCCGGATTACCAGACTACTGCTTTACCTCCCGAGCCACTCTCGCCCCTGTAAACATACATATATAATATATTTATTTGTATGCTCGCTCAATCACTCACTCACTCACTCACTCACTCACTCACTCACTCACTCACTCACTCACTCACTCACTCACTCACTCACTAAAATGCCACATCCCATCCAAACTTTATATATTCAATGGAGCCTGTGACTCCCTGCTATTTGGGTGTTTCTGTGTCACTTCCAGTTTAATATCCACTATACGCAAGTCAAATCCTATCCCTTCTGAAATCCCAGCGAAATCACTTTTGTATCCAGACGTGCACATTTAAAACCAAAGTCCGTATAGAGAAGAGTAATTGGAAACGCCACACGGACATGAGCAAATTGAGACGTTTAGATACTTGTTAATGCACACGGCACACACACACAAACCAAAAGGAAGCAACTCAAGAAACTCAAGGGGAGGAAAAAGAGAAAAGAAACAAAGACAAAAGAAAAGTAATTTGCAAGACCAGGGTATAGATATTCTAGATATGGATGGATGGCATTTGATTTGTGTTGGCTAGAGCAGAACGGTGGTGTGAACAGGCAGTCAGAGGTAAATCTGTGATCAACCCCGTTCTCTGTTTCCTCTAGTCTAGATACTATATATTCTCTGTTTCACCAAGATACTATTTTCTGTTTCCTCTAGATACTATATATTCTCTGTTTCACCAAGATACTATTCTCTGTTTCCTCTAGATCAGAGGTCGGCAATCTGTTTTTAATTAACCGTCTGTAGTGTGATAGTAAAGGGTTAACCTTCTGTAGTGTGGTAGTGAAAGGGTTAAGGAAACAAGACACATTCTCAGTGATCAAGATATTTGATATTTAAGAAGTCATGCATTGTACAACACAACATATATGTATCAAATATTATGTATTTCAGAAGCAAAAATTAATCCAAGCATTTGAATCTAGACAAAGATTTCCCTCATCTCAGCCAGTGGACATCTGAGCAATAATGGCAAAATAATGGCGCAGCCATAGAGCCTGACATACCTACCTTCCAAACATCGAATAAAAGTGTGGACATGACTCCAGTGTCATGACATGCCAGATCCCGGTGTTGCTGATGAGGAGGATGAGTGCTAGAATAACTTTCTCCAGAAGAGTGTTGTGTTTTTTTCATGTCACACACTCCTCCTCCATGAGAGACATAAAACATTTTATGACACACTTTCAACTTTTATCCCTACAAATTATCTGTCACACTGCCGAGCAACGGATATTACTTCTGACTTGAAGAAAGAGACTTTCTTTTTTTCCATTTTTAAAAGCCCCGGCACGCAATTGTGCAACAGCCAACAAGAGACACACACTGACACACATACACACACAGAAGCACAGGGGGAGGGAGATGCCTCATATATTGTGCAACCCTTTGCTCTCTAGTAACGATTTATGTTAAAGCGCTTGTGATTCCTGCAACACAGTGCTTCAGAGACAGGGAGTGCGAGAAGGGCAAACTTGGCAGAGATAGTGAGTGGTTGCGCTCTTCGTGTTATCAAGACGCCTCGTCTGTACCCAGCCTAATACTGTTATTCTCACTCAATACAGAACAAACGGCGCTCTGTGTGTTGACTCATAAAGGAAACAACATTTTGCATCTTATATGGGACGGGTGGCAACCTTCCCTCTCCAAGAGCACAAGGACAGCCTCCTTTGTAGGCTTTGTGTTCGAATGGAAGTCCATCACGCTCATGCTCAATATGTTGAAAAAACAATATCCTCTTCTCATTCTGTGTAGAATGGTAGGTCGCTGTCTCTTGGCGTTTCGACATATAGCCTACCCATCCTTACTTATGCTGGTTTAACATTCTGATAATTTGTGGTTGTGAGAGGGTAACCTACACACCACTGATACCTGTATGGTCGTGAGAGGGTAACCTACACACCACTGATACCTGTATGGTCGTGAGAGGGTAACCTACACACCACTGATACCTGTCTGGTCGTGAGAGGGTAACCTACACACCACTGATACCTGTATGGTCGTGAGAGGGCAGCCTACACACCACTGATACCTGTATGGTTGTGAGAGGGTAACCTACACACCACTGATACCTGTATGGTCGTGAGAGGGTAACCTACACACCACTGATACCTGTATGGTCGTGAGAGGGTAACCTACACACCACTGATACCTGTATGGTCGTGAGAGGGTAACCTACACACCACTGATACCTGTATGGTTGTGAGAGGGCAGCCTACACACCACTGATACCTGTATGGTTGTGAGAGGGTAACCTACACACCACTGATACCTGTATGGTCATGAGAGGGTAACCTACACACCACTGATACCTGTATGGTCGTGAGAGGGTAACCTACACACCACTGATACCTGTATGGTCGTGAGAGGGTAACCTACACACCACTGATACCTGTATGGTTGTGAGAGGGCAGCCTACACACCTGGCTGATACCTGTATGGTTGTGAGAGGGCAGCCTACACACCTGGCTGATACGTATGGTTGTGAGGAGGCAGCCTATACACCACTGATACCTGTATGGTTGTGAGAGGGTAACCTACACACCACTGATACCTGTATGGTTGTGAGGAGGCAGCCTACACACCACTGATACCTGTATGGTTGTGAGAGGGTAACCTACACACCACTGATACCTGTATGGTTGTGAGAGGGCAGCCTACTGTGAGATCCACTTGTTTTTCAATGTGTACATAATGTAAATATCTGTAGATGACAGCATCTACTCTGACGGATCTATAGAGGAACAGCAGCTTTCATTCGTGTGTGTTTTCAAGTTAGACTGGGGAGCCACAGACAGACAAAGCCACAGAGCAGGGTGTGTGGGTGCCAAGGTCGTCAGCCGAGTTGTTAACACCAACAACTGATAGCCGCTGGTGGGGAAGATTTGGTCAGAGAGAGAGATAGAGCTATGGGGAAGAGATAGAAAGGGCGTTAGAGTGGATCAGTAGGTGACAAGAGCCGTTGCCATGGCATTGTGTCACTTAGTAACAAGAGAAGGGGCGTGACTATGGGGATGGCCACCGGTTGCTAGGGGAAAGACGTTATAGCTGTGAGTTCTTTTGGTTAGACTCAGACTAAGAAACGAAGCGTAGACACGTAGACAGAGAGACCTCAGAAGCTAGAGGGTGGGGGAAGGGAAGCTGACGCATAGCCCCCACCCTCCAGTTGCCACGAGCTAGCTTCAGCTAACAGGGAAGGCTTTTGGATAACACTAGGCCGCGACAACCACCGGGCTGATAGAGAGGGAGAGATCATTAGAATAATGAATTCAATAGCAGTCAAAGACTTTTCAGAACAGGTTCCATCTTGTACAGAGTATGTGTATGGAAATAAACGTCAACATCCAGGAGAGGTATCCTGTTTCCAGTGTGTCGTTAATGTTTTTGAGACTAATGCATCAATGGGGGAAGATATCGTGTATCAGCTAGTACGATGAGAAAGAGATAAACACAACGCAGAAACTTCACGGAGCCACCGGTGACAAGGTGATTACTGGCTGATAACACGAGAATCCACCACTGATACCTGCATACTAGTCCCATGGCGTTTCATGACACAATGATAAACATGCACGGAAATGGGGGACCCAATGAAAGCCAATGGAAAAAGAAGGCGGGCCAAAGACCCAGGGATTCGTTGAGATTGAAGTTTAAATCAGCAAGCCTAAGTGTGATTGGATGACAGAATTTGGTTTTAAACTGAATCAAACCGCACTTTTTTACTCTGTCTATTCTATTTCATTATTTCTATTACTGAATGAAACCGTAAACAGAGAGGCCTATTGGGATTTAAAACTGTGATTTACCTTACCTTGCTACCTCTCTATCTTTTTTATGCTCGCTTATGCCTGTATTTTTCTTTACTGCTGTGAAGCACTTTGAACTGCAATTTCTGTATGAAAAGTGCTATACAAATAAAGTATATTATATTATTATTATTATTATTATTATTATTATTATTATTATTATTATTATTATTATTATTATTATTATTATTATTATTATTATTATTATTATTATTATTATTATTATAGATTAAACGATGGCTGCAGCGATCGACTCGGAGGCCCCTTGTAATGGACTGGTAGATTGAAAAGACATGGTTGCCCTCCACCCTTGCTCTAGATACCATCTGTTTTCTTGTTTCCTGTAGATACTATCCATGGGGATGATGACAGAATACTACCACTTCTTCTTCACAACCCTGGTAATATGAACCTGTTGGCGTCGAGCCACCCCCCCCCCCCCCACCCCCCTCCCAGACTCACTCCACAGTTCACCCAGAAGGTTCTTTAATTTAAACAATTGCTCACATCTGTGGTTTGCCATATAAGTGGATTGGAGGATCTGATTGATTGGTAAAAAGCCCCGTCCTACAACATGTAGTTCCATCGTCTTAATTGAGCAGCGCTCTTATCCACGAGCGAGTACAGTAGATTTTGAAGTGTGTGCTGGAGGTTATGCTGTGTAGTTATAGATTGTGCCCGATGATGAACTCAAACATCTGCGGTTTGGTTTATAATTGGATCAAAGGATGTGTAGGCTTTGGCCAAATGCCATTGTATTACATATTGTTCCTCTGTTTTAATTTAAGTGTTACCCTGACTGAGTAAGCCATGTCTATTTTTAGCTTAGTCTTATTAACCTAGGCTTTCACAACCTTGAGGACCTCTCAAAATGAAAATCAGATCCACAGAAAAATCTCTTATATAACCTGGCAGTATGTATGTATCTAGCAGTACATCCTCCTTGTGTTTTCACATTTTGAGAGGCACCCAGACAGGCCTGTGCACCCAAATGCGGATGGTCATTTCGTCCACATTGACGTGAAACCAGTTTGTGAAGCATACATGAACCATGGAACAAAATTATTTACAATGGTAACACACAATTTTCACATGCTTTAAATGCCTATGTCAACGGAATTTACAATATGGGGCACTTGCCTAAAAGGTCTGTGAATCCCTGCATTAAAGGCTCAATGGACGGTCATTTTGCTCTTATGTCATGCTCAGGTTGGGATTCCTTTAACACATTAATTGCCAATGACGAGTTAACTCGTTATTGCCCGCCAATCGTTGGACGGCAACAACGAGTATACTCGTTATTATGATCATTATTTCTAGGGATGTCCGATATTATCGACCTACCGATATTATCGGCCGATATTGGCATTAAAATGTGATATCGGAAATTATCGGTATCGGTTTTCAATTTCTTTTTACAAAAAATTTATTTATTTTTTTTACATTTATTTAACCTTTATTTACCCAGGCAAGCAAGTAAGAACAAATTCTGATTTTATTTATTGTCAAAAGTATGCATAATGTTGTGTTAATTCCACGACAAGAGATATGTAAGGGATAATGTATAGCTACGAGGTCATTGTCGCAAAATAATTGACCGACACGGAGTTTAAAATACAGAGGCGCCGCGCCGAGGTGTTTTAAACGTCAGTGAAGGTCAATTATTTTGCGACAATGACCGAGTATAGCTATACATTATCCCGCTTATTACATGGCTAACTTACTAACAATATACCTAATTAATTTTACATCGACAAGACGAGATCAAATGCAGACACAGTTCTGTTCTGGCTCCGCTGTCATCGTCACACACACTCCGCTGTCAGTGCAGCCAGCAGATGTGTCTGATTGGCTGCACTGATGCAGTGTGTCAGTGGCCTTGATTGCGAACAGCTGCGCACAGCGGTCATTATTGTTCGGCAGAGGTCCGTTATCGAGTAATAACGGACCTCTGATGAGCGCTATTGACCAATCACAAGCAAGCATTTCGGCGAATGTGAAAACGCCATGTAATAAGTAATGTTAATTACCTGAAATTATTCCGTTTTTTTGGGGGGGGGGGAACCCTGCATATATTGGTATCGGTTGATATGGGTTGATATCGGTATTGGAAATTAAGAGTTGGACAATATTGGTATATCGGTATTGGTAAAAAAGTGGCCGAGCTGCAGCGTGCAGGCGGGGTCTAAACACTCCAGCAAGACAAGCGGTCACCACAGTTGCCTCGACGAGGGTCCCTGCCTGCCCGTTCATTTTCTTTGGTGGATAACGTTGGACACACGACCGCGACCAGTATTTGGAATGGCGATCAGATAATTGGATTATTCTTTTTGCAGTACATCATAGACTGTATGCCTTGTATGCCGTGACAAATAAAACTCTTGACTTGACTATATATTATAATTTTTATCAATCTTGCGTTGATCCGATAATTTTTTTCCCGCGATTGCAGCATGCGTCTGTGGTGTGTGTATGGGCCGTGTCCCGTTGGCTGCGATCAAAGCACGGAGGGCCGCCTCCCCCCCCCTTTCGTGCATGCATGATGAAACATAATACCGATAATCTAGAGTTGATTTCAGATTGATTCAATAATCAGGCGAGAAATGGCACGATTTATAATGAAATTCAGTAAAGCGCTGTTTGACGGAGTTCCCTGGTATTACACAGTATCACTCTAAAACTATACTCATATTCACCACGGTATAAAACGGAAATGTATGGATGAAAAAATTATCAGTTTTTTGCATGTTGACCGGAAGAAACTCACTGACAATCGACGTTGTTATTAGACCCATAGCTATAATATTTAATATAGTTTTAGCCCTACAAACACCGGCATCTACCCCCATTGCATTACAGCGCTGGCACAAACGGCCATACACAAACAGCGCCATCTGGCGCTCAATGTGTTAACAAGCACAACATAAGAGCAAAAGGGCCACCGTGTGAATATGGTAACAGTGGGTCTATTTTACTCCAATGTTTACAAACATTGCTAATATAAACAAACCTTTCACAGCATCAGAAAACATTAAAAGAAAAAACATATTTACCTGTTATTCCAGTCTTTTTTTCTTTTTTTTTTTAATCTTTTCCCCCCTCCTTTTTCCTCCGATTTTCTCCCATCCCAATGTTAGTCGTTATGCCAATTCCCAATCCCCTTCCTGGTCGCTGCGCACTTACCCCCCACACTGTCGGTCTGGGAGAGTGGAGGCTACCACGTGCTTCCTCCGACACGTCCAGCCAATCAACCGCTTCTTTTCACCTGGCAGCGCGGATTCTCACTGAGAGGGCGTAGCGTGTGGAAGGATCACACTATCCCACTTAGATCCTATCCGCGCTTAGCAGGCGCCCCGACCGAACTGTAGGAGTCGCTGTTTACAACGACCCGGACCCACCCCGCCAGCTTCTCCCACCCTCTAATACTGCCAATTGTATTAGTGTGAACGGCCAGCCAAGCTGGTGACAACCTCGGAGCTGTGAGCTGGATTCGAACAGGCGAATCCAGCCGCTCCGGGGTTGGTGACGAACGCAATCTCCGTCACGCCACCTGACCGCCCCCTGTTATTCCACTCTTAATCAGTTTGTGAACGACGCCGTCTGATCTGAGTGGCCTTTTGTTTATATTTGAATGATGGCTTCATGGACTTTAACCTTGAGGATGATAGCATTGTTCTCTGCCTCTGTCTAGGATCTGTTCTCCTTGGACCTGGAGCCTTATCGCTACAGTGGAGTCAACATGACAGGCTTCCGTCTCCTCAACATAGACAACCTGCAGGTGGCGTCGGTAGTGGAGAGGTGGGCCATGGAGCGCCTGCAGGCCCCCGCCAAGGTGGAGACCGGCATGATGGAAGGGATGATGACGGTGAGTAGTCGGCCGTCACAGAAGCGGAAAATCGCTGGTTCAAAGCCCCCGAATGGGCAGGAAGGGGCGGGCGGGGGAAGTTAATGAATAATGCTCTCCCATACCTCAATACCAGGTGCTGAAGTGGCCTTGAGCAAGGCACTTAACCCCCAGCTGCTCCAGTGGAGATGCTCAGCAGCCAACAGTGTAAAGACTGTGGTTGTACTGGGCAGCTCCCATGTCTGAATGTACAGAGTGTGGAGCAAGGCATTGCTGAAAAAGAGCATCTGTGCTCAGCAAACCTACCCTAGGTAAAATAAAAGAGCATCTGTGCTCAGCGAACCTACCCAAGGTAAAATAAAAGAGCATCTGTGCTCAGCGAACCTACCCAAGGTAAAATAAAAAAGCATCTGTGCTCAGCAAACCTACCCTAGTTAAAATAAAAAAGCATCTGTGCTCAGCGAACCTACCCTAGGTAAAATAAAAAAGCATCTGTGCTCAGCGAACCTACCCTAGGTAAAATAAAAAAGCATCTGTGCTCAGCGAACCTATCCTAGGTAAAATAAAAGGTAAAAACTCCTCTGCTCAGCCTTTTGTGTTTTTTCCCCCAACTGTATGTAGTTGGGATACGCTGAAGTGATACACTGTAGTGATACTCTGTAGTGATACACTGTAGTGATACACTGTAGTGATACACTGTAATGATGCATTGTAGTGATATACTGTAGTGTATTAACAGGAGGAACATAATGCTAACAGGAGGAACATAATGATAACAACACTTGTATGCATAATTTCTTGTATGCATTTACATTTTCCTCTTCTTTCTATTTATTGGCTATAATGGAGGGAAAGCAATACTGACTTAAGGGACATTTTCCTGAACACACATGTGCAGGTGTGCGTGTGTTTGTGTGTGTGTCATTACCTAAAATCAAGTATGCAGCACGTATGTCCAAGCAGGGCAGGGCAGGTGCTGAGCCGTAAGAGCTCAACTAAAGCTCACGTAGACAAACGCAACAGCTCACAACACTACAGGGCTCCAATGTCCACTTATTTATTGCACAGCTTAGTCATAGTAACATGTTGAGCTACAAGTTCAAGTTCTTTAATAGTTGTCATACAGAAGTACAGAATACTTTCATACAAAATGCTTCTTACTGTTACGCTCCAGAGACTGTGCTAGACAAGATAGTATCAAATAACATAATAACATAATATAGCATGAATTTAGAAGAAGAAAATGAGGTCACAGTTGTTCGGTATAGACATATGTACAATGTTCTGAGTTACCATATAATATACAATACACAACTATGCAGTGTACTAATGTACAGTACTATCTAGTGCAAAGCAGAAATGGGATGAGGTACAATTTTAGGTACAATTTACAGTAAGGTGTACGAGTTGTAGTGCAATCCTTCATCCATAAATATAAAGTGTGGGGAGTGGGTGCTACAGTGTGTTTGTTTAAAGTGGGTGTGTGCTATAAAGTGTGTGTAGTGGGTGCTACAGTGTGTTTGTTTAAAGTGAGTGTGTGCGTGTGGATGTGTGTGCTATGTGTGTTTGGTGGTTGTTGTTGTGTAGTGTTCATTCATTGTTCGTTTAGCAGCCTGATGGCCTGGGGATAGAAGCTACTTCTGAGTCTTTCTGTGCTCGCCTTGAGACTCCTGTATCGCTTGCCTGACGGCAGCAGTTCAAAGAGGCAGTTGTTCGGGTGGCTCGAGTCCTTAATAATTCTCTTAGCCTTCCCCTTGCAACGCTTGTAGTAAATGTTCTGGAGGGTGGGGAGCCCCCCTCCAATTGTGCGTTCGGCTGAACGTGTCACTCTTTGTAGTCTGCTTTGGTCTTTTGCAGTGCTATTCCCAAACCAGGAGGTGATGTTGCCGGTCAAGATGCTCTCTATTGTACATGAGTAGAAGTTCTTAAGGATCTTCTGGCTGACTTGGAACTTCCTTAGGCGCCTGAGGAAGTAGAGGCGTTGTCGTGCCTTCTTCACCACACTGTTAATGTGTATGGTCCATTTCAAGTCCTCGGATATGTGGGCTCCGAGGTACTTGAAGCTGTTGACTCTCTCAACCGGTGCCCCGTCGATGCTGAGGGGGCTGTAGTCCTTGACCCCCGACCTCCTGAAGTCCACAATCATCTCCTTTGTTTTGCTGACGTTCAGGGAGAGGCTGTTTTCCTGGCACCATCCCGCCAGGACCTTGACCTCTTCCAGGTAGGCCCTCTCGTCGTTGGCAGAGATCAGGCCCACCACCACTGTGTCGTCAGCAAATTTGACGATTGTATTGCTACTCCGCTGAGCCACACAGTCGTGTGTGTACAGGGAGTAGAGGAGGGGACTCAGAACACAGCCCTGGGGGGCCCCTATGTTGAGGGTGATGGATGAGGAGGTGCAGTTGCCTGCTCTCACCACCTGGGGTCTGCCAGTCAGGAAGTCCAAGACCCACTGGCAGAGGTCATAGCCCAAGCCCAGGTCCCTGAGCTTGGCTATGAGTATGGAGGGGACTATGGTATTGAATGCCGAGCTGTAGTCGATGAATAGCATTCTCACATAGTTCCCCTGCCTCTTGTCCAGGTGTGATGCTGCTGTGTGCAGCACATGGGATATGGCGTCCTCCGTGGACCTGTTGGGGCGGTATGCAAATTGCAGGGGGTCCATGTTGATGGGGAGGGAGGAGCAGATGTAGCCCTTTACTAGCTTCTCAAAGCACTTCATGGCTATGGAGGTGAGAGCTACAGGGCGGTAGTCGTTGAGGCAAGCAGGCTTGGATTTTTTGGGTACAGGGATAATAGTGGACTTCTTCAGGCAGGTGGGGATGACAGCCTGTTCTAAGGACAGGTTAAATATGTCAGTGAATACTGGGGCCAGTTGGTCGGCACAGACTTTTAGGACGCGGCCGGGGATGCCGTCCGGACCTGCTGCCTTCCTGATATTCACTTTTTTAAAGGTCCGCCTCACCTCATGCTCTGTTACACCTGCTCTTCATCAGACTAATGTGACACCGCATGACGGCATCTTAAATAAACACATGTTGCAGTCACATGATCTAATCATGTGAACTGAGTCTCTATGTGACATAGAAATAGCATACTGTACATTGCATAGACAAGACACACACACACATACATATTACATCCATGTATGTATATATATATATATATATATATATATATATATATATATATATATATATATATATATATATATATATATATATTAGGGATGCCCCGATCATGTTTTTTGCCACCGATACCGATCACCGATCGTCGTGAGCCATATCGGCCGATACCGATCCGATACCGATCGTTTTTGATTACAACATTTTTTAATTTATTTTATATAATTTTTTTTTTTTTTATTATAAAATATATATATTATATAATTAGACTTGTACTTGTATTATCTGCGAGACATCGCC
Organism: Notolepis coatsorum; assembly: GCF_963971535.1. Taxonomy (NCBI): domain Eukaryota; kingdom Metazoa; phylum Chordata; class Actinopteri; order Aulopiformes; family Paralepididae; genus Notolepis; species Notolepis coatsorum. The sequence goes on from NC_140165.1 coordinate 294,137,458, forward strand.
ACCACGCAACAAGCTCCACTGTCTGTGTGTACTCTAGTAGCCTCCAGCTACGGCCAGGATTCTCCGGAGCTGCAGCTGGACCTATACTCGAGTAGGCTCGAGCTACGGCCAGGATTCTCCTGCGCTGCAGCTGGACCCTATTGGTATAACGTTACTATGTTCAGCAAGCCCTCAGCTCGAATACGCATCGAATCAGTGTTATAAGACATTGATATCAGGAGCTATCTGTAGCTACTGCTAGCCGGATATATAACGTTAATACAACGCCTCAGTGAATTATTTAGTTCAATGGGACATTTAGTTTTGAACAGTGAACTAACTTGCGCTAACGTGAGCTAGCTGAGGTATCATACACGTCTCTACTAGACTTGCTGGAGCATTTGTTGATGTCAGGAGCTATCGGTAGCTGGCCAGCTAGATACCGTTCGGTTAGACAATGCCTCATCATGTATTAAACTAAAAGTGAATAGTTGACTGGGTCATTTTGTAACGGTAGCTAAGCTAACGTTAGCTCAGGGAGACGCCGTCCTCCCGTGTCCCGTCTCACTAGACTAGACCCGTGTTTACATGCGTGCGGGAGGGGCTGGAGGGATGAGCAGACGCCGCACCACCCGGTGTCTGAGACAGAACTCAGCGACAGCGAGTGAGATCGGTTTAGAGAAGAGAAGCTTGAGAAGCTCTGTGGGAGCTGGACATGTCAGATTCCACTATAACTGAGAGAAGCAACAGTGTGTTTCATTAGATTGAAGTGGTTGGACACAGGGCTCCATTGGTCATGGTTTGATAATACTCCTGTTGCCCTGTGGCCAAACACGTAATGAACCACTGCTGCTGCTTCTCTCAGTTATATTGTCCAACTCCCACAGAGGGGTGTTGCTGTTTGTGTTTATTACATCAAATCAACCCACAGTAGGGCTGAGCCCAAACGTTCGAACGTTCGAAACTTCGTTCGTTATGTTGGCATTCGAATTCTAAATCAACATTCGAATTAAAACATTTTAATAAAGATTTTAAAAGAATATTTTTTTTTATTACATTTTTTTTTCATTCTGTTTAAACCAATGGGTTTTTTCTTCACAGTTGCAGATAAACTAGATTAGGATACACTAATATTATAGTATTAAAAAAACTGATGAGTTATATTATATTCATTAAAGAAAGTTGATTTAATTGATTTAGTTGGGCTGGGGCTTCTGCCTGGGCTGGGTCTGGGTCTGGAAAGTTGATAAAAAAAAATATACTAATTTAATCAGATTAATCACTTTATTCAAATTGAGGATTTAGCTTGAGGATATTTAAAAAAATAAATATTAAATTTCCTTTTAATTAAAAACGAAGGTTCGAACGTCCGTTCGAAAAACCCTGACGAAGTTCGAATCCCAAAAACATGCTTCGGGGACAGCCTTAACCCACAGCTTTTATATTTTACTCAAGGAATCTGTATCGTGTGTTATGCCTCTATGTCAAAAATTATGGTGCTGGTCATGATGATGATGGTGGTGATTAGGGATGCCCCGATCATGTTTTTTGCCACCGATACCGATCACCGATCGTCTTGAGCCATATCGGCCAATACCGATACCGATACAGATCGTTTTTGGTTTTATAAAAATAAAAAATATATATAGATATATACTTATTTTTATTTTTTTTATATAAAATATATATATTATATAATTATACTTGTAGTTGTATTATCTGCGAGACATCGCCACTACGCAACAAGTCAAAATGCTCGCTATCTCCACTGTCTGTGTGTATACTCTGCTTTGGTCAAATCACATTCAGCATGCCCTCAGCAGGGTATATCTGCGGCTGCGGCTCTGCAGATATACCCTACTCCCTCAGCTAGCCCCTTTCGTGACTGCGATGCAAGCCGGGGCTCGAATACGCATCGAATCAATGTTATAAGACATTGATATCAGGAGCTATCTGTAGCTACTGCTAGCCTGCTAGATAACGTTAAGACAACGCCTCAGTGAACTATTTAGTTTAATGGGACATTTCGTTTTGAACAGTGAGCTAAGGTGAGCTAACGTGAGCTAACGTGAGCTAACGGAGGTATCATGCACTACTAGACTATTGCTGGAGCATTTGTTGATATCAGGAGCTATCAGTAGCTAGCCGGCTAGATACCGTTAGACAATGCCTCATGTATTAAACTAAAAGTGAATAGTTGACTGGGTAATTTTGTTTAAACAGTAACGATAGCTAGGTAGCTAACGTTAGCTCACGGAGGTCTCATGCACTAGAGCAGACTGCCCGAGGCATTAGGAGCCTCTGTGTTTACACGGGTGCGGGAGGGGCAGGGGAGGAGGAGGAGGAGCGGCAGTTTGCAGCTCTGTGTGTCAGAGAGAAGTCAGCAAGTGAGATCTCCGCTAAGAATTGGATCATGTTTTTCGATCGGTTTTCACGATCGGCGAAAATAAAGCATTATCGGAATTCACCGATCTCATATTTATACTGAATATCGGCCGATACCGATCGCTGGCCGATCGATCGGGGCATCCCTAGTGGTGATGGTGGTCATGATGATGGTGGTGGTGGTCATGATGATGATGATGATGATGGTGGTGGTCATGATGATGGTGGTGGTGATGATGGTGGTGGTGGTCATGGTGGTGGTGGTGATCATGATGATGATGATGGTGGTGGTGGTGGTCATGATGATGGTGGTGGTGATGATGATGGTGGTCATGATGATGGTGGTGATGATGATGATGATGATGATGATGATGGTGGTCATGAGGATGATGATGATGATGGTCATGATGATGATGATGATGATGATGATGATGATGATGATGATGATGGTGGTGGTCATGGTGGTGATGATGATGGTGGTGGTGGTGATGATGATGATGACGATGATGATGGTGATGATGATGATGGTGGTGGTCATGATGATGGTGATGATGATGATGATGATGATGATGATGATGATGATGATGATGATGATGGTGGTGGTGATGATGACGATGACGATGATGATGATGATGATGATGATGACGATGATGATGATGATGATGATGGTGGTGATGATAATAATGGTGATGATGGTGATGGTGGTAGTGGTGATGATGATGATGATGATGATGATGATGATGATGATGATGATGATGATGATGATGGTGGTGATGATGATGGTGGTGGTGGTCATGATGATGGTGGTGGTCATGATGATGATGATGGTGGTGGTCATGATGATGGTGGTTGTGTTCATGATGATGATGATGATGATGGTGGTGATGATGATGGTGGTTGTGGTCATGATGATGGTGGTGGTGGTCATGGTGGTGGTGGCGGTCATGATGATGGTGGTGGTGGTCATGATGATGATGATGATGATGATGGTGGTGATGATGATGGTGGTGGTGGTCATGATGATGGTGGTGGTCATGATGATGATGGTGGTGGTGGTCATGATGATGGTGGTGGTGATGATGATGATGATGATGATGATGATGATGGTGGTGGTGATGATGATGGTGGTGGTGGTCATGATGATGGTGGTGGTGGTCATGGTGGTGGTCATGGTGGTGGTCATGATGATGATGATGATGGTGGTGATGATGATGATGATGATGATGGTGATGATATTTCCTGTGTGTTCTCAGACTGAAGCAGCTCTCATGTACGATGCCGTCTACATGGTGGCTGCTGCCTCTCAACGCGCCACTCAGATCACCGTCAGTTCCCTCCAGTGTCACCGACACAAACCCTGGCGCTTCGGATCCCGCTTCATGAACATGTTCAAAGACGTGAGTCTAGTTTATGAATTCACACAGACACCCCCCCACTACCACCACCACCATCACCACCCAACACCACCATATCCTAACCATACACAAACCATAACCATTTTCAAACCTCGCCAACTATTCATTTTAGTTTTAGAGTTATGATCTAATGAGGGAGGGAGGGAAGTGTGTGTGTGTGTGTGTGTGTGTGTGTGTGTGTGTGTGTGTGTGTGTGTGTGTGTGTGTGTGTGTGTGTGTGTGTGTGTGTGTGTGTGTGTGTGTGTGTGTGTGTGTGTGTGTGTGGGTGTGTGTGTGTGTGTGTGTGTGTGTGTGTGTGTGTGCGTGTGTGTGTGTATGCGCGTGTCCCATCACATTCTAAATGAATCCTTTTGATGATTCACATCACGTGTTGTCTGGTGCCATCTGTCGATTTGCAGAATTATCTGTAGCTGTCTAGCTGTCGAGGACACTAATGAGAGACGTGTGTTGTTGCATTTATAGCACCGTACCTGCTTACACCAAACCATGCTATGATGTGTTAATTAGACCTGGGATAAATCTAGTTGTGACTACAGTTCAGGAAATCAATATACTGTATTATCAGAGTTCAGCTGGCCTCTGTAGAAAACCATGTTTTAAAGTATTTAAAGTAATATATGATGATCAACACAAGTATTTTCAGCTTAAGACTGCATCTGAAGTAATCATTCCTCATATATCGAGGCAATGCCGTTAGACAGTCTATTGTGAGACTATTGTGAATCCACAGCACACCAGGATAAAATATTAATAATTAAGGATTCATTGAATAATCAAGGATTCAATTAATTATTGATTAATCAATTATTGATCTGACAGAGGGGACATGGTAAACAAAGAGATGGAACCACGTTGAAAAGCGGGAGGGAGACAGACGCGGTTAGTCCCGGTGTCATTACTTGAGTTTAATTATTATTATTGTGTGGCGTCGTCGACTCTCTGGAGATAATATTAATTTGAATGTAATAGGCTCTTTTCTTCTATTGCTCTCTCGCTCTAATGAGATGTTTCTTTTGATGAATGAGCTATTCAATTACCGTGGCCTGGTAGTGGAGGACAAAGACAACGCCCCGGCGCCTCAGGAGAGAAAGATCCAAGAGCCCAGAAGGGGGACATGGACTCTTTCTCTACATCACATCGGCAGAGACTCAGCCGCCAACAGCCAATCCGTTGGTTGGTCTACACTACTGTTGGTTGGACGTCGCTGTGAGGCTTTCGCCTTTTTATTGGTTAGCAATCCGTGTTGGTGTATTGTGTTCCGTCCTGCTGCTACTAACGATAAATGAGAGATCCTGCCATCGAGCATTCATTTTATTGCATCAAACTTGGCAAGAAGAGAACCTATTGGTTACCGAAGATCAACCGACTGGAAGAATTCCCAAACAATAAGAGACAAATATTGACATTTACCGTCCCTGCACGACGGCATTGAAGGAAACACATCAGATGTTTACAGACAGTTCTGTGGCGGTTGAGTGAAATTAAGTTTTGGGTTGGGTCCATGGATGAAGTATTGTCATGTGATATCATGGTGACCAATGGTAATGCAGGGTTACCAACTGTGTCATTCCACGGATGCCCATATAGACCAGCGTTGGACCACGGACCACCGTTTGCTAACATTTTGTCCCGATGAATCTCCAACCCATTTTGAGAGTGCACTGGTGCGCGGATGTTCATGGATGTTCAGTGTTCACGCCGGATATTGGCGGCTATGAAATCTCCCGCTTAACCTCCTCACCCCAACCCCCCACCCCCCAACCCACACTCCACAGTCCACTCCAGCCCGAAAGATAAGATCTCTGGATTCTCCAATCAGAGGAGATCGTGGCTATCCCATGTTCTCAGTCTATATGTAACTGTAATAATGACACCAACACATGGCGAGAGACACACTTTTGATTGGCGCGGACTTAGCCAGGAGCTTAATGAGAGAAATCAGTCTCCCGCGTAGGGCCAACTTGGTCTAACAGATGTGTGCAATGTTGTAAATTAATCAAAGAGTACTGATAGTCCATAGATAACCAAGACCCCCCCCCCATGCCACCGCAGACACACGCACGCACGCACGCACGCACGCACGCACGCACGCACGGACACACACACACACACACACACACATGCATGTCAAACTTATCCCAAGAACATGGAGATAAGCTCACCCAGCAGCAGTTCTCATAAATGCTAAAGACTATATATCGGCGGCCATGTTTACAGAGTGGAGGACGTTCATTGTAGTGTTAGCACGTCATTTGGATCTGAAATACATGTTTGTTTTCTTTTTGTTTTGTTATTTCTGTTGCTCGTGTGTGTGTGTGTGTGTGTGTGTGTGTGTGCACTCGTGCGTGCGTTGCCAGAAGAAACAGCACCTTGTCAGTGATGCTCATTTCTCCTCCTCCTCGTCCTCAGGCAGAGTTTAATTTCCCTTTTTATTTCATATTGTTGTCGTAACAAGTAGTCCAGAGGGCAGGACGGTACTTTGGCATCATTATAACATTACTACATCTCGGACGCTTGTTAGTGGTCGGCGTTACAGTCGTTTTTCATTTTCAAATAATAATCACATAATATCACATTTATTTTAGTTGGATTAGGGATCTTCCTAGGGATCCTGGTTTCATATTAGGGGGCGCCACCACTTTTGCATTTCATTGGATTGATGTTTCTCAAGAAGAATCAAGAATCAAGAGGTTTATTTGTCACATACATACCAGGGCATACAGTGAAATGCGGGTGGTCATGCCCGCATTGATTGTGCAAAATACAATAATAAAATAGAATAAAATAGGCATACAAAAAAAAATAGATAAGACACAAGATATGCATGGTAAAAAAAAGACATGCTAGGTTCCTGAGAAACTGGTTCTTATATACACTACTATGCAATATACAATTCTCCTGAAGACCTGAAGAAGGGAGATGGGTTCCTGAGTAGGCTGGTCTGTATCGAAAGAACCAGCAGTGGCAAGACCTCGAGTAAAACAAGGATCTTAACTTGAAGGGGCTTCAAGAAATCAGGACCTGGTTACTCAGGTTAAGACACAGACCTTGTTGTGAGCACTTTCATGTCGGAACTATTTTCTACTGAAGTACACCTCCCCATTCATTATTATGGTGCTTTGCGTGCCACAAGCCAGAGTGCCATTCAGCTCCATTGTATTGGAGTGACAGCATATACTGTATCTCTGCAGCAGATATCTCCAAAACTAAGCAAATCACACTGAAATGATCTGGATGGATAGATATTACTCGGGTGAGGTGGAAAATATGAATGATTTTTATCCACCATGCCACAAATATTCTCAAACTCGAAATGCGTAGAATTTTCTAACAATTCTTAGTGTTTGTTTTAACTGACTTGAAGTTGGAGTACCCAACAATACAATAGTTGTCAAAAGGTTTAAAGGAACACGCCAGCATTATCGGAAATACGCTTACCGTCTTCTCCAGAGTCAGACAAGAAGATAGATACCAATTTCCTCTCTGTGCGTTCAGTAGAAAGCTATCCGGCTGCAAGCTACCCTAGCTTGCACAAATGAAAAGAAGCGGATACGGATTTGCTTCCATTCATTTGTGCTAAGCTAGGCTAGCTTTCTACTGAACCCACATTATCTGTCTTCTTGTCTGACTCTGGAGAAGACAGTAAGCACATTTCCCATAATGTTGGCATGTTCCTTTACCAGTTAACAATCACCCCCAAAAGTGGCCATTTTAGTTTTCATTTTTGAGGACTGCATACTTTTTTTGCAAACCAAAATACTATACTTTATTCACTTTTAGTGCTAATGAAATAGAGTAACATACTGTAGGTCTGAACTTGAGTTGTAGAAAAACTTGTTACTCACGTTTTTCTGTAGTAGTTAGTAGTCCAGAAGTAATATTTCCAAAATTTGTATGGCTGAAAAAACACCGTTGTGTAGTAGATGTCCAGATTTCATTCAAATCTGTTCAGAAATGAGTGATTAGAAGCGGTTTTGGTAAAAAGTGAGAGAGTTCAGAAAACGATTTTCTCATAGACTTCAATGCATTCGACAGAGAATTCTCTTCCTGTTTTGGCTCGTGACTTTTCACCTAGATCCCTGATTTGCTCATTCCCACTATTGGAAAGCTCTACTCATTGGTTACAACCCTGTCCAATAATTTTGGAGATCGCCAAATGATGGGCGGCTAGGTGGCGCAGTGGGCAAGGCGCTCGCCACCAACGCAGGAGATGCTGGGTTCGAGCCCAGCTCTCTGCGTTGCTACCAGCTTGGCTGGTCGTTCATACTAATACAATTGGTAGTATTGGTGGGTGGGGATCGGACGTTGTGGACAGCGACTCCTACAGGTCGGTTGGTGTGCCTGCACAGTAGAATCAGGAAGCGACGGGGGCGGCGTGTCCCTCCCACGCAGACCCTTGCCGCTGAGAGATCGCGCTGTGCAGGTGAAAAGATGCGACGGCTGCCTCCTCGAGTACCGGAGGGGACACGTGATGTAAGGCTTCGTCCACATTGCAGCCGGCTTGTGGGAGGCATGGCCTAACAACGTTCGAGACAGTGGAGGGTAGAATTGGACAATACGAAATTGGGGAAGGGAGAAAAATAGAAAATGGGGAGAAAAAGTAGATAAAAAAAAGAGATCGCCAAATGATTGACTGAGGTAGAGGCTCGAGAGTCGGGAGTGGTATTTGAAAAAATAAAAAGTCTGCCGTCTACTCGGCGCAAGCCTCACATATCGGCATGTAACTCAAGAACCGCTGAACGGATTTTGTCACCTGAAATGGCTATCAACAGGCAACAAATAGGGTGTTAGTTCGATATATATATTGTATTAAAAACACCCAAGCCGCTAGATGTCGCCAAAGTGCCAGTGGGCAAATCGTCCTCAAGAGGGCCCACGAGGGCCCACATGTGGGCCGTTGCATGCTAAGAGCCACATTTGAAAGTTAATTTTAGTACTTTTCTGTGATTGAAAGTTGAAACCTCAACCATGTGATAAACCCCAGCCATCTGGTAAAACACACACTTAAGAATTAGTGGATGAGTGGAATTCAGGTCTCCTGAATCATCGACTCATTCAGTCAGTCTGTCATGATGTAACACCATGCTACTGTAGAGTGAATATGCACAGTATCAATTGACCTATTTCAAAGCCGCCCCTTTTCTTGATCCAGAAGCGGCAGTTGTGATTGGATGATCAAGAAAAGAGGGTGGGGTTTAAGATAGGTCAGTCACTACAACCGTGCCGATGCAAGCATGTCTGTAAAAAATGCAATTTGTTACCCTAAATTAAAGTTCATTCTTTTCCAACAGCGCTCATCAATCATTCATCTCCATTTTTTAAATAGTGTCTGTATTCCTGCGGGGTCCCTGGTCCATTAGGTTGTGTGCATCTCTGTACAGGGAGATAAGAATGCAGGGATTAATTTGTTTTGTCTCCCGCCCTCCGCCTCCTTCAGGCAACGTGGAATGGCTTGACAGGACTAATAACTATAAACAGGACAGATGGCCTTCGGAAAGAGTTTGATCTAGACGTCATCAGCCTGAAGGAAGACGGCTTAGAGAAGGTGAGATGTTTGACCCACAACAGACATGTCATGTTGTTACCATCAACGTCAGAGCAGAGGTGGAAATGTATTTTAACCGAAATAGAACATTGTAAAAACAATTATAAAGATTGTTCTTTAATTAAACATTTTATGTCATCCTTTTTCATGTGAGCCATTTTCCTTAGCCATTTTCATTTCAATGTGAAGATGACAAGTTAAAAAAAAGGGAAAACACATGTACAGTTGCATCTTCTATTGAGTTTTAAAATCTGGAAGAATCTGAGAATGGGGTTTAATCATTTAACTTATTTCTAGGATTTAGACATTATCTTGAAATGTGGAGCAATCTGCTGGATTACAAGCTTTTGTCACTTGAAACAAGCTCAGTTATTTAAAATTAATTAATTTGTCTCCATTGGCATTTCCCCCCCACTTATTTTGACAAAAACTAAATCTTAAAATTCAACACAAGAATAAATGCCTCCTTAAGATCGAGATTTTTCACAGTTAAGTTCTGTCACTTGAGTTAGACTTTACTCTAGAGAGTAAGAATACCTGTCTAGAAAATGACTCGGCTAAAACAGTCGCTCACTTAAAAGTAGCTTACTCAAGTAGGTGACCTACTTTGGAATGAATGTCATTAAGGTTTCATGGATGTTCCACATTTTCTCCCCCAAAATGAACCCATTACCTGTTTTGACAAGTCATTTGATGGGTCATCATTATCAGCCTGAACAGGGGATGGTCCCTTACTGAATTCAAAATAGGAGAAAATAAACAAATATACATATATGTATGTATGTATGTATGTATGTATGTATGTATGTATGTATGTATGTATGTATGTATGTATGTATGTATGTATGTATGTATGTATGTATGTATGTATGTATGTATGTATGTATGTATGTATGTATGTATGTATGTATGTGTATGTATGTATGTATGTATGTATGTATGTATGTATGTATGTATGTATGTATGTATGTATGTATGTATGTATGTATGTATGTATGTATGTATGTATGTATGTATGTATGTATGTATGTATATGTATGTATATATATATATATATATATTCAAAAGTTATCAAGCACAGAGAAAGTTATATATATATAACTATACTTTCCAACTTTGTATCATAGCATGATAAACATCCACAAATACAGTTCATATTTCACAAAAAGAAATTCTATAAGCATAGTACTATGCAATTAAAATGCTTTCTTTGTATTACCCCTGCAAGACAATCGCGGGCAGCAGCCGCCTGAATAAAGTGTGGAAAAAGGTTTGTATGTTGCCTCGGCATAGTGAAATAGCAGTGACCAACTATTGAATTCCGCCCACTGCCCTCTGTGATGTTGTCCTTGCTATACCAAAGTGTGGGTACCACTTTAGTGTCGAGAACACATACTAGTCACATATATTCTGTTTAAGAACGGCAACAACAACAGAGAACGGAGACCGTATAGTCTGTTTTTACTCATAGTTTTTATGTCATAATAACTACTGGCTAATATGTGGATCGTAAAATAAAGTGTTACCAAAGACTGTGTTTCTTTCCCCACCCTGCCCCTCCCCCTCTCGCTCCATCTCTCCCAATTGACCATAGTCGCACAGCGGCCCTTTTGCGCTTACGACATGCTCAGGTTGGGTTTCCTGAACAGGATGGAAAGGAACCCAACCTGAGCATGACATAAGAGCAAGATGGCCACTGTGTGAATATGGTCAATGTAATATATGTCGACCGTAATGTTTCTACCCCCTCTTCTTCATTCCTTATCGTCCCTCATCAGTTGAGATTGCTAAACACGAAGATTACTCTGGGGAGCTTGTGATGTTTGATATCCTTATCGCGCAAATTAATAACACGTTTCTTTCCGGTGCCATGTTCAGATTGTGATCAGTGTAATGATGAACTCCTTCACAGATTGGAGTGTGGAATTCCCAAACAGGCCTTAATCTGACTGAGATCAGCAAGGACTCATCCCAAAACATTACCGATTCGATGGCCAACAGGACCCTCGTCGTCACCACTATCCTGGTATAAGTAATATGCAATGAGTCAAAGTGGTATCAGACGGCATTTCATCTGGGATATCTTGACTGATATGCTGACGTTGACTATGTCACTTTGCAGGAAAACCCTTATGTTATGTATAAGAAATCCGATAAGCCGCTGTACGGGAACGATCGCTTTGAGGGCTACTGTCTCGACCTGCTGAAAGAGCTGTCCAACATCCTGGGCTTCGCCTACGAGGTGAAGCTGGTGACAGATGGGAAGTACGGAGCTCAGAACGACAAGGGGGAGTGGAACGGTATGGTCCGAGAGCTCATTGACCACGTGAGTACAGGCTGTCTGCAACTGAGTACCTCAGTACTTTCTTGGGATACATCACATTCATACTCCCATGCGATTTGGATTGACACATGGGTCACCCGAAAGATTATTATTATTGAAAGGAGTTATATGGTTCTTCAGTGCAAGGGTTCAATTGTCAATGGCTGATTCTTCTGGCAGATGGGTAGCACTCCTAGACAGGAGACAGCAACGTGAACCACAGCATCATAAATCTGTTTGAATGTTTCCTGGCAGCTAGATGTTCATAATATGTTATTAAAGCAGTCACGCTGAGGTAAGTCCTTGGGTACTGGTGTTGGTGAAGAATGTTGCCCTCAGCATTCACTCTGAAAGACAAAGGATGAAAAGCAGCTTTGGAAGTGATAGTGGTTCTCATCCTGAGGTGGTTGGGAAAATACATCATCAGGTTTAGAATATATTATAGATGAAATAATGAATATTTTAACTATAAAACCCTCCTCCAATCATTCATTGAGTTAAATAGCTTGAACAGGGCAAATAAAAGTAATTATTCTGTCTATGCTATGTAGGAGGGTCGCGAAAAGCCACCCCTCTGTTTTTAGAAGTCACAAACCATTGAGGTGGAGAAAACACCGGTGTTGATGTGATGTTCTTGCGTGCCGCAGGTGGCTGACCTTGCCGTGGCTCCTCTCACCATCACCTATGTGAGGGAGAAGGTGATTGACTTCTCCAAGCCCTTCATGACGCTGGGCATCAGCATCCTGTACCACAAACCCAACGGCACCAACCCGGGAGTGTTCTCCTTCCTCAACCCCCTCTCTCCTGACATCTGGATGTACGTGCTACTGGCATGCCTTGGTGTCAGCTGTGTGCTATTTGTCATTGCCAGGTAAAATCCCTCTTTAAAAATAAATGGAATGCAATTGAATTAGTTTTTACAAAGGTTGAATGTTGTGTCAAATGATGTGTCAAAACGAACACTTTATTTTAATAACCCTCTGAGACGTACCATATAACATTTTGGGGGGTTGTTGGGGGGGAAGGAGGCGTACAAGGTCAACAGTAGACATAAAGAAGTGTTATACATAATCTGAAAGTGGAGAACCTGAAGACTAATGTACTTTGTGGGTCCACGGCCACCTACTGAGTCACCCGTGCCGTGGACCCTGTAGTCGGACTAGCTCAATGTTGTCGAGTTAAATAGATGAAGAGACCCTCCGAAGATACAGTATATCCCGTGTCTGTCTTTATTTTTGTATAAGTGAATGGTCTTCAAGAGAGAGAACGATTAAACTTTTCAGTTGCCTCTCCGCTGTCCAGTTCAGCACCACGGACAGCGCTGAGCCACAGCAGAGAAACCCTCATTAACAAGAGGCGTTTTGCTTGTGCAAAGAATTAAGTCTATTTAAATGAGATGCTTGCTTTCTAACTCTTCCCAGTGTATCATGATATCATGAGTGTATCATGATAATGATAATGCTACATTACATCAGATTTCTAACTATTTCCCAGTGTATCATGATAATGATAATGCTACATTACATCAGATTTCTAACTCTTTCCCAGTGTATCATGGTAATGCTAACACATGAGCTTTCTAACTCTCATGCATCAAACCAGTCCTCTTTATCACACAGTGTTCTGTTTCCATGAGCACAATTTTAAGCAAGACATTTTAACTAATTGCTATAACGAGGGAAAAAGGTTTGAATGCCACAAATAACCAAACCGACATATCATGGAAAAACACATTGAATACAAGATTTGTAAAGCATTTCATGACCTCATACTGTATGTCAGTAATCATGCTCAAACTGAAAATGTCCAAATGCAAAGTGAGTCAGTTCAGTTCAACACATTTATTTTGCACTATTGACTGCAGCGGCGTCATTCTTTGCCTGCAGGTTTACTCCCTACGAGTGGTACAACCCTCATCCCTGTAACCCCGACTCTGACGTGGTTGAAAACAACTTCACTCTGATAAACAGTGTCTGGTTTGGAGTTGGAGCCCTTATGCAGCAAGGTACTGGTCTCATTGGAATGACTGTCAGATACTTTAACATGTTAAAGGTTACCTCCACTCAGAAACGTGTGCTTTATTCCACAGCTAACTCCTCCTGGAGGCATGCTTTTGACTATACAGATTGTTATTTGTGCAGAACTTGTCACCAGAGTGCCCTTTTCATATGATTCCACTGGAGGGGGGGGGGGGGCTTCTCTGTACTTTCTCAAACTAAATCTGAGCCACCTGTGTGATGCAACTGACTCTGCAAACCTATCATGGCCGCTCTTTCCCAGCTGGCCACACTTGTCAGGAAATGCTAACTGCTAACGTGTAATTCTAACGTGAAACTCGTATTATAGGTTTTACAAGATTGTGTGAGCTAAGATGTTGTGTTTGGGTGAATAATTTTTTTGGCAAACCGTTTAGGTGGAAAAAGAGAAAGTTAGAGATACGCGGGAGGGGGGAAGGGGGACAGTGTTCAAAGATTGTTACATTCTCAATGAGGGCAAAGGTGTAGCGGTGTTGATAGGCCATTTTCAGTAGTTTATTGAACGTTTCTGGTGGAAAAACCCTACCAAACTAATTGTTATTCAATATACAACATTTCTAAAGTCTTAAGTACACATGTGGAGGGGATCCTTAACCCTTTCACTACCACACTATAGAAGGTTAGTGTGGTAGTGAAAGGTTAACCTTCTGTGGTAGTGAACGGGTTAAGATTAAGGATGCACCAGTAACACATTTTCAGGGCTTATTGATTCTAAATATAGAGTTGCCATTATCATCATCCATTAATCTTACTGAATAATATGGACCATTGTGTTAGTTTTGAATGATTGGACAAAATTCAACAGATATAGAGGTGTACTTTAGACAGGTCTATCATCCACTGTGAGGCCAAGAGGCAGAAATTCAGGTTGCTTTGCTTCGCTATGGCTCTTGGTGTCCGAGTTTATTCTTGGGGAAGTTCTCTGACACTGATACCCAATTTGAGCCTGGTATCGGCCCAATATCCGATAGTACCGGTCTAGGATCGGTACCTACTGTACAACCCTAGTTGTGGTTGGCTTCTGCCTTCACTGTTGTAGGCTGTAGACTGTTGAGAGCAAAGTAGCAGGTGAGCTTGGGAATGCATAAAAGAGTAGTTTCAGTTCTAATTCTTTTCTAGATCATAATAAGGAAGCAGGACCACCTCTCACCAGGCTCAGTCTTATCTAAGGTGCTGGAAGAGTCTAAATAAAGAACTGCATGGATCTATGTGTGCGGAAACCTTCATGTTACAAATGCTGTCTTCTGTCTTCGAGAAAATTCACTCCACATTCTCTTGGGTCTATTTTTCACCTACATTCTGTTATTGTTTTTATCTAATAGGATCAGAGCTGATGCCTAAGGCCCTCTCCACGAGGATAGTTGGTGGAATATGGTGGTTTTTTACTTTGATAATAATCTCATCATATACTGCCAACTTGGCTGCCTTCCTCACCGTGGAGAGAATGGACTCGCCGATCGACTCCGCAGATGACTTGGCCAAGCAAACCAAAATAGAGTATGGTGCTGTGAGAGATGGCTCCACCATGACCTTTTTTAAGGTAAGGCTGAAGGATGGAAGAGGGAATTCGGGGGAATGAATTGGAGAATGTGAACACCAACGAAAAAGTCATTGCCAAAACTGTAGAATAGAAAATCGACTTATTAAAGGACCATACCGGTGTAATTACCGGAGATTGTCTTTGACACTCGGACCGCTAGAATTACCGCGCCCCCTTCACAACGGTCTCTCAGACCATCATTAAAGATGCATTGAAATGACAATATAAATGGCAACAACTGATAAGAATATCTATAATCTTCATACTTCAATTCAATACTTAGTTTAATTTGTTGATTTCAGAGGATTTTCATATGAAGAAATAAATAATGCAACAGTCATAGATGAGAGTCGTGTCCTTCGCAACCCATATTGCCTTTCACTTTTATTCAGTGTGTGTCCGAGAGGCATGCTTGCCCATATGTGATTTGTTTGTCTGCCGTTATGCTTTGCCTCGGGTTGTAACATGCGATGGCATTCCTTGGCAAGTCTACACCCCTGTGACTCCATATCCGAACTTTGGATTTGTCAGCTGACGTGTGGGCCGCTCCTCTCTGTAAACGCTTGGATGACGTTCTCTGAAGCCGTGGTTCCTGTCACAGAGGATATCCCCACACTCCACTCCACGGCGAGAGAGAGAGAGAGAGAGAGAGAGAGAGAGAGAGAGAGAGAGACATATTTAGGAAAGGCCATGGACTGGGAACGTCACAGCTTTTATTTTACAGATTCATATACATTACAAATATGCAAACGGTCCCTTGGGTTGTCCTGGCGGTCGGGTGTTAACAGATTTTGTGTGCATAAGCGTGTGTTTTGGAGGATGTCCTTTTGAGGAGAGCCTACCTTTCACGATTGATGTTGGGGTGGAAATATATTGGAGACATTAAAGTCGCTAGACATAGATACAGTAATGCGCTCTTTCACTAACATTACTGTATTACTCTACTACACATGTGTCAAAAACTCAAGGCCTGTGGGCCAAATACGGCCTGCCTGGTATTTTTATCCGGCTGAATTCACTTATCAATCCATTTTGGCCCGCTGCCTCTCCTAAGTGCAATTCAACTGGCCTGTGATAGAAACCAAGCGCATCTCTGTCTCCCTGCGTGCGTGGCAACACTAATTACTTTCACATTTAAAAGCTCGTCAGTCATCCGTTTTTCAATCGACCCAAGCTGTGGCAATATACGGTTGCATCCGATTTTACTTTATCAAGTGAATTATTGCTAAGTCATCATACCTACTCTGAAATAAAATCGGGAAATAAAATTATTGGATTTGCGCAAGATAAGTGAACGCTACGGTGGAAGGAGATGCTGAGGTTTGACTGTGTTGCTTGTGCGTGACTGTGTGTGTTCCACATAAACCCTTTTCAGACATGTAGTGCACAGCATCCACTCCTCCTGGGGCAGACATGTTCGCACATACTGTATGTAAATACTGTGCTTGGTTTAGGCGAGCGGTGGCTCTCTGTGGAAATAATTGGGTGAAAGTGAGGTGAGAGATGTTTTGTGAACGTGTGTATTCTACTTCATTCTCCCAATAGTCCAGGACCAGTTTAACCTACAATTGCTAATCTTATATTCAAACCTTTATTTATTCTCGAAAAGACAATTGAGGTCACCCTCATTTTCAATGTCATCGAGACTTTACAGACATTTCAATGCACACGTTTCTACAATATAACAAATAAATATTAATAACTATCTATATAGCAGCCTACTTTTCACACATGGGCCGCAGTCCAGAGTGCCCCTCAGCAATTAGTATAAAATGAACATAGGCATAAAATCAGCACACAATTGACAGAATAAAAAACAATGCATAAATTGCACATATACGAATAGGTATAAAATACAATAAAAGTAGTGCAATGTAAACGTGCAGACTTAAGAATAGGCATAAAATAAGTACAATAGTACAATGTCGCTCGAAGGCATGTGAACCCCCCCGGAACAGCCAGTCCCCCAAACACCCCACACATTAATCCCTACCACATCCCCATCTAAGACACCCCCCCTGATAAAGCACGTCATGACCGAAGGAAAACACAATGCCACCCCCGCAGGCCGCCCCATTTCCCCCGGTCCCCACTCTTGTGGGTGAATAATTAATTTAATCCTAATATATGTCATTTAAATCTGTAATAAACCAATTATCCATAAATGACGCCTCCTTACCAACCTATTAAACAGCTCTCATTGTATTCCTTGAGGCACTAGAGAATGAACAGAACTACAAACACAACAACATATTGAGCTGGTATCCACAAATTGAATAGATAAACAAAATTACTAGTTAAGCTGGTGACCTCAGGGACATGCACCTTTTTTTATGGGTATCATTATGTGTCCAGCCCGCAAAATAATCAGTATTTTTCATTTCGGCCACCTTGGTAATTGAGTTTGACACCCCTCCTCTACTACAAGCCATTCAAATCAACCAGGAACACCCGGGAGTTAATAACAAGCGCACCCAACTGAATGCTGAAGTTCGACGTGTGCTACTGACAACCTATGCCTAGTGACTTTCAAACAACTTTCAAGTCGCATGGAGTATCTTTCCTCCCTTTTCAACATCAATGGCAGTGTGAATGGCATTTTGTAAGGTAGGCTAAGATCTACTACAACACCGTATACACCTATGAACACAACATTTATTAAAGACAGGGACGATCTCTAGTAATGACCTTTAACAGTACTGTATATTTGCATATCTTGTATGTCACAAATGTAACAGTACTGTATACCTGTATGTCATGTATGTCAGAAATGTCATGATATATATCTGTATGTTGCGTATGTCATTAATGTCATTATGAGGACCCTGATGTAAATAAGACGAAAGTCTTTCTCTGGTTGGCATCCCCTTAACGATTGTGTGTATTGAGCCGTACTGTATTGTACCCATTCTGCAATCTGTTAATAATGGTAATGATCCCAAACCTCATCGTGGACACTCAGGTCCGGCTGCTCAAACCTCCTCACCACACACTGCACACGGTGACGGTCCTTTATAGTAATAATCTCGATCTTGTGATAAGCGGTACGTGCAGGTTTGTTTTTGGACCTCACTTCCCAGAGTTCACTTCGAAAACCAAACAGTGTTGCTTGTGTGATGTCAGTCAATCGACAACGGTGCTCACTCTTCACACAGAAGCTTTTCCTTGCTAACAGTCTGTAGTTCTATGGCTGATGGTCTATAGTTCTATGGCTGACGGTTTATAGTCCTATGGCTGACGGTTTATAGTCCTATGGCTGACGGTTTATAGTTCTATGGCTGACGGTTTATAGTCCTATGGCTGACGGTTTATAGTTCTATGGCTGATGGTCTATAGTTCTATGGTTGACGATCTATAGTTCTATGGCAGACGGTCTATAATGATAAGGCTGGCGGTCTATAGTTCTATGGCTGACGGTCTATAGTTATATGGCTGACGGTCGCTTTCCTTTTTTGACTGTTTACCTAGAATGTACCTTCATCTGAGCGTAAAATTTGTTTTCTTTTTGAAAAAGATGATGCAGAATGACATTGAGTTAAAGGTGCTATAGCTAACATGTTTATGTAGAGTAATCTTTAAATTATACATCCACAGAGCTTTTAGAAAGGTGCGGAATAAAAGTATTGCTTTTCCCCCACAAAAGTTATTGATTAATTAATGTATAATTTAAAAGATTTTGCGGGTCCAAAATAAATAATAAATAAATCCTCTCCCTACTTCCCATTTCCCGACGTGGAATGGACCTGGTTGGATAAATGACGTGCTGGTGCTCTAGTGAGACATCTAGTAGCTGGATGTTATATATAGCGCCTTTAAATATATCAAAACATGCTGATGACGGCAGTAGATGGCGAGTGGTGAGGTCTCGCTCCTTCCTATTCCTTCTATTTGTACCTTTCAAGGAAGCGTGAAAGTACGCTGGAGATGAGATACAGAAAGAACAGCAATCGCAGCCTTGTGTGTCCTGCAGGGCAGGGTTCTTAAACCAATCAATCTTCAAGATATTACAGTAATACTTTGTGATATGTCTCATCTGTGAAGCTTACACAGAAGTGGACAGTGACAAGGGATCATTTGTTCAGACCATGATCAAGAGTGAAGGTGAGGGTTAGGATGCTTGTCATCACCCTCGTACAGTCATCCCGACATCAATCTGTGGGGATTTCATCCATGAAGATTGTGAGGCATGATTGCTTTGCCCCCTGAATGTACAGTGGAAATTGAATTAGCGCAAGGAGATTTGTACACAGTTGTCACATCCCAGTTGATTGAGGAGCAGATTGGGATTTATTTTCTTCAGTCTCTCTATGCAACAGTATGAAGGTGTCCTGGTAAGCAGATGCCATTTCAATTACCGTCTGTTTCTTCCTGATGTTCCTGATTTCACTGTGCACTTAAACAAGCATGTCTGAATCATCAACCTTCAGTCAGTATTGTCTGTATTAATCCCTCAGTATTACAGTATTACATGACTTTCCCACAATTCTCTCCTTTCCTAGCGTGAGGAAAATGTGAATGTATACAAATGTGATTTTGCTGACAGAGTCTTTGCAGTCCTTCCAAAAAGCACTTGCACCCATCCTTTGGTTTTTTAGACATTGGAAGCAGATCATTTATTATTATTTTTTTTATTAACCTTTATTTACCCAGGGTAGGTTCTCTGAGCACGGATACTCTTTTTCAGGAACGCCCTGCTTCACATTCACACAGTTACATTCACACCTGGGAGCTGCCCAGTACAACCACAGTCTGCCACCGTTGGCCAATGAGCAACTCCACTGGAGCAGTTGGGGGTTAAGTGCCTTGCTCAAGGGCACTTCAGCAGTTGGTGTTAAGGGTATGGGAGAGAGTTATTAATTCACTTCCCCAGCCCAGTTTTTTACCTGCCGGTCCGGGGGATCGAAACAGTGACCTTCCGGTCACAAACCCGCTTCTCTAACCATTAGGCCACCCGCTGCCCCTTCCACTTTCATTGCTAAGAAATGCTAATAGTTTCCGTTTCCAATACCGGCTGCCAGTGCCTTGTGGACGAAAGGGCTCACAAGTTTGTGACGAATCAGATAGACCTCTTAAACATTTTTGACTATCCCTTTACACCCCACCATTAATTTCACTGGCATTAAATCCTTCTCATTCGATAGAAATCCAAAATCTCCACGTACGAGAAGATGTGGGCGTTCATGAGCAGCAGGAAGAACACGGCGCTGGTGAAGAACAACCGGGAGGGCATCCAGAGGGTCCTCACAACGGACTACGCTCTCCTCATGGAGTCCACCAGCATCGAGTACATCAGCCAGCGCAACTGTAACCTCACACAGATCGGCGGCCTGATCGACTCAAAGGGCTACGGCGTGGGCACTCCCATCGGTGAGATGAATCATCAGTCAAACCTGGGTCTTTTATTGTTACACTGTATGTTACTTTATTACATTTGACCATTTATGAATGAATGAATGATTTTATTTTGGTCTTCTTTAACAAAGCAATGTAAATGTAGGACATTTATAAAAAAAAGAAAGAAAACGACCGAAAAGGTGTAGGCTGAAGCCGAGTCTTATATTTGCCTACCCTTTTTACATTACATTATTAATAAAAAATAAATAAAGAAACATAATTCAGTACATCATTTTGCAAAAACAAAAGGTTACGGAAGTTTCGTATAGTGTACAGTTTATACAGTAATATACAAAACGTATACACATTTTCTTTTTGTCATGGTTGTAATACAGTTATATTATAATAAAATATAATTAGGATTATAATAAGGTTTTATATTTATGTATCACCTTATATTTGAACAATTTCTTAAATGTGTGCATTGAACTACACATTTTTTATTGGTTGTCACAGTTATTCCACAGGTTTACCCTTTTAACAGATATACATCTACTTTTTATATATATTTTTTGAAGACACATGTTCCCCTGAGTTCATACTGGCTCTCAGTTTGGAACAACTTCTGAATGCAGCTTGGAAGTGAGTGGTTATGTGCTTTATACATTATTAGTGCAATGCTAAGATCAACAAGATCTTCCAATTTTAAGGATCATTATAAAAATTATAAAGTTTGTTTTACTTATATTAACCATGTGGGGTTCACAGACCACCGTTGGGTCCAGCTAGACTCATGTTACTCTTTTTAGAACATATGCCTGGTGCTGCATGCTATATAGACTTGAGTGGCTATCAAGATCATCTTTATGCAGATGACACTATTGTCTGTTGCATTACTGACTCTGTACACCTAGCCACTGAGAACCTGCAACACTTCTTTAATGCTTTGCAAAATGCTCTTATTAATCTTAAACTTAATCTAAAACTAAATTCATGATGTATGTTAGAGCTAGAGATATATTATTTACAACAAGTTGCATTTATCCACTGTGAGTGGGTCTGACATCAAGAGAGTTACAGAAAACAAAGATATCTTGGCATCTGGCTTGATGAGAAATGTACATTTAAATACCATACTGTATAGACAATTTTGCCAGTATCACGTAAAAAATTGCTTCTTTATAGGAAAAGAACTATCTTCCTAATGATTTGCAGAAAGAAGGTTGATGAAGCCGTTTTTCTGTCTTGGATTATGGAGATTTATAGACATGCCATTGCCTATGGCTTCCACTCTTAAACCCTTAGATTCTGTATATCACTCAGCTCTCAGATGTATCACTGATGATAGGTACTCACCATTGTATCCTGTACAATAAGGATGGGTGGTCCTCTCTGGCAAAGAGATGTGATTTGCACTGGCATCTATTTTTATATAAAGCCATTGTTGGAGATCTTCCCCCTTATATCACTTCATTATTAGACTGGACCTCTGGATCATTTGATCCATTGATTGGCTTATGCTTCAAACCCCCAGAGTTTGCACTAAACTTTGGAAATCTGCTTTTAGCTTCTCTGCCTCCGACACCTGGAACATCCTGCAATGTACCTTAAAACCCAGTTCATTAGTATCCTTTGGCCAATTTAAATCCTTAATCACCAACCATTTCACCCCAGTCTGCAGTTGTTTTTCATTCTTTTCTCATTTCTCATCATTAGAAAAGAGAGATTACTCTCAATGATCTTTTTGAGACTAAATAAAGATTAGGTTACCAAGGCTACCAGAATATACCAGCCAACGTCAGTATCGTCACTGTCTGATGAAAACCAGTTATCTCCAGCTCATTAAAAATGTTCATCTCTATTATATGAGACAGTTTCATGACCTTATGAAACACAGTGAAAACCCAATGTATGACTTTAATAAATATATGGATCTTAAAATTAGACATAAAATGTTTCTGAATTCCTGAAACAGAACTAATGCTACCATAACTCCATAGCATTACACCGTCTCCCATTACACCGTCTCCGTCGATTCAAGCACATTTGCCAGACTCTTCTTAATCTCTCGAATTCTCTCATTTATCAGGTGTATATTCCATTTAACGATTTGTTACACCGTACAGATCCAGCACTGAAAATCAAACCTCTACTGCGCCTCTACCACTCCTCCACCACTCCACTCCAAACTGATTTTATGACTCCTATTGTTCTGGACCGGGCCAGATTTCACACCTCCACTGCCTCCCACAGGCTGGGGAGATTTTCATCTTAAATTTGTATTCGTCCCAAACGCCCCAGCTCCATCCGATTCCTTCGCTTTTTTCACTGTTTACTTATCATGCATTGCAACACTAATATATGGGCAGTACCCCAAGTCAGACTGCCTATATAAAAATTATGTTGGTGGTCTGAGGGCAGTAGCCCCCGACCCCCCTACCTGGGGCAGCACTTAAGTTAAGTACCCTCCCTTTGTTCACTTAGCCACCATCCCCCGAAATATAACACCTGAGTGCTAGTTCTATAGTGGCAGAGGAGCAGCAGACCAGCAGCAGAAGTGGTTTGAATTTTCAGTGCTGCATCTGTATATTACTGTAATCCACTGTATATTATATACCTGTCCTGTATATTGTTATGTACTGTTACCTTACACTCTGGTTAGATTCCAGCTTATTTTTCCGTTGTACTGTACTTGTGCTGTACGATGGCAATACATTTTGATCAAATCTAACCTATAACCTATTACATATTATTTTGAAATGCTGATAGTGAAGCCTTTGCGATCTTCCACACTACAATACTATTGTAGTACAATAGTGATAACAATCCAACATATTAGATCTAATTTAGAACTTCCAAAAGGTTCTGTAGCCGCGTGCGTGGAAACAACGGGCGGTGTCTCATGCCCCCGTGTCCCCTGCTCTGTCCCCCCAGGGTCCCCCTACAGAGACAAAGTGACTATAGCCATCTTGCAGCTGCAGGAAGAAGGCAAGCTGCACATGATGAAAGAGAAGTGGTGGCGCGGGAACGGCTGCCCGGAGGAGGACAGCAAGGAGGCCAGCGCCCTGGGCGTGGAGAACATCGGAGGCATCTTCATCGTGCTGGCCGCCGGCCTGGTGCTCTCCGTTTTCGTAGCTATCGGGGAGTTTATTTACAAATCCAGGAAGAACCTGGACATTGAGGAGGTGAGTGTAGGTCAGTGTGAGTGGCACCACAAGTATTAGAGCAACACTATGGCGGCTCCAACCGCTGAGACGTGTCACAAACCCCGATTGCTTTTTCTCTCGTCTTCAAAAGGCCCGGGTAGTCGTCGGAGTGTGAAAAGAAAAAACACATTTCACAGCAGAGGTTTCGAACGATAGGAACTGCTATACACAATCGCAAATGACTTTATTGTAGAGTAGTGTTTTATGTAGTTTTGATGTAGGAAAGACATGAAGATGTTATTCTTAATTGGAGCGATTATACCTTTTAGATCCTATTTATGATAAGAGACTGTTGTTGGCTTCGGGAAAAAACAAACATACCACTCGACCGTCTTGGCCTTGCTATTTTTACCGATCAAAGAGAACATTTAACAGCGTTTTGTGTGGAAAGTATGTCTTTGTCGTACCATGATACTGTAGGTAAGTGATGGTAAGTGGTATCTTTTGAATAACGTGTCTAAACGTAACAACGATTACTGTAGGTACCAGGATATACTGTTACAGTGCGTTTACTTTCATATTTATGGTGCGTACGGAATCTTTGGCATAACAGTACTACTTCTGACCACTTTTGTATTTATTCATTTATTATTTGAAAAGCATCTTTTGATTAATGCAGTGAAAGTCTTTTTCTTTTTTCATTTTTCTTCCAATTCATTTACGGACGAACGATCCCTCAAGACTTTGTTCATGAAGTTGCTTTATGTCTCTTACTTATTATTATCATTTATTTTTATTATTTTTTTTGTTGCTTTTTGTATCATTTGACGTTGATGAAAATGCATGTAAAAGTTGTGTTGCATTGTTTGGGAATGACTAAAGATATGTGACAACATTATATCCTTTCTGCTTGCTCTGGTTTTCTTGTTGTGACCTCTTTGGTTTCCCCCGCATGCACAGCCTTTTCTTTCTCTCATTCATTCCTGGGATGGAGATCCTATCTGAACCGCGGATTTATTGTGGCTGCCGTCTACATCCGGAGGATCGCAAGGGTCATTCGTGAGGTCTTGTTATATCTCTGTCTTCCCGATTCTGGCCGATCCATTGTGTCTGTGTGGAGTGATAGTCCCTCCAAAGATTGCTTCCTTTTGTTGGTGGCACAGACCGCCGCAAGGCAAAAGATATCGCTGTCTCTCTGATATGCTTGTTGCCGAGCAATGCCAGGGTCTTATTCTGTCACCCAGGGCCGGCCTGTGGGTCTGGGGCGAGATCCTGAAAATACCCCCCCCCCCCCCTCGTAGTAAAAAAGAATAATCGCCACGCTGGTCAATGTCTGAGAGAAACATTGTAACTGGTTAAATTGATTCACCAGACAACATTCAATCATCTTTGCAGACACCTCATTTCACCAGTCAGTGTTTCTCTCAGACGTTGAGCAAAGGGTGTGGGGGGCCCTAGGCGACCTCCTGTATGGCCTGTAGGATGGGGCGGCCCTGCTGTCACCAGTAAAACACTTTGCTATATCCAGATATCGCCTGCCCGTGATCAGATTTGGAATCCTCATTGTGTTCAACATCGCAAAGTCCTTATGGCTGTGAAAGCGGACCATCTCCCCTTTTGTTAAACACAAATTGCAATCACCGCATTGATATGTTGTCGAGGTGGATCAGTCATGCAACTTACTTATCCCGCTCCATCCAACATTATTTACTTGAGTTGGCAGACGGAATTCATGGCTCCTTTAGAATCACACAAATCTTGAAATTCCTTCCTAAAAGAAAATGACTGGCATGAACAGATGCACTGGCTTCTTGGCTCCTCGCCGAAAGCTCTTCAGAGGTGCTGGGATTTGGATGTGTTTCTCCAACGTTAGATGTTGGAGGAGGCCGTGAAGAAGGTGCCCCACCATGCAACCATTTTCTTATGTCCATTTTAGTGTCTCCTTGTTATTTACCATCCCTGACCCTCTTTGCTTATGCTTATCTCACTCACTCACACTATGACTACCCATCAACTCAACCATGACGCAATTACGTAATAACAAATTCAAACACACCAATCAGCAATCACACACACACTTATTTTAACATTACATTTCAAATCTGTTACATCTCATTTAATAATAGCCTATAGCCTATTTATAAAGGAAAACGTCTGGCTTTTACTATAATGAATTAATACAACACAGGCATGATTTGGGGGGGGGGGGGGGGCACAATAAGCTGTCTGGGGGGGCGTGGCCCAAGAATCCCCCCCCCACACAGCTGGTGGGTTTACAAAAGATGGGTTTCTCTTCCACATTACGTGTGCGCACACATCAAGGAGGCAAAAAGGAGTGTCATACTGGTCAGAACAACAGAGCAGACTACAATAGATTTACATTTGTTAGCCATGCTAGCAATCTAAACAATCAATCCATGCCAAAGCTAGCTATGTAAAAGGTGA
Organism: Notolepis coatsorum; assembly: GCF_963971535.1. NCBI lineage: Eukaryota > Metazoa > Chordata > Actinopteri > Aulopiformes > Paralepididae > Notolepis > Notolepis coatsorum. The sequence goes on from NC_140165.1 coordinate 294,163,606, forward strand.
AAGACTCACTCACAGCCATGCTGATTTGGCTAAATGACATCCAGACATTTTTGTTTGAAACAACTTTTAGTCAGGGGAGTGCCATGTTTCTACATAGAGTATCGTTGTACATGTACGTTTTTTGTGCCGGAGCTAGTGCAGGTAGGGGGCAACTCAGTCATGTGATTCAGCAGGTATTGCTGATTGGCTTGAACACGGTATATTTATAAACAAGAAACCCATCTATAGGTTTTGTCAGTGTCAGTAAACTTAATTTCCGCCTACAGTCAGAAATGAGAGCGGCCCCGTCCCACCACCACAACCACCCCATCGTAACAAAGCGTAATGTACATCTTGATGACAGAATCTGTGAATTTTCAACCAATCAACCAATCAATCAATCTATCAATAAATCAACCAATTAATCAATCAATCAAATTATAAAGGTACAGATATTAAGCCTCCTGTTTAACTTTTTTCATTATGTGATCAATCGATCAATCAAATAGACCCATACACATTCAGACTTACAGCAATTACTGTCTTAGCTTAATGCTTATTATTAGCTCTATTAACGTTCATAAATATTGGTTAAACTGCCCTAGGCCACAATAATAATCAATCAATAATTATAATAATAATAATCAATCAATGAACATGTAAAAAGGCAGGTTCAGGGTAGCTTTTTTTGCTGGATCTGCAGGCTACCACTCATTAATGGGTGTCTCATAGGGATGACTGGGAGCAATTGTAACTGGGAGCAATTATCAGGCTACCTCAATGTGTTATATCATGAGATATGGGATAGGCATGACGCGTTTCATCAGTGGCGGCTGGTCCATAGAGGGCGCTAGGGCGCCGCCCCCCCTGGTGGAAAGAAGAAGAAGAAAGAATTGTTTGTGCGTCCTATTCACCCCCCCCTGGCCCCCTCCCCTCTCTTTTCTCGGGCACTAGACATCAGCGCCAGCGTCAGTGCGCAACTCACAGGGCAACATGCAACTAAATTTAATCCAATCAGCGTCTTCAAATACAATATCCGAGGGCGCTTTTCTCTAGCGCTCGAAGTAGTCACTCTATTGGCTGAGCGTGGCACGTGACATCACGTCCCGAATCACGTTGAGGGTCCACCAGGAAAATACCACCATGCATACGCTCGGCTAGTAGTTGTTGTCGGAAATTGATAATAATCACAAGATACTGTACATTCAGACAGTGTTGGATCTAACTAAATGGATTTATATGGACACTTTTATGGAAAGTTCAAGCCCGGACCACAAAGCTTCTCGACGCGACGGCTCGAGGCTCTTCCAACGTCATGCAGCAAAACTGAGTCTATAACAATACACTGTTCTGTAGTTACTGAAAGATTCAAGATTCAAGAGGTTTATTTGTCACATACATACACAAGGCATACAGTGAAATGAGGGTGGCCACTGGCCATGCCCGCTTTGATAGTAAATAGAATAAAGTATAAGATAATAAAATAGCCGCAATAATAAAAGGCACCGTGGCTCTCTCCCTCTCTCTCTCCCTCTCTCTCAGAACGAAGTACGCTCCGAGACAATGAGTCTCTCTCTCTCTCTCTCTCTCTCTCTCTCTCTCTCTCTCTCTCTCTCTCTCTCTCTCTCTCTCTCTCTCGAACGCAGTAAGATAAGATAAGATAATCCTTTATTGATCTCCTTGGGGAAATTTTAGTGTCAAAGGAGCATGGGGGGGGGGGGGGGGATACAGGGTGGGGGATGCATAGCTTCACAGTACAAATACAATATAGTAATATAAAAAGTACAAACACAAGATAGTCCAGTGGTGAGAGTCCAGTGATATGAGTCTCTAGTGCAAATAAGCAAGATAGTCGGTACGGTGATGTGAGTCTCTAGTTCTCAAGTCCCGAGTTGTGACAGTGATAGCTCTGGCAGAAGAACCGGCCGCCCGAGCCCTTTGTTGTAGAGCCTGATGGCTGCCGGTATAAAGGACCGGCCCAGGCGGTTTGTGGTGTGTCGGGGGGATGAGTCTTAGGCTGAACGTGCTCTTCATTCTGGCTAGCTCCTCGTAGAGGGGGTGAGAGGGGTTCTCCAGGATGGGTTCTAGCTTTTTCCTCATCCTCCTCTCAGCCACCACCTCTAGGTTATCCAGCTCACCACCCACTACTGAGCTAGCCTTCTTCACAAGCTTGTTCAGCTTGCTGGAGTCCCTCGAGTTGATGTTGCCCTCCCAGCACACCACAGCAAAAAAGAGGATGCTGGCTACAACCGACTGGTAGAACGATAGCAGCAGTTGGTTGCACACATCGAACGACCTGAGTCTCCTCAGGAAGAACAGCCTACTAGCCGCCACTGCGTTTCATCTCTATGGATAATATGGTTGTTCTCAACAGACTAAATATAATGACATTATGATGAAAATGTTAAATGTGCTCCATTATGTGTTACAATAGCTCATTATGGTGAAGTTGTGGTGGAGATCATTACAGACAGCCTCTTGCTGCATCATTTCAGGAGGTTTTTCTGCAATGGAATCCAATCAGCTGATCAGATCAGCCATGTGAGACTTTATCCTCTATGAGTCTATATCATTTATGCATTTCCATTGCCTATTTAGCGCATACAGTTTTTATTGACACTAACAAAAACCACCTCAAGTGAGCGTTTCCATTCACGTTTTCTAATGCAACCTTTCAAAATGCACGTAAAAATACTTGGATGGAAACACGGCTTATGATTTGTATTCATTAAATGGAAAATCCACGCTAAAACAGAATTTACATTGTGCTATTGTAATGATCTTGGACAGTTACGTCTATTCAGTAAACTTAGACAACTCGCCCCCTACGCTGGAAATCAGATAATCAAGACTTGAATCTGTAGAGTTTGTCCACAGACAATGAATTAGTGACCGACTTTGTGCTATTCTATCCAAATTAGTTCTATTTAAAGCGCCAAGCTTACAGCTCTGAATCTGATAAATGTACCCATATCCCAGTAAAACCACCATGGTTACTGTCCTACTAGTGTCCTAGGAGTTGTTCCACTATTCACTGTCTATGGAGTGGATCAAGGAGAGACTTTTACACATCACAAATCAACAATGATCTGTACAGTATAATAGATATATTATAAGATATGTCAATTATATCTTTAGGTGGAATCTCCCTTAAACAGCATCTGGTTTGTACAATGTTTACTCTCTCTTCTCTTGACAGTGTAATCCTTTCAGTGCAGTGATGGAAGAGCTGGGTGCCTCTCTTACGTTCCACAGGACGATGAAGAAGGTGCGGAGAGCCAAGGGGAAGGCGGGATTACACAACTCTCTGCTGTGCCACACTAAACCAAACGTGAAAAGGGAAACAATGACTTAAGGCTGAATTAGTCTTCAACGTCAGTCCTTCGCGGCTCCTTTCTACACGACAGCTCCAGACCATCGTACCTCCGCGCCCCGACGTGCAGTTACACTTTGGGGGCGAGCTTCCTCTGCCTTGGCCACCAGGGGCGCTACTCTCGGCTAAGCATCGGTACCACCTTGACACTCATACATTTAGCTTTAGTTCGGCATCCCCTCCCATTGAGGAAATTCAGCCAATTCCAATGTTGTTCTCTAAATACCGTTGTATCATATATTTATTAAAAACAGATGAATCCAATATTATTTTATTCTTCGTTAAACATTGGAAGGTAGAATTTAATTGGAAGATGACGTGAAATGAAGTATGAAGCTCGGTTGCTAGTCCAGTGATATAAACTTTTTTCTAGCTCACCAATGATAAAATGTGTCCCTTTATGCTGAGCGTGTGTCTCTGTGTCACTGCTTAAGATAATTGAAAAGAAAGGTGTTTAAAGGTGCTATAGGTAGCATTCAGCCGCTAAATGTCACACTAGAGCACCAGCATGTCATGTATCCAATCAGGTGCGTTCTGCACGGGGAAATAGGCGGTAGGGAGAGGGGATACATGCATGCAACATGTAAACAACAACATTCATTTTGGACCCGGCAACATTTTTTAAATGATAAATGGATGCATCTAAATATTTTTGGGGGGGGGGGGGGGGAGCAATGCATTTCTAAAGGCTCTGTAGATGTATTCTTTTAATTACTCTACATATTATCTATAGCACCTTTAAAGGATAATACTGGTATTATTTCACCTTTGAGTCATATCAGACGGTTGTGGGATAACAACAACGCAACAGCCTACAATATGGCTTCTTCATTGTTGCTCCTCTGAAGTCAATAGCAATCAGCGTTGCCAAGTTTCTTTAATAGTTGTCATACAGAAGTACAGAATACTTTCATACAAAATGCTTCTTACTGTTACGCTGGGAGGTTACATTATCATACCAGATAATACCAGGGGTCCTTGTCACCGTGCTTCCATCCGACATGGAATCCCTGCACAGGACTTATCTGAAGGAGATGGGGGGGGGGGGGGGATGTGAAGAGCTCAAATCTGTTGTTCAGATAGATTGCATCTACATCTGCATCATTGACCTTCTGCACAGGTTGTCGTTGAGGAGTACAAGTGGATTATGGAGTATGGAGCAGTCTTGTAGGACTCGAGTCCGATTCCGGGACTGATTTTCAGGACTTGTGACTCAACTTGGACTTGAGCACTGATGACTCAGACTTAGACTTGGACTCGAGCATTGACTGCATTCGGACTCGGAAGGTGCAGATGAGGACTCGGACTTGTTCATTGAGTAATACTTTAAAAAAATGTATAGGCCGCTGTGTCATTTATGTTAAATGTAGATATTTTTTTTTATTTGTATGTCACCTATTTGGCTGCCAGAGTGGAGTGGACTCAACCTTGATGACTTGGACTCGAACTCGGACTAGGGTAATGGGTACTCGACTCTGGCTATTCTTTGGTGACTTGGACTCGAACACTGGGGACTCAACACACAAAAGGATCAGTGTTCGTCTGACTGTATCCATAGAGTCTATGTAATTCCTCCAGACTAGTGTCAAGGTACATATTCTCACTGATTTCAGTCTGATTTAAAACACTGCCTGATCGGTATTGCCACTTGATGACAGAAATGGTTTGACAAAAAATTCTGTGAATCTGTGTTTAAATTTACAGTAACTAACGTCCATAATTAATGTTATATGGACTGGGCAGCTGCTATATACCTCCTTATTTTAAAGCATAATACCATCTGTAATAACATCTTGAAAATTGGTTTTGTTTTATTTTAGTAATACCCATCACAGAACGTAAGTGAGGAGTGTTTAAAGTTTTTCCAGATTGATTTATATATTATTGTAAATCTGTCACATGATGCTGTCTCTTCTGCAGCTGAGTTGTGAAAAGATAAGATGATTTAATGGGGAACTTGTCCTCAGAGTGGAGTCACACGTTCTACCTGCCGCTCTCTCCACACTGTCACTGATAATAAATGACCACACTCTCCCACGGCTGCTAAGGCAAACAAATAATTTTCTGCTACAAGAAACAACTCCTCTCTTTTGAAGGCCGTGTCCGACCGGTGCTGTCCTGCGGAAGAGAGGCGGTGTCAGACAAGAGAAGTGTGAAGGTAATCCGTCACAGTACGACCAGCTGTTAGTTCATCTCAGCTCTTTGATCCTCTGCGAGGTCCGACTGTTTGCAGACCAGGGTGCTGCCGGCTATAGCTGTTGTCTGCTCGTCTCATTTCGCAGGGAGATTATAGTATTATGGCCTTCGTTCTATAATCCTGTCAATTGGGTACAGGCTCCCCCTTTCCTATGCATTTGGCCCCCAGGATCATCATGTCCACTGTGTTGGTGGCCTGTAATCAGTCAGGATACTTTTAGCTTAGGGGCCGATAAAGACCTTTCTTGTACCGCAAGAAGGCAATGGAGCTCATTCCAGAAATGATGATATGTGTTGTTGATGCTTTCTCTGGGATTCTGAATCCTGTTTCTTCTTCTTCTTCTTTTTTTTGGTACAAAACCTCACACTCCTGTCTTCATTCGATGGAATCAAAGCATATGTCATACAGTCCAATGCCACATTTTCGGAGTCCAAGTTCTTGAGGTGACGGAAAACATATTGACCAGTAATTGGAGAAACAGGCTGTGAGGGGGAAGGCTACGTACTGAGGGGACGGCTGTCACCAGAATATATATGCGTTGGTTTGTAATGTTCTGATGTTTTGACAATTCATATCGCTCTAAACATGAAACCAGATAATTATGGAAAAGGTTGTTTTAGCAGCGGCATTATATCTTACAGTGTCACAAACGTGTCTAACAACTACTCATAAAAGGAAAAAACAGCTGCAAGCCACAGCCTCGACCATCCATCAGTGTTATCTCATAACCAAACCATCATAACTGTAGAACTACTGTGAAGCGTCACAGTAATGTCCTAGATGTCAAATCGTGCACATGAGATAATGTTATTGATTTCGTGACATTTGGAGGGCTGGTAGCCTTTCTGTTTCCTAGTGTTTTTTTCTTTTCTTTTTTTGGTGGGGTTATCCTCTTTGTGTCGTGGTCCTGACCTCAGTTAGGGTGGAGGATAGCGAGGACAAGATGGAGGAAGGATAGAAGGTTAAAACAGACTTGTGGACCAAGAGCTGATAGCAAGGTGTATCATGAGAAGTGGATTCAGCATAGGCGCTGAAAACAAACAAAAATAAGTATGACTTATACTTTATTGAGTATTTTTTTCTTTTTGCACACAGTACTTCAGGACAATACAATGAATGACATATATTTTGCATCAACATGGGTCAGTCCTGAAGGACAACACCTAGACCATTAACTTCTAGGTTACAATGATAACCCCCATATGGGGGGGAAGACAGAGAAAAAAAATTAACAATAAAAAGACATAATAATAGGTAAGACTAAACAAACGAAAAATTCTACCAAAATTTTTTTATAGATAAACTAGACTAAACCGGAAAATAAAATGGGAAGTAATGCCAAAACAAAAAGAAAACAACACAAAACGAAAAAAATAAATCTACATTAAAACATAGAGCCAATCTTCGACATAAACATGGTGCATTTGTCAGGTATTATATACTCCTGTGCCACGTCGCTGTCTTAGGCAAGTGTGCCCCCCCTCATTTTATAGTGAGTGAAATTGCAGATATTTCCCCCATTTGCTAATATATTTTTCTCCTTTATCTCCTAAACTAAAAGTTATTTTCTCATAGGCAGCTACCCTACCCAGTTCTCCACTCCACTCTCGGAATGACGGCCTCTCATTATGATCTGTTTGCCTATCATAATACTAGTCTGAATCCAATCAGCTAGGGGCTTTGCGATATGGCTAAGACTGCATGAATCTTAATCGCTCTTTCCACGTAAAAACACCATCTTCCATAGTTATTCCAGTTGGCTGTGTGAATATTCACTACCTGTCTTAGACCTCGCTGTCATCATCGATAGTAACCCCCCCCTAACTCCGGTTTCAAGATTCACAGCTTGCTCTGTTCTTTCGAGAGACCATTTTGATGAGAGTTGATTGAAAAAAAAAACACACAAGTACGTGATATGTCTTCATACACCCAGATTCCCTGAGAGGAAATGCAGAGAAAAAAAGAAGCAGAGAAAATACAGGCTCTGTTTCTTATAGATTAGAGCGTAGTCCAGTCAGACAGAAGATAGATATATAAAGGCAGATATGAGTTCAAGGGGGCTTTGCATTAATCTCACGTTGTAATGACAGTTTAAGGTTTTGGTATTCTGATGAACTCCAGGATTGGGCTTAAACTGCTTTAATTTGGTTTGCCGGTCTCTAATCTGCTAACCCTGCGTTCTTAATCAGAAGTTGGAGCAGGTTTTTTAATCTCGCATGAATGAGGCCGGGGATTACGGGCCTGTGACCTCTGACCTTGCAGCGCTGCCCAGCTGCTTCCTATTCAAGTCTCTCTGCCCGTGGAACTCGCAGACGAGGATAATATGTACTTTTTATGTCCCATACAATGCTCCAAAATCCTCAACTAGTGCGTAAAAGGACATACACTTTGCGGGAAGAATCCAAATTTTAAAACCCAGCGAACCCAAAATGGAGTCTTATTTCATGATGCTGTGTGAGGGTTTTTCTTTGGGACATTTGAAGGTGACAGTCTAGTTTTGACAAACATCGAACTGTGGATTTTCTCCGAATGTGTGCCATCATGTCACATGGAGATAGTATCTTCCTCCGGTCTGTGGCATCCATCATCTAATCCTTTTAAATTTAGGATGAGACGTTCCTCGTCCAGTTTAGAGCTTCTCACGCATTGTTTCAATACCCTTGGCATAATCACCGCTTTAACCCTGAGTGCTGGTGTACCGAGGTAAATCAGATTGAGATAGCTTTCTCTTCCATTGCTCCCAGGGCTACAATAACTGATTTGAAGGACATGTAAGTACGAGGGCAAACACTACTGTGTAATAGTCTGTCACAACTACTGTAGACGACTCGAGAAGAAATATGGGGGAAATGTATATTAGAGATTCTAAAGTGACTTATTGTCTAATGGGCGAAGCGGGTTCTGGCAGGACACTCTAGGTCATGCGTGGAGCTGTGACAGCTTAGCTGATGCTCCACCCACTGATTTGGCGGTCTATTTAAAGACCCCCCCCCCACACACACACACACACACTGTTTGCTGATGTTGTGCCAAGTGTTGCTGCTGCTGTTTTTTCACCCCAGCCTCCACCTGCTTTGGTTCTACTCTGTATTGTACACAACTACTCAAGTGTTGTACTCTGTAAGTTACATCCCCTGTGGGGGATTGGTTGGCAGTGCTCCCTGCTGTTCAGTTCCAGTCTGCTGTTGTGCTTTATCTTCTGTGTGAGTTGTTATGTTTTAACCTCTCTTGCTAGCAGGGGGGCGCCGTAGCAGAGTAGAACCAGAGTGCCTAGACTGACAACCTGTGTTGCTGCTTGCCATTTACTCTGCATTACAAGAGTTTGCCTTCATACTTCAGCTTGCACACCGTTCTTCATTCCTGAGAGGAGCATGCCCTTAAGAAAAGGCCACTTGTCCTAATAAACTAACCTACACTACACTGTAGCACTCAACACTTTGATGAACATTGTTACTCAGCTGATAGAGTTGTGCCCTTCCTGATGACTTGTCGTACAGAACTTGTAAGTCGTTTTGGATAAAATCGGCAGCTAAATGACTAAATGTAAATGTAAGGCTCCCCCGCAGCTGGCGTGTTCCTTAAAAAACACTATTAAAAAGTCTTGGTGCTCCCCCTTACCTTAGACAAAGTCATGAGGCTCCCCACAAGTTCAATCAACTGGGCCCTAAAAAATACAAACATACGGTACAGTTCACTTCTGGCTGTTAACACTGTATGTTTGTAGTGTACTTATTTTATAGTTCTTCACGCTCACTTCTCCATTGGTTGAGTCGGGCCTACAGAGCCCTACAGTTGGCTATGAATAGTTTCTACACAGCCGAATAGACCATACAGATACAGGTATGTTATAGCCTCAAACCTACTCCTATCTGAGCTCCGGAAGGGTCATCAAAGAGATCCTTGCCCCACAATGGTGGAACAAACATCCCACCACAGTTAGGACAGCCGAAACCTGTGCAATATTTCGCCGTCGACTAAAGACACACTTCTTCAATCAATATCTGAAATAAGATTTTTTTTTATATAAAATATCAAACCCTAACTAACCTTACTGTCATGCACTTGTCCTAATATACTAACCTACACTAGCACTCAACACTTTGATGAACATTGTTACTCAGCTGATAGAGTTGTACCCTTCCTGATGACTTGTTGTACAAAACTTGTAAGTCGCTTTGGATAAAATCGGCAGCTCAAGTTTCAAGTTTCAAGTTTCTTTAATAGTTGTCATACAGAAGTACAGAATACTTTTATACAAAATGCTTCTTACTGTTGCGCTCCAGAGACTGTGCAAGACAAGATAAGTATGAAATAAAATAACATAGTAAAATTAGAAGTAAAAAAAATGAGGTCACAGTGTTCAGTTTAGACATATGTACAATGTTCGATGCAGAATAGACGTAGTTACCATACAATATACAATACTGTGCAGTGTACTAATATACAATACTATATAGTGCAAGGCAGAAATGGAGAAATGGGACGAGGTGCAATTTAGGTACAATTCACAGTAGGTGTACGAGTTGTAGTGCAAATCCTTTATCAATAAATATAAAGTGTAAGTGTGTTTGTGTGATCTAAAGTGTGGAGAGTGGGTGCTGCAGTGTGTTGTTTGTTTGAGTGAGTGTGTGCGTGTGGGTGTGTGTGCTGTGTGCATTTGATGGTTGTTGCATAGTGATTATTGTTCGTTTAGCAGCCTGATGGCCTGGGGATAGAAGCTTCTTCTGAGTCTTTCTGTGCTCGCCTTAAGACTCCGGTATCGCTTGCCTGACCGCAGCAGTTCAAAGAGGCAGTTGTTCGGGTGGCTCGAGTCCTTAATAATTCTCTTAGCCTTCCCCTTGCACCGCTTGTTGTAAATGTTCTGGAGGGTGGGAAGCCCCCCTCCAATTGTGCGTTCGGCTGAACGTGTCACTCTTTGTAGCTAAATGACTAAATGTCAAATGTAAATGTAAATGTAGAGACTATGAACAATTACATCCATCATCATTCGTGCAATCACCCATCCTATGTATTTCACACTTTTCAGGCTGATAATAATAATAATAATAATAATAATAATAATAATAATAATAATAATAATAATAATAATAATAATAATAATAATAATAATAATAATAATAATAATAATAATAATAATAATAATAATAATAATAATAATATTTGATTTGTAGTGCGCTTTATAGTTGTGGAGCAAATCTCAAAGCGCTACATTTTAAAAGAGAGTAAAACTAGCAAGAGTAAAAAAGAAGAAAGAATATAAAATAATCAAGATATAGTAAGGAGTAAAAAGAACACAAACAAATTGTAAAAGAGTAAACAACATGAAATAAATAAGAAGGGCTAAAACTGGTAAAAGAACATAACATGTCTGGAGCTAAAACTAGATAAAAATCAACAAAATGCTCTATTAAAAAGTTTTTTTAAAAGCATCCACAGTCTGTGGTGCTCTCAGGTGGTCAGGGAGAGCATTCCACAGACTGGGAGCGGATGAGCAAAAAGCCTGATCTCCCATAGTGCGGAGATTGGTCCTTGGGCGCTGGAGGAGGTTTGCCTGGCCGGAGCGGAGATGTCGTGAGGAGGAGTGAGGGGTGATGAGTTATTTGAGGTAGAGAGGGGGGGGGGGGGGGGGGGGGGGCGTTTCCGTGGAGGCATTGGTGAGTGCCTCCATGTTTCCGTGGAGGCATTGGTGAGTGAGCAGGGAGACTTTGATCATGGATGTATGTGAATCATTTTATTTTTGTATCCACTTTTTCTCCTTCTTTTTCTGTTTTTTTCTCCCATCCCAATTTAGTCGTGCCAATTCCCCCCTCCCCTGTCTTGATCGTTGCTCGCATGTGCCCCCCACTGGTCGTCGTAGGGAGGGTTGAAGAATCTATTGCATGTCTCCTCCGATACATGCAGAGTCAGCCAGCCACTTCTTTTCACCTGCCAGCGCGGACTCTCATTGGCGAGGTGTAACATGTGGGAGGCTCACACTACCCTCGACATCTCCTGTCCTTGCTGTGCAGGCACCCTGACCGACCTGTAGGAGTCGCTGTTTAAAACGACCAGATTACCACCCATCGACTCCCCTCCCGCTGGCTCTGCCAATTGAGTCAGTAAGACGGCCGGCCCAAGCCGGAGGCAATGCTGACAGCCGGATTCGATACCGGTGTCTCGCGCGTTGGTGACGAGCGCTTAGACCGCTACGCCACCCAGCCGCACGTATGTGAATCATTTCTTGAAATGCAGCCTACTGTAAGCAGCATAACCAAAAGTCCCTGTTCTAAAATGGCCTTCCTGACCTATGCAGGTTCTTCAAGGTGACGGGACATGGGTGAATCTATGCACCAAATACATGACCAGAAACTGTCTGCACTGAGGCAATCGATTGACATGGTGGATGGAATCAGATTTAATAGATGTAAACTAAAACACCAACATTAAAAAGGAAGAGGCTTACATAGAATAGATTAGGCTTGAAGATTGCCATAAAAAGAAGAAAGGAGAGCAGCCTGACCAATTCAGGATTGGTTCTGGTACAGTCTGCCCCAGGCAGGGCAAGTTAAAGGAACACGCCAACATTATGGGAACTTACCGCCCTTACCATCTTCTCCAGAGTCAGAACAGGAAGATAGATACCAATTTTCTCTCTGTGCATTCAGTAGAAAGCTATCCGGCTGCAAGCTAGCCTAGCACAAATGAATGGAAGCGGACACTAGACCGCTAGCCTACTGTAGCTTAAAGGCCAACAGCTAGGCTAGCTGGTTGCATCTACATTCATTTGTGCTAAGCTAGGCTTAGACCGTAAGCGCATTTCCCAAAATGTTGGTGTGTTCTTTTAAAGACAATGGGGTGGACTTTGTGGATTCATTTTGATGTACTGTATGCCTATAATTCTACTGATTTATCCAAACCTGGTAGGGGCCCTTCTCTGGGCCTCAGGAACCTTTTCACCCTGGAGCCCTGCACTGAGAGGTATCTGGTATGTCTATAGAGACTAGAGTAAGTGAAGTGAGCAGTCTTCTGTGTGCACCGGGGCTCTGGAAGTGGGTTGAAGGGAACAGAACAGGCCTTAGGAAGGAACAAGAAGGAGACTAGAACAGTGGTCTAGCGGTTAGAGAGTACAGGCTTGTGACCTCAAGGTTGCCAATTCGATCCCCGGTAGGGAAGTCTGGGCACAGGAAGTGAAATAATAGCATTCTCCCCTCCCTCAACATCTGCTGTTGGTGTGCCCTTGAGCAAAGCACTTAACCCCTAACTGCTCCCGTGGAGCTGCTTGACCCAGATATGGAAACATTTCCTGAAAATCTGTTTGGTCTCTAGGGATATCGAAAGCTATGACTGAGGAAATATGGACAATCACATTATGTCTAGAGATGAATCATCCATACGCATAGTGTGGCCTGAAGAGTGGTACTCTCTAGTGGTTCAGGCTTTAGGGTGACGTCGGGTACAGCATGGAGATATCTACAGTATAATGTGTTCTATTTGTTTTATTGTAGTTGTTGTGCTTTCCTCATTAATATATATATATATATAGTTGAGTTTATTGTTGTGCTTTGCATGTTTTTGGAGATTTTGTTTTCTCCCATTTGTTTTTCCTCTTTTTGGAGATAAGTACTCTTGTTCACCGTTGACTGTGCATTCGCCTTTTCATGTTCTACCAAAATAAAATGGTAACCTTTGTTTGAGAATCAACACCTGTCTCTCGTCTATCCGTTCTGCACTGCACTTGGGTCCAGCACACCTACCCAACTCGTAACAATTGTAGCACATAGTATCCATAGTGTCACATTATGTTCTGTATCTCAAAATGTGCTCATGTCCTCAGAAAATCCCCTAGGTGCTTCAACACTGTCCACACAGTACATTTCCCATTTCATTAAAATCTTGTTTTTCTATTTTACATGCTGTTATGAATTATGAACTAATGTTTTGAATTTATTGCACTAAAGATAAATTGTGGGTCTAACAATTCCATTGTTGTAATTGGGATTTATAGATCAGCTGATCTATCTACTGGTTATTGGCAGAGTTATTCTCAGTATACTAACTCTGAAATTATCATTTGGGGCGATTTTTAACATTGCTGATTGATTGATTGATTGATTGAAAACTTTATTAACAGATTGCAGAATGGGTACAATACAGTACAGCTCAATACACACAATTGTTAAGGGGATGCAGACCAGAGAAAGACTTTCGTCTTGTTTACACCAGGGTCCCCCATTTTCAATTCATCAGGACATATATGACATACATGACATACAGATAGTCAGTACTGCTACATCTATACATTTATGACATACCAGATTTGCAAATACAGTACTGTTTGTGATACAGAAGGAGTCAAGAAAAGGGAGTATATACATTTGACGTAGAAACTGTACATTGGAGGAGGTTGGGTGGGGGGGGGTTGGGTACACTGGGATATTGACAACCATACTGGGTAATTTACATTGGAGGTGGTTGGGGGGGGGGGGGGGGCACACTGTATAAACAAGCAAAACTGTACATTGAGGGGGGGGAGACTCTGTACAAACAAACAAAATTGTACATTGGACTATTGACAAAACCATACTAGGTAAATGACTGTACATTGGAGGGGGTTGGGTTAGGATATTTACAGGGGCCAGTGTTGAATTGCAGTCTCCCGTAGGTGTCTCTTGAGAGAGGTTTTGAAAGTGGGTAGTGATCCACATTCCTTTACAGCTTTGGGTAGGGCGTTCCACATTGATGTGGCATAATTGCGAAACGTGTTTAGTCCCTTATTTGAGCCGAATCTGGGTTTAACATGATTTGTGGAGCTCCCTCTGGTGTTGTGATCGTGGTATTCACTGACCTTTGGGAAGTATTTTGCCATGTACATGGGTACCTTGGTCGTGTAGTGTATCTTGTAGACCAGGCCCATTGCAAGTTGCTGTACTCTGTCATCTACTCTAAGCCATCCTAGGTTGTCAAAGTGGGCAGGGGTGAGGTGGGTTCTAGGAGTAAGGTCAAGCAGTAGTCTGACCAGTTTGTTTTGAGATGTTTGTAATTTTGTTTTTAGCGCCTTTGAGGTGCTTTGGTACCATGAGGTGCAAGCATAGTCGTAGTACCCCTGAATGAGTGCTCCTGCCAGAGTCTTCAGGGTATTCTTGTTTACCAGAGAGGAGATCCGGTACAAGAATCGAGTTCGTTGGTTGACTTTTTTTATTACATTGGATGCCATTTTGTCACAGGAGAGATTGGATGCTTGGATGACTGCTTGGATGACTATTGCTTCTGATTATTTAAAGGAGCTCAGTTGATCAATGAACCCACCAGTCCTATCTGAACAACCCCTAAGTGATTTTTTTTTTCTAATAGGAGGTGCCAGAATCATTGTAAGTGGTGTTTTCAATTTAGGGATTAGTAATCATTGCCCTGTTGCATGTATTAGGAACACACATCTGAAGAGAACTTCATCGTGAATTATAGTTAAGAGAAATACACAACATTTTAATGAACAAGCTTTTCGAAACAACCTTTACTTTCTATAAAGCATGCACTGTTTAAAGGGTTTAGAGTGAAAAATAGGTCTAGTCTGTGGTTTTCCCCTGAACTATCAATCGCATTTATGGCAAGAAACAAAGCTTGGTCCCTACTAGATGGACTAAGGAGACGTCCCACTGGGTCTCATTGAGGAAGCTTAGAAATAATTGCATCTCCCTTTTGAGAAAAGCTAAATCTGATTATTGTGAATTTGGTCTAGCTTATATTAAAACCCTGCAAAATGGAAGGTGGTAAAATCTAATAAAAGCAATTCTGCTGCTTCTCTACCTTCTCGTCTCGAGTTTGATGATTGCTTAGTATATGATTATAGTGAGATATGTTCTGCCTTTAATAGACATTTTGCAGCAGCTGGTAAAATTTGAGGATGACCATCTGTTTATTAATCATGATTATGTACTTAATTCAAATCATGCCTCAGTTTATTCCAGATCATGTCTCTCTTAGCGTAGTTATTGAGGCTCTTCAAACCATTGATCCTAAGAAATCAATGAAGTTAATTTGGATCCTTTTTTTCTTCATCTTTATGCCCTACTAATTGCTGAGCATACGTCACATTTGTAACCGTTCTGTTGCTACTTGAGTAGTTCTCATAGTTTGGACAACTGCTCATGTCCTCCCCTTGCACAAGGATGGAGATACGAGCAATCCAAATAATTATAGACCAATATCCAAATTGTCTTGTTTAGCAAGGATTCTATAATCACTCAAGGAATTTCTCACCACAAACTCTGTTCTGAGCATCAATCCGGGTCCAGCTCTACATGCACAGCACTGTTTCTGCTATCACTTTGGTTGTGAATGACATTGGGTGCCATGTCTGGACCTCCAAGGCATTTGACACTGTTGATCATTAATTTTACATATTTGAAGTACTTTTAATTCAAGTGCTTATGCTCTGTGTGGCAGCAGTCAGTGGACTTGGGAACTCTTACCATAACTAAGGTGTGTTCTTTTTACAATGTATATTAATAATATGATTTCATTTTTAGCTAACTGCCATGCACATTTATAGACGGATCATGGATGATACAATATTGTATTGTATTGCCGGCTGTTCGGCTACCTGTGGAGAACAGCTGCACTTAATGATCTTAAAATGGTATTGAATGCACATAAACCTAAGTTTTATGTTGTTCTCTAGACCTAGAGGTAGGGATGGGTACCGAATTCGGTACTTTTGAGGCACCGAACCGAAACACGTCGGTACTACCGAGTATCGAATCAAGTGAGAAACCGAAAAAAAATATATATATATATATTTTTTTTATTATTATTTTTTCTTTTCTTTTTTTTACCTTTTTTTTTTCATGTCAACGTTCACATGCACAATATATGCTTACCTAGGATTTGACTTGATTCAACAACAAAGCAGTCGGAGCAATGACAAGCCGAAAACTGTCGAAATTGTAGTTATTTGAAGTTTGGATTTTTTTTTACGACTGAGGTAGGTAAATTAAATTTCTTGAGACTAAAGTACCGAAAAAAGGTACCGTTGGGTACCGGTATCGATTCACAGGTACCGGTATCGGTTCAAATGTGAAAGGTACCCATCCCTACCTAGAGGTAATAGTACCACAATCTTTCCCACTGTACAAGGATCCAATATTAAGAGTTACAGAATATATATAAATATATACCTTAGTATTGGATAGATGACAGATTCACATTTAAATATCATAAACCATCTTGTCAACAAATCACGACAGAAATTGTCAACAAATTTGCTCTCCAAACAGCTTTCCTTTTTTTATTTTATTTATGGCAATCTAACTTTTCAATGCTGTGTATGAAAAGGATTGCTGAAGCTGTTTTTCCTCTGTTATGGATTATGGTGATGTGATTTATAGGCATAGCTCTGCCTCTCTACTCTTAAGCACTTGGGTGCTGTTTATCATTTGGCTCTTTATTACCCAGTGACGTTTATAGCACTCATCATTGCATCCAGCATGGAAATGTTGGGTGGTCTTCTCTGTCAGAGACGTGATGGGCATATGTATTTATTTATCTACGAGACTTATTGGGAAGCTGCCATCTTATATCACATCTAGATCGGTCCTCTGGGCCATATCAAACTGGGTCTAATGACCCAGTCACTGCAGGTCCCTGGAGTTTGCACTGAGCTTGGAAGACCTGCTTTTGGTCTTTATGCTCCGACCACCTGGACATCTTTACAAAGCACCCTAAAAAGATGAATACTGTGGTCACCCTTGGTCAACTTACATCCATGATCACAAACCGTTCAGCTTCTGTTTGTACCCGTTTTAATTGATTCGTTTTTTGTATCTTTTATTTTGGACATCTGAGAAGATCGGAGGAGGGGGGATGTTGAGAGGGGTGGAGGAGATGATTGTGGATGGGCGGAGGCCGAGAGGGAGGCCGAAGCAGACGTGGAGGGGATGTGTGGAAAATGATATGAGGGATCTGGAGATACATGAAGACATGGCACAAAACTGTGCCCAGTGGCGTGGAGTCATCGCCCCATCCAACCTCACTGTAGTGGGGGGAAAAAGGACATAAAACGAAGATGATGATGAACTGCACTTATATACTTGTTTTAATTGATTGTTCTCTTATTACTTTTTTATTTTTAAACTGTTACTCAACATCATTGTAAACGAGCCCCAAATGATTTTTGGAGTTTAAATAAAGGCAATATATTGTTTGTAGTCTAGGCTTTATCCATGGATGGCATCAGAGACTAGCCTTGGCACTCTTTATTTCTAGGTTAGGTAGAGACTTCAATCTACACTGAATTGTCCCCAAATGACAAGAGTAGAAGTGAATTCCATTTAGGACGGATTCGTCCTTAAAGTCAGAGATCTACTCAAAATACTATATAACACCTAATAGGTTACATGTGGAATTTGTATCTAGTCTCGTCATGAGATTTTACAATGAGATCAGTTTGAACATGTTGCCAGTGAGTATTCTAGTCAGTCGCTGGATGATAACTGTGGGTGGAGGACACTCCCCCCTACTGTCCAGACTATCACTGTAAAACGTTCGCTCCCATTATGAAATAATGCAAATAGACCACCAGAGCTTGAATGAAACGGTATACAAACATGTTATTTATTTAAATCTGTGAGCCATATACGCATTCAATAAAATCAATGCAGGCACTGACCTTCAATTGCCTGATACAATCAATAAAGGCTGCAGGTTAAAGCCCCTATGTGTAGAATTTCTAACAACATATCAGTCCGATTAGTTGTGATACCTTGGTATAGGCTAACTACTGTAAACAATTTAGACCATTGCCAAGACAATCGGTAGCATACAGTAATTTTCAAAGACCACATTTCCCATAACCGTTGCTTCCTGTTGCAAAGGGGATGTTGCTATTTGTTCCTAACCTCCTAGACCCTCCTCCCACCCCATCCCGGCAGCCCTTGCTAACCGTGAACTTTTAATTTAGTTAGTGCAGCTAGTTTGATTTGGAAAGGGTTCCTTTGTGCTGTAAAGCAGTTAGAGGCTACTAAAGATCTCACTGTGTGTTTGTGGTACAGTAATCCTGTCTACAGTAGGTGTGGACACTGAATTGAACCCTTGCACTGTAGAACCATACAACTCCATTATGACATTTTCAATCAATGCATTTCAATCCAAATCACTTGGCGTGTGAATGTTATATATCACAGGAAGGTGCTCTTCTTCTACTTCTGGCATCTTCAACTATGGATGAACACAAATAGTGTCACTTGTTTATGTTGTACAGTATGGAAGATGTGACGTTTGAAAACATTGTTCCTTCGAAAACTTAAAATGGAGCTCAATGGTTCTCAATATGATATACAGGCGTGGAAATCCTACACGTAGGGGCTTTAATGTGCAACAGCGCTTAAGACGAGAAGACTTAAGACAAGATTGCCTCCCAAGTTAGGTCGTTCACAAATGATAAAACCCTACTGCATAAGGCACATATTGCATCAAATAATACTTTTCCTTATACTCTACCATAATGCTTTCAGACACATTCTAGGCCAACCGTTTGTAAAAATAACACAAGAGATGGTAACACTTTTCTGTCAGCACTTGAAATAATGTTATCGAAAGGTTAATTGTTAGTTCATAACATTTAAAGATGTGCATAGTCATCAAAGGAAACAGCGTTAGGAGTGTAAAGATGGACTCATAAACTGAGCTAAATATGGGTATGAGAAACAAGCCCGGCTTGTGATCGTAATATTTCTTTTGGTAAATGACAATTATATCAACCACTAGATACATAGTTGGGGCGATGGGCTTTCCTGAGAAAATAATTTGGTTAAAGAAACTTGCTATTAGGGGGAAAAGTGCTGTTGATGTGCTAATGGGAACGTGCTAGTAGCTTGGACTGACTGTTAAAAACAAAGTTGAACACTGCATTCAGCATGGCTCTAGAGTGAAATGCATAATGACAATGACATTTCTCTATGACAGGTTAGATACTAACATCAGGCAGTAATACATACAGTATTAAACCCTTTCAATACCACACTACAGAAGGTTAACCTTTCACTACCAGTCTGTAGTGTGGTAGTGAACGGGTTAACCTTATGTAGTGTGGTTGTGAAAGGGTTAACCCTTTGTTTGTGTGACAGCGAAAGGGTTAACCTTCTGTATTGTCGCAGTGAAAGGGTTAACCCGTTGGTAGTGAAAGGGTTCATAAACAGGGTGTAGGAAAGCAGATATACTCTGACAGAGGAATACAGTAGGTACATAAAAAAAATAAGATATCGAACAGCGAACTCAACTAGACACTGCTGTTCATGTGCAGACAGGCGTTGAGGCTGGAGGCAGGGTCACGGCTCTGTGGGGAGGCTCCCCGGTCGCCCTGCGCGTCCAGCTGCTCCGCGGTCGGCCCGCTTAGGTCACAACACTCGGAGGGGCAGCTGACGGCCTCCGTGTCTTTGCCCGGGAGCCGCGGAGAGGACACAGGGGTGAGGAGGGCCGATAGGGGGAAGTCTGCGGAGGAGGAGAGCTTAGCGAGGAGCTGTAGCTGGTCCTGCTCGGGGCCCAGTTCCACGCCGACGCTCTTGCACAGCCCGGACAGACTCTGCCTGGTCTCCTCCATGTTCTGCTCCAGCTGACTGCGCTCATGTATCAGCCTCTCCTTCTCACCTCTCTGTTGAGCACAAGCATGATGGTACAGTTGGCCTCACACTCACTTTTACTGACAGGCAGGCAATTGGAGGCTTTTGTGACAATTATTAGCCCATATCTTGCATTTGTACACAGTGTTACAAACCTGAACATTATTTGGATAATTAAACTGTTGATTGATACAGCAATATATTGCGAGGTCTTCCATGATATTATATCAATACGGTGACGTCAAGTATCTATATTGTTGAGGTGTTATGAGGTGAACATAATGAAAGCATTATCTTATTAGATAAAACAGATGATGCATATATATATTTTTATTGCAGACGGTAACAAAGTTGACTATTGGGGACATAATTCATAGTTAATAATTATCAAGTTGTGCAATTTGCTGGCCAGTTTGTCATGCACACTGAGCACAATACATTTTCATGTCAATTTCATGTAAAAAATACATAATTGTCTTTAAATATGAATGTGCACAACATGCCAGTGTTCAGTCTGGGATAGTTACAGTATGCACATCCAACAGACTCGGGTGCAGGCATGTTTTTCAAGACTGATAAAAAAAGATATATTATATGAAAATATAATTCACCTGAAAACTTTAAACTGACTTACCTATATAGTTCTTTGTCTAATGGGTTCATTAAATCAACTTAAATACTCTGGATGCAGGACAACCAGGATGAATAACAAGTGTATAACCATACACTGAAGGGATTCAAAGAAAACATACCAATGTATTGATTTCGCATTCTAATATGTGGATGCCGTCCAACTTCCTCTTTCGGCAGCGCTGGGCGGCTACGCGGTTTTTGCTGCGTCGACGGACATCGTGCACAAATTCCAGCTGATCCTGGGTCAGCTGCTGGCGTCTCAGAAGTTGCTGGAAGGCGCTCCGGCTCAGCGCCGAGATCTGCTCCACCGGGAAGGGCAACTGCACCTGAAGAATACAGGAGTTGTGGAATTGTGTTCAGTCGACGCCTTCAACTTACCATCACTAAAAGTGTCACGTACGTGAACACAAGAATGACCTCTTCTGCTCTCTTCTTGTTGGCCTCCGCATCTCCGTCTGTGTCCAGGTCCGAGTCATCCTCTCCCGAGTTGAGTGAGGACATGTAGGGACTCTCCTCCGACTGGATCAGGCCGTCTGCCCCAGGCGGCTGCTCCCCCTCTGCCCCAAGCTCCCGTAGGAAGGGGCAGTCTGCCGTGCTGGAGCTCAGGTCCAGTTGTTTAAGCCAATGAAAGTCCGTAGCCTTCGCCAGACTGCTCTGGTCCACGGGATCCAGGGGGATTGGCTGAGTTTGAGACGGGCATAGGTCAGGCCAAAATCCCTTCGCCAGATGTTCCGCCACCTCCCTCTCCACACTGCTCCGCTCGCCAAATCCCTCCTCGAGATCAACAGTCATGCTCTCATCGGGGCCGCCGTCACTCTGCTCCAATAACCCACTGCCGTGTTCCCCCCCGGATGCCTCGAGGGGACACGAACCGTGGTTGCAGTTGGTTTCGGCGGCGAGCGACTCGACGGTTTGGTCTCTGAGGTCTCTGAGGTCTCTGAGGTCTGGCAGGTCAACGCCGCTGAGGGAGGCCAGCTCACAGGGCAGGGCGCAGTCGACCAAACCCAGCTCGCTTTGATCACACACGCGGCCTAGCTCCAGGATGGCTGTTTCGCAGAACTGCGTGGAACAGTCTGTTCTGTTGGCTTCCGGGCATGGTATAGCCAAGATGGGGCACACTCCACCGGCTGTTAACCCCAGAGATAAGGGGGTCATTTGAGGGCCACAGTTCTCTAGGCTGAAGTGCTCCTGCTCTATGCCGACGATCTGGCCCTTTATGTTCTCGGGACATTGTGAAGAGAAGTCTATTTGCACTGAAGCCACTGAGCTGTGGGACTCTTGCGATTTAGACGAGTTACCGTGAACAATGGGGTTTGAATCGACGCCAGGAGTCCTATTCTGACAACACCTTCTTCGCCTGACTCCCTTACAGCTCTCTGAAAACTTTGGGATGAGGAAATCGAAGCACGCCGTCTCCAAGTTGTGAAATCCTAACAGCCCGGCACTTGTGTGAACGGCTTGGATGTTTTCTCTGGTGAAGATCAGCTTTGATGTGTAAGCAAACTGGAGCAATGGTTCAAACCCTTCCACTGTCACCTGCGAATGAAGAGAAGATGTTGGAAGTATGACAATAGTGTATTCTTGACTGTTCAAAAGATTTTCAAAACTGCATGGCTCTTAGACAATCTTGTATTTGTACTTTTTTATATTATATTGTATTTGTATTTATATTGTATCTATAGTGTATATAGATACTGGACTGTATAGGAATGTGAAGCTCTGTATCCCCCCCCCCCATGCTGCGTTGACACCCAAATCTCTCCAAGGGGATTAATAAAGGATCATCTTCTTAATAACGCCAATGCATAATAAACAAATCCCACAATAAAGTATAACATAAAGATGATCAACTACCATACGTAAACACTAAGGCGGGAAATTGTCCCCAAGAATACCAGTTTAACTATGAATAGGCTCCAATGAGGCAGATTTGAATGCAATCAGAATATTAATGATACAATTTACATCTCATTACCACATCAAATGAGGAGTAAAATGCTTACAATTAACAAGTTCATTGTGTGTTATATTTGCTACTATGATTAATACCAATATGAAATAATCATTAGGCATTTGGCTGTGCTGTGTAACATCTATTTATTGGCATGCATTGCAGGCACATTTTTCCAATGTCACAAAACCGGAAAGAACCAGTAATGCGTTTTTCAGTTCACCTCATTTCAATTATATATATATATATATAATTGAAATGAGGTGAACTGATATATATATATATCTTTTTTTCTCGTTTTTTCTTTACACTCGGCTAGCTTTTTGACAGTTGAATTCACTCAGCCCTCATAAACACAATCTATATACAATGCACAGATTTTGCATTATTATACATTGGGATTAATTTATATCCCTGATCCCTAAAAGTTCAGAGCCAAGTCAACTGCAACATACATCCAAAAAAGAACAATAATAATAACGCATGTTACTATGACACTATACTAATATAACTGCTACTACTAGGCTATACTATACGGTTACACGGGATATTGACCTCGTGAGGTAGATGCACTGTGGAGTTCTGTTTGGGGACATTGGTGAATCGGCTGTGGAAGTAGTCACCGCAGGAGGCCAGCACGGAGCAGTGGGCACGGAAGCTCCTGTCCTCCACCACCACGGTCACGTCGCACAGCACGTCCCGCTGCCGCTGCTCGTCCAGACACTGCAGCACGTGGGCACTGTGCCCCGCGGACTGGAAGGTGAACGCCGACATGCGAGGCACTTGGAGTGACATGGCTCTCACATGCTTAGCCTGTACAACGGAGGGAGAAAGTTGGAGTGGCATAGCAGCGTCGTGGCTAATATAGCACGAGTGAAGTTTCCACATGTTCAATATGAAGAGTGTACGTGGTGGGAGTGATGTGTAAATCCATTGTTAACGATAGGAGAGGTTGTGTACTTTTAGCTCAGGTATCGCATAAATTACATTCAAAATGTCAAGTGGCACTACATAGTTTTTGGGACAGACCATTTGAAACTCAAAACAGTGTCTGACATATCTTTAATACTGAATTCATTCAAACTGGCTTCCTGGAACACTATTTAATTTCATTTGTATTTGTTCCGTTCATGGTAATGTACAGTTCCATAAAGGTACAATAGTATAGTTTCATAATAAAAACCTCTCAATTTGCACATTCCATGAGCGAAAAGGAGCTGGGAGAAGAAAATCTTATTTTGCCTGCTTACTCAAAACAATAAATAAACAATACAAATAGTTGGTCTGTCAATTATACATACAAGCAATACTTACAATAATGTGAGGGGGGGGGGTATAGGGAATATAGCTGTTACCCCTCAACTTCATAAAGTCTAAATGTTCTTTCTTTATACATGTTCTTGAACTGAAATATATTAAATCATTCTGTAGCAAATTCCACAGTTTTACTTGACATACTGAAATACACATAATGCTTTAACCTCTTAACCTGTGCCCCCAAAAGTGGCCATTTTAGTTTTCGTTTTTTAGGACTGCATACTTTTTTTGCAAACCAAAACAACATACTTTATACTTATAGCACATGCATGAGACTGGTCTCTTTTGAAAGATGACATTCTGAAGTCTCTGATTCCAGAAAGAAAATTCACTTTTAGTGCTAATGAAATAGAGTAACATAGGTCTGAACTTGAGTTGTAGAACTTGTTACTCAAGTTTTTCTGTAGTAGTTAGTAGTCCAGGTAGTATTTCCCCAGAATGTCTGGAGGCTTAATCTCCCGAGATCCATAGCCTGAACTCCTGAAGCCTTATGTAGTACATGTCCAAATTTCATAAAGATCCATTCAGAAATGAGTGATTAGGAGTGATTTTGGTAAACTGTGTACAAAAGAAAAACTCAGTTTTCTCATATACTTCAATTCATTCGGCTGTTTTTCTCTTCCTGTTTTCGCTCGTTAGTTTTTCACCTAGATCCCCGATTCATACATCCCCAGGTGGGGTATCATTAGAAAGCCACACTCATTGGCTACAACCCTCCACAATCATTGTCGAGATCGCCAAATGATTGACGGAACTAGAGCCCCAAGAGTCGGGAGTGGTATTTTGCACAATACTGTGTACTTTGCACAAGCCTCAAATTGTGAGGCCATAACATTTTTGTGTGAGCCCTTACATCCAAATTAGGTTTGTTTCCAAGCTTGCACAAACATTGTATGACCCCTTAATAAAGTCAGAGCCCCATTCATGGAGCAATCACACATTTTACATTGCAGTAGCAAATGGGGGACCCTGATGTAAACAAGACGAAAGTCTTTCTCTGGTCTGCATCCCCTTAACAATTGTGTGTATTGAGCTGTACTGTATTGTACCCATTCTGCAATCTGTTAATAAAGTTTTCAATCAATAACATCACCGATTCTCTATTGTGATTTGCGACATGCGTTGCTCATGGGACGACTGGTTGCACTATGTTTTAATGACGCCAATGATGCGCAATTATTAAAATGGGTGACATTCCCCTTTAATGACAGCGCATGCAAGGAAGAACGCCGAACCAGTCTGTAGTGATACTGTCCAAATCGTGATGTACACAATCACATGTTTCCTATAGTATAAGGTTTGAAGAGTATAACAACGGACATCTCTGCAACAAACCTCAATAAGATGCAGTGCGACACGTAGCCTACGCGATTGTATGACATTATTGCATGACTTTGTTTCGGGAACTCAAGCTATAATACTAGGTTGAATTTGAGGAACCCTCTTTGAAATGCTGAGTCATGGTTAGCTGGCTGGCCATACTTTCCGATTCTTGTTTTTACACGATCAGGGCTACTGAAGAAACAGAACATGACTATAGCGCCAGCGTAAGATCATAATTTGATATCTCAATACATGACGCTATAATACAATGTGGAGACAATGTTCAACGCTTAGGCCTATTATTAATTAATAGTCCAATAACAACGTTACATGCATATACTTGACGTTACTAGCCAGGCTATGGTATGAACGTGTGGAAAAACAATTGACATTGAAATACAAACTTGGCCAAATAGTAAACACGAACTTTTACACCAACAAATGGTCTCACTAACCTGTCATGTCCCCTTCTTGACATTCGTGCCACTGATTTGTTTTTTGTTATCGACGCTCTGGGTAAAGACCATTCAGATGTCATGTGACATTTAGGAGCAGGAACTACTGTGTATTACCACGCATGCTCACTTTTATTTATCTAAAGTGTGCAGCACAGTAGTGGTGATAATGCACATTGCAATGTAATACACATTTCAACATTTTCAACCCACCTTTACCGTACGTTGGTCAAATGTATATACTCTCTTTTTTAACTCTTTTTGTATCACAAACAATACTGTATTTGTAAATCTGGTATGTCATAAATGTATAGATGTAGGAGTATTGTCTATCTGTATGTGTACAGTCTCCTCCCCATCATATGTATATAATCTGTTAGGATTTATGGGTAACAGTACTGTATATTTGCATATGGTTTATGTCACAAATGTAACAGTGCTATATACCTGTATGTCCCTATGCCATAAATGTCATGTATGTTGTGTATGTCATGTTATTATAAATTGAAAATGGGGGACCTTGATGTAAACAAGACAAACGTCTTTCTCTGGTCTGCATTCCCTTAACAATTGTGTATTGAGCCGTACTGTATTGTACCCATTCTGCAATCTGTTAAATAAAGTTTTCATTCATTCACCTAACCAAACAAGCAAAAAATAAGGGACGTTTTTCTTAGTTTTTAAGCATTTATTAATATATGACAGCAATATAAAATGCATATAAATATTTCATACAAATGCATGTTCCCCCGCCCCCCACACCGATCACGCTACTAAGGGACATACTGGCACTTTGCTCTTTGTGCTAAGGTAAAAACTACACTGGTTTATGAACAACCCACTCTGTTCAATGTCCAACAGTAGCAGGAAAGGACTTTTGCTCTTCCAGATAGCAGCCGCATCAGCAATAGCCAAGGTGATCCGATGTTGTCCTCTTAAATACTACAGAGTAGCCTATGGCAAAAAAAAATAAAAGAAGCAATCAAAAAGCTTAATTTGTCATACAATGTAGTGGCATTTCATCCCACTTTTCAGTGCTTTGCACAATGTGATGTTAGTCGCCTAATATATATCCTGTTAAGCCTTAAGGTCCCCCTATAGGGGACCCTGCTTTTCTTTATCATAAATCGATCAATAGAGACCATATTAGATCCCCAATTATCATATCATGGGGTATCATTGGAAAGCCACACGCATTTGCTACAACCCTGTGCAAAGATTTTCGAGATCGCCAAATGATTGACGGAGCTAGAGCCCCGGGAGTCGGGGGTGGTAATGTGTACTTTTGCGTACTTTGGGGCACGCCTCACATATCGGCATGTAACTCGAGAACCGCTGAACGGAATTGTCACCTGAAAGGGCAATCGACAGGCAACAAATAGGGCTTTAATTCTATCTATATATTGTATTAAAAGAAATGCACACCCGAGCCACTAGAGGTCGGCAAAGAATCGTCCACATGTGGGCCCTTGGATGTTAAGAGGTTAATGTTTAAAAAAGAAAAAAAATTGTAGCCAAGAGTAAAGACCATAACCCTATCAAAAACAGTAGTCAAAGTGTATATTTTCATTTTTACCGATGTTTTATATGATTTATCGGAAATAAGAATTTATCGGAAAATGCGAATTATCGTAAAAACCGCAAGGAAATGACTAAATCCAGATTCAACCCTGCCATTGGAAAGAGGAGCATTTTCCCTATCCATAGATGTATGATTTGGCGATCGATTATCATTAATTACTGTATCTACAAATCCTTCTGTTTAATCATCTTCCCGCGGTTCATTTGCTTAGATTTTTTGTACACATGATCTCAATAAAGGTGGTGAATGAGCTCAGTGAGCATTTTCTCGTGCCCCGCAGATTTAACATGATCAAAGATGCAAAAATCATAAATCATAATTGATATTCTCCTTTTCTTCATTACAATTTACTCAGCCTAGTAACAGACACAATATTTATGACACTGGAAATACATACGCCCAGGTCCCTAGATGTCCCTAGATACCAAGAACATGCAAATTGACCTTGCAGAAGTGGAGCAATCTTCCATTTACTTAGGCATGTACCTTTAGGCGAAATACAGCCTACAGCTTAACAGGATATATATATATATATTGTGGAGCGACAGGTGGGGTTGTTTCCTGAGTTGTGTGGGAGGACTAGGGGATCCTCTCGTAGAAGAGGAGGTACGCTTGCGAGGCCTGGGCTTTGCTCTCAGACGCAGGCTGAACGCTGGAGTCACTGACGTGGAACCAGGACCCTCTGGGCGCCTCGCCGTCTCCTGTGGAAGTGAGCAGATGGTCTTACACAATATGTATATTTACTCATTTAGGATGGGACATTAATAGGAGGTATTGTATATTTGTATTGTCCTCCCACCCCTGGGGGGAATTAACATTAGCTACTAGGGATGTCCGATATTATCGGCCTACCGATATTATCGGCCGATATCGGCATTAAAATGTGATATCGGAAAATATCTGTGTCGGTTTTCAAAAAAAAAAAAAAAAATCTTTTTTACATTTCTAGAACCTTTATTTACCCAGGCAAGCAAGTAAAAACAAATTCTGATTTTATTTATTGTCAAAAGTATGCATAATGTTGTGTTAATTCCACAACAAGAGATATGTAATGTTAATTACCTGAAATTATTCCGTTTTTGGGGGGGGGACCCTGCATATATCGGTATCGGTTGATATCGGTATCGGAAATTAAGAGTTGGACAATATCGGTATAGGTAAAAAAGCCAATATCGAGCATCCCTATTAGCTACTATCATTTTACTATTCAACATACAAAATAAATAAATAGAAAAAAACCACCAGGAACCATTTGAAAATGGTGATCTAAAAC
The DNA here is from genome assembly GCF_963971535.1 of Notolepis coatsorum. Classification (NCBI taxonomy): domain Eukaryota; kingdom Metazoa; phylum Chordata; class Actinopteri; order Aulopiformes; family Paralepididae; genus Notolepis; species Notolepis coatsorum. The sequence goes on from NC_140165.1 coordinate 294,192,280, forward strand.
ACAGTTGAAGCTCAAAAAACAACCAATGCCCACTACGTGATTTTCCATATTCAATACATACAACTGCTTTACAAGCGTGGAGAGCCATGGTTCCTGTTGCAACCATATGCTTTTATGTTGCATAGTACGGCTAGAGAGACAATCTTCAGGTACCAGAGCAGGGCTGGAACTGCAGAGTTCTATATTACTACAAAAGAACAAGCGGCTCCTTGTGCTTCAATCCCCATGCCTGACTGTAGTCGAATGTGAACTTACCTTGTGTTGTTACTCCATTTGATGTAGGGCAGCGAGGTCGTGCTTTGACATAGGCTGTATAATGGCCTGACCTCATTGTTCCACTGTGTTCTACAATACCATAGAGGCTGTAAAACACCTGCTTGTTCCCCTCTGGCAAGTTCTGGGTGGACACAAAACCACATTAGTGTCGAGTGCTCTCAGAGGCATACAGCAAAACCTTTACATATTGATATTTTTGTAGAAGTTGTAATGTTTACCTTGCAGTGTACGGCACAAAAAGGCGCTAGGTCCAGTATTTGAGGGAACTGGACGTGTCTGTTCACCTTATCACATCTGTAGCCCGTCTACAGGAAGAACAACAACAGTCACATCAGTCCCATCCTACTGATATGAACAGGAAATGTCATCCTTCCACAGGGATGTCATTTTACAAGATGTCAAACTAATTCTCGTAAATCCTCTTCAACGTTTATCCCACATGTTTAGGACAATCTACAAACATATTATCTCCAAAAACACTATGTGCCCTTGAAGCGGTACGCTCTGGGTTACGAGTGGTCGGAAAACAGCTTAGCAGACTCAGCTCAATGGAAGTGTTCTTTTAAGTGGATCACCTGCTGGAATCTCTTCAAGTGCAGAGTGAGAACCGGTGGGGGGGAGGAGATAAGCATTTGCTTCAAGGCATCAGTGTACACGTTCTTCCTGGGTCCTAAGACGAAGCACAAACAAAAGGTTAGGGATCTTATTGAAACACCTGCATTGCAACCAAATCCATACATGGCTTAAAATTCTCGAATAAAAGGCCTGGTCCTCTCTTCAGTTGAGGTACAGTAAATAAAGACCTGGTTCTCTCTTCAGTTGAGGTAAATAAAGACCCGGTTCTCCCTTCAGTTGAGGTAAATAAAGACCCCGGCCCACTATTTGAGGATGACGTTCATTCTCCCCATTAAAAAAAAAAGGACAAAGAAACCAAAACAAAGTACCGGTAACCATTTTCAGAGATACCTGCAGAGTTCTTTGTCTGGGGCCACCGCTTAGTGCAGGTGACACAGAGCAGACTGTTGTTCTCGGTGAGCTTCTCCACCTCCGTGAACTGGAGCAGGCAGGACTGCACCGAACACTCCTGCTTCTCAGAGGTCGTCCTGGTAGCCAGGGTCTGGAAGGCCAGCTCAGGGTCCTGGTTCACCACGATGTATTCTTTAGCCTCCTCCTCCTTCTCCTCCTCCTCCTCCTCCTCCTCCGAAGCGTCTCTGTCGTCCGCGTTTTGCTCCGCGGCGTCGGGATCTTCGCAAAACCCATCGTTGAGGGACATGTCCTCTAGTTCACCCGCCAACCGTACTTCCCCTTCCCCCTCCTCTTCCTCCTCCTCTTCCCCCTCCTCCTCTTCCTCAGCTCCCTGTTCAACCTCGGATGTTTTCCCGTCTTCTGTGGCGCCGTCCTTTGAGGTATGGTCCTCTGATAAGACCGTAAAATTATTGCCGACCGCCAACACGTCCATCGCTGAATCCTCCTCCTTCTCCTCTTCTCGTTCCCCGTTGGCCCGGTCCCCGTCGGGTTTCTCCTGCCTCTCTTCTGGGGTTCTCGGACTCACTGGGGCCTCTTCGCGGGTCCCGTCATCAGCCTTCTCTCCGTCCTCTGGGTCAGTAGGGTCCATCGGTGGGCTCTCTGTGGGGCTCTGAGAGGTGAGACTGTCCAACGTCACCGTGCCGTCTTGCTTATATTGCCTCCGTTGATTCTGCGGGGGCAGGGGTTTGGACAGGATGTAAACATGGTTTATTCTCACACACTTACAAAATGGCCACTTTTTATGACAAAATGAGAGGATTGTGATCAGCAGCACTACAAGAGAGAATACATGTAACATAAATAAAGGACATACAAATCAAAGAATACAATTACATAAAAGACAAGAAATAAAACACAAGGTAAAGCACAGGTAGGGTGTGATTTGTTTAAAAAAAAAGCGTAGGTTTATATATATATTTTTTAATGTAGGCCATAAAAATGAGAGTTAGCCATATAAAACGCACACATCTCATAAAACGATGCAACAGAAGGTAGTTTAATGTTTCCTTTGTTTGTTGTTTGTTTTTATTCCTCTACCAAGGGATTTGCCCTCAAACACTTGCAAAGTGATTAAATGAACGTATTCTCAACAGGCTATGTTTTTCTTTCAAAATATAATGCAATGGCTTGCTGCTCCCTTTTCATCTTGTAGGGTGACCTTGTACAGGACAGTAAAGTAATATTGAAAACAATATGTAAGAATAAGGTTTAGCAACATAATGTATACAGCATTTGATCTAAATAGTTAGATTAATTAAGACATTTATTTAAAGCACAGTCGGCTATGTAGGTCAAATAGAATGAAAGGCTAAGCAGCAGAAACACAGCAGAACCGAACATAAATGATCTCTTCATAGTCGTTACTGGCCGTCATAAGGTTACCTCTCTCAAAACACAAATTTGGTAAATCGGAGATAAAGGTTTCAGCACCAGAGTGTGGTGAGTGGACCATAGGAAACCAGATCATGCTTCTTGGACTGACTTCAATATTTGTGTTTGTCCCAAGCCACTAAAACGAGATTTGGACCGTGATATCCCTTCAGTATCGTCCCTAACTTCACTCAAGACAGTCACTCCCATCTCCACCACTTCCCTTTTACGTAAAGCACTTTGAACTGCAACCTCTGTATGAAAAGTGCTATACAAATAAAGTTATTATTATTATTATTACGTTATGGAGCGCATCTTCAGCTGTAGCGCTGAGACCAGTGAAATGGAAAGTAACAGGCTGTAGCTACTCAAACTGCACGCAATAACACAGCTCACAGTAGCCTCTTGGAGAGAGGAGACACTGGCAAGCAGGGAGACACTGGTGGTGTGTAAGCTTGTTTCTTTGTATACATCCGTTACACTACCATGGCTTGTTTCTTTATATACATCCGTTACACTACCATGGCTTGTTTCTTTATATACATCTGTTACACTACCATGGCTTGTTTCTTTGTATACATCCGTTACACTACCATGGCTTGTTTCTTTGTATACATCCGTTACACTACCTTGGCTTGTTTCTTTGCCTGCTTCTTGGCTTTCTTCTGCTGGTACTTGCTCCCAGCCCCAGTGGGCATGTCGTCGGTTCCGTTGGTGAGAACAGGACTGTCTCTGCCAGGCTGGCTCGGTGCGCTGGGCTTCTGGGCTCCCTTCTGGCTCTTTTTCCTGTGCGCCTACGGGTGACGCACGTGAAGAAATACACAACATTATGAATAAATAATAGGGATGTCCGATATTATCAGGGCCCAGATATTATCGTCCGATATTGGCATAAAAATGTGATATTGAAAAATATCTGTTTTTTTTTTTTTTTTTTTACATTTATTTAACCTTTATTTACCCAGGCAAGCAAGTAAGAACAAATTATTATTTTATTTATTGTCAAAGTATGCATAATGTTGTGTTAATTACACGACAAGAGATATGTAATGTTAATTACCTGAAATTATTCAGTTTTGGGGGGGGGGGGGGGGGGGGGGACCCTGCATATATCGGTATCGGTTGATATCGGTATCGGAAATTAAGAGTTGGACAATATCGGTATACCGATATCGGTAAAAAAGCCAATATCGAGCATCCCTAATAAATAATCAAGGCAATATCCTCCAAAGTTGCAAGAATCTAAATAAGAATCGTCCCGTGTTAAGAGGCTGTGCGAATAAAATAAAAAAGGGGAACAAAGTCCATTACCTCATCGGAAACGGGAAGGGAAAGATCTAGGAACATCTCCGTGACTAAGGACACCTGTGAAGAAAACGCACTATCCGTTTAATAAAGGATCGACACGCTCATCAATGTATTAACGTGTTTTCATCGGTGCATTATAAAATACACACCGTTTTGCATTGTTGGCACATTACAGTGCTGGTCATTTCACCTCCAAACACATGGTCAACAAAGTTTTTGGGAGCTCCATTCTTCTCATATTCTGGGGACATAACATATTCTATGTTAGAATGCAAAATTAGGTACATGCATATCAAAGTCACAACAGGGTGGTAAATAATCTTTTGATTTACAAAAACACTGGAAGTGAAAGTGATTCTGTGGGAATTAGAGCTGGGTATTGTTACAAATCTGTCAATACCGGTGCCAATACCGATATTATTGGCTGAGTTATGTGCGTTGCTGTGTGCTGCATGAGCCAATCAGAGGCGTTGTTATATTTTGGATCGGTTGCCCAGAAGACACAGCCTCATATCTTGGAACAAACATGCTGATTGGCTCACTGATGGTGATGAGAAAAATTTGGTATTGAATGACCAAATTTTCCCAATACTCGAACTTCGATTGAATTTCAATATCCAGCCCCAGTGGGTGTAACTATATTTACCTTTGAGTAACGTCTTTGCCTGTTCTCCATCTGTGTTTTTACCAGATTTCTTCAGTGCCTCTAGTATCCCAGAGTTTACTCTCTAGAAAAGCAAACACATTTTTCACTCACAATGCAAACAATTCTTTCAAAACATAAACGTCACATGCGAGATATGCTCAGTGTATCCGCATTTTAAACAGCAACCGTTCCTCTATCAAAAAACATGTTCCGCGAAAACGTATCCCTAAAATCAGGGAAAATGGGAAGAGTGGGGTGTCCCCAAATTAATTCATGGAAATAATCTGTAATTCAGCTGTATGTCATATAGACGTTGCCCTCTATGTAGAACCAGAAACTGAGAGTGAAATCAATGAGCCCGACTGTGATAAAACATGTGATGAATAGTTCAACAAGAAATGGACTGCATTTATATAGCGATTTTTATCCAAAGCGATTTACAATTTATGCCTCACGTTCACCCATTCAGACACCGATGGCGGAGGTGACCATGCAAGGTGCCAACCTGCTCATCAGGAGCAGTGAGGGGTTAAGCCTCTTGCTCAAGGACACTTCGACAAACGCTGCCCGGGGAGGAGCGGGAATCATATTACCAGACGGCCGTACTACCCCCTGAGCCACTGCCGCACCCTGCAACTATTAGTTCATTCAAATGGCGACAGTGGCTCAGGAGGCAGAGCGTTCCTCTGGCAATCAGAAGGTTTCCGGTTCGATTCCGTCTCGTCCCTGTGTCAATGTGTCCTTGAGCAAGGCACTTAACCCCTAACTATTCCCGATGAGTAGGTTGGCACCTTGCATGGTTGTCTCCGCTGTCGGCGTGTGAGTGAATGGGTGAACGTGAGGCATAAGTTGTACAGCGCTTTGGATAAAAAGCACTATATAGATGCAGTCCATTTGGTTCCGAAATATAATGTGACAATTGATTAGTCAACTGCTAGGACCCCACTGTTTACATTGAAGAGTCCTGGTTGAGAGTGCCCCTTCCTTTCCCATCAATTACGTCCACGTACATCGGAGTTGGTTTCCCTTTAACAGCACATCATTAATTAATAATGAGTTGAGGGCTGTTAAACCCTATATAGGCCAATATCCCACTTAGAGAAAAGATATTTTTATCATTGGTTCAATCAAACATTTGAAGACACAGAATGTTAAATATCTGGAGTCACTCCTGCTGTTGATTAGACCTGTTCGGAAAATAAGTACATCATTTCAATTTGACCTTTTTAGAAGACAGGTACATACTTTTATCTCCTCTGCTCTCATCCCGTCCAGCAGGTAACGCAGGAGCTCTTGGCTGTCTTGCTGTTGAAATCCTTTGAACCTCGCTGCCCTAGGGATGGAGAAGTGAAGAAAAAGGAAGCAAAGCAACAGTGAAAACGAGTCCAGTCCCGAATGCAACTTTGAAAAAGGCTGAATTCCAACCAGACACGCAGCGGCCCTCACTTTTTACAAACTTGTGAGAACAGATCCCGCGGGGTTACCACCTTCGTCTTGGATTCCTGGATCTCATTTAGCAGGTGACACATGGCCACGGTCAGGGATCCGGGTTGATCCAACTGAACTAGAATGGGCTCCTGCAAATGGCAACAACATCAAATCAGTGTTGGAAGAATATCTTGTGTAAACACGGGAAAAGAAATGTAAACGGGAGAATGGTAAACACACCAGGTCAGAGGAGGAGGCACCAGGGGTGATGTTAAGACTGGTCTTCTCTTCTTTTATCATACCCAGAGTCTGCCTGAACAGCTGTGTTTGAGAGAGGTTCTGGAGGGGGGAGGGGTAATGTTAGTAATTACAGCAAAGTCAATAAAATATTATAAAACGGGAAGCTCAAATCAAGCAAATGGTGCCATGGTATAATGAGCATATATCCACAGCTATGATTCCAATTCCCTTTCACAAGTCAGTATTCCTCTGAGGAAAAGAAAATGTTAGCCTTGTTAACCCATTGAAACCGGGAAACACATGTGTGTATATTAGAGCTGGGCCGTTAACGTGCTGCGTTAACGCCGGACTGTTATCGTGCGATAATACAATTGACGCCGTTAATCTATTTCTCAAACTTGGGTCTCCTCTCCTCTCTCTGTCTGCATGAGAAGCGAGCCGCTCACTCACTCACACATACATGGGTACTTAAGGGCGGGGCCTATCTGTGGCTCAGTGTTGAAGCGCTGAGGACACAGGCGCGTTATTTTTTTCCCTAGCCGCATTTGTCGGAGATGCTCTCCGATTGGCCGACGCCCGTTTCTACACTGGTTAAGCTTAGGCACTCTTTCGAAGTTGGTTAAGGTTAGAGTTTGTCTTAGAGCGTGACGGCAAGTTATTTCGACGGTTAAGTTTAGGCACTCTTTCGAAGTTGGTTAAGGTTAGAGTTTGTCTTAGAGCATGGCGATAGAACGCCAGGTAGTTTGCAGGCTGTTCGACGCGGAAATGGGCAAAGACACAGCTCGTCACGCGATTGGGCAAACATGTCAGTGGCCAATCAGAGAGCGTCAGTCAGTGCCAATCAGAGAGCGTCTCCGAGAAATGCGGCTAGGAAAAAAAAATAACGCGACACAGACCGAGCTCTGCGCTCATTATTATTATTATCATGGCGGAGAGAACAAAACGAAAGTCTGGGTACACTTTACGAAAGACGATGCCGACAACGCACGTTGCCACAAGTGCAATAAAACATTTGCAAGTATGGGTGGCACTGGCAATACAAGCAATTTGTCAAAACATCTGTTGTCAAAACATAACATTAGTCTGGAGAAATGCGCCGTTTTCGACTGCTTTGCTCGCAGTGTTCCATCTCCATGCACGTCCACTGCAGGTAAGCCAAGATAATACGGAGTTAGCTAGGCTAATAACGAATTATTACGAATAGGCTAATAAATCAAATATAATTGTTTAGCTACAAATATATTTGAAAGATGACAGCCCACGCCTCCTCCCTCCACCACCGAATACAGGCGTCCCAGCCAAGCCAAGTCCCTTCACCCTAGCAGCTAGGAAGGATGACAGAGGTAGGGGGGCGGGTGTCACAGGGCTGTGACCCAGTTTGTTGTCAAAGGCCTGCACCCCTTCTCTACAGTGGAGTCCAAGGGCTTTAGGTAACAACTAATCATTCAGTGTATATCTTTTTTTTTTTTTTATCTTACATTTGTTGTTTATTATAAAAAGTCTATAATTCAGACACATTTAAAACATTGTTGCTGCTGTTGCTGAAGAAATTATATTTATTTATTATATTTATTTATAAAGTTATATAAAAGAACATTGCTGCTGCTGTTGCTGAAGAAATAATATTTATTTATAAAGTTATAAATAATAAAGCAATGTCGATAAAGTACCGAACCGTTAAGCAGTATCGATAAGAGTAGTAGTATCGATAAAATCCTAACGATACCCATCCCTAGGTAGAACACACATATTTTGAGCCATTTTAATCTAGATTAACTCCAGGATTGCAGATAGATTAATCTAGATTAAAAAATTTAATCTATGCCCACCTCTAGTGTATATACAGGCTATATAATTGCAGGCGTTTTAGGTCTAAATGGGTTTTAAATGATTGGGGATTGCAGATTGGGGAAGCCCTCGCATCAAGGCACGCACGTATATGGACCAAGAAAGGTTCAAAATGTCTGTTAGCGTCATCTGAATCGATGTGATGGTTTTATCCAGATTTTGATTATTGCCACTTCCACTAAATTAATCTAGCTACTAAGTGGGGAGACTGATGAATGAAAGGAATATAGCAGGACAATCGGTTATGATAGTTAACCTCACGTTGAACAGGGATTCCCGGTTAACTACGCCCCTTAGCTGTGAGATAAAATACCCATATACCATGGCCTGTTGTGAGCTATTGCTTAAGTAACTGATGAGACCGCAACATCGTATGGCGTTCTTACCTGAATGACTGCGTTAAAGAAGCAGGTGTTTCCCAGATTACTCAGACCCTTCACCGTCACAACGCTGCCGTCCTCAGTCTTGCCGGCCGGCTTTTGTGATTTCACCGTCACTGCGCCGGCTTTCTTGACACTTTTCTTTTGATTCTCTTTGTTTTCTTTCCCTTCGTCGTCCTCCGTCTTTACGCTCTCGGCCGCGCGCTCTTCGTCCGGCAAACTCTCCTCCACCTTGGCCTCTACAAGAGTTGAAACAGAAGATTCCAGGTGAATTTAATCACGACTGTGTATGATTCCCGTTTCCCGAAAACCCATTTTGCAGTAAAATAAATAAATAAATAAATAAAAGGGTATACAAAAAAGTTATGTTTAAAAGGTGCACTATATCGTTTCATGAGGGTGAATAATTTCTAAGGTATATTTTCACAACTGAATAAACAAATTGGATCCCTGGAACACTGTTTTTCACACAAGGATGCCAGGGATTGCTGTGGGACTCACTTCTCTGTGGTGTTATCCTCCTGGGCTGTGAGGTTTGTTTTTTTAGGTTGGTCACCAGCTGAGCCAAATGGCCGGTGGCGGAATACTGGACGTCATCATCACATAAATAACACCTGTGTGTGGATGAGAGCATGTGAAGGTGAGAGTGAGAGAATCTGATACACAAAAACGAAATACACGATACATGACTACATGGTTGTACAACACTCCAGCATGTGTAACCCACATGGGAGACAAAACATCTATCGGTCGACCAAAGGGGGAAACCCCGCCTTCCCAATGGAGCGCACCACCCATTGCGGGGAAACAGTTTTGGCCACGACACCACTGTAACCCACCTGGATTTAAACCCGGGTCTCCCACATTGGAAACCAAACATCTACCGGTCAGCCAAAGGGGGAATTCCCCCTGGCAAAGGGAGATACTAGGCTTACTAGGCTTCAAGCCCAGGATATTAGGCTTACTAGACTTCAGGCCAATGGAGATATTTGGGGCTTACTAAGGGGGATAAGGGAGATATTAGACTTAATTACTAGGCTTCAGGCCAGTGTAGATATCACGCTTACTAGGCTTCAGGCCAAGGGAGATATTGGGCTTAAGGCCAGTGGAGATATTAGGCTTACTAGGCTTCAGGCCAAGGGAGATATTGGGCTTAAGGCCAGTGGAGATATTAGGCTTACTAGGCTTCAGGCCAAGGGAGATATTATGCTTACTAGGCTTCAGGCTGGGCTACTCTGCTAGTACACGTGCATAGATGATATGTCACCTAAAAGGAGACCACACTCACCACACACTCCAGTTGTCCATGCTGACCACCAAGCAATGAGGATCTGAACGGGGAGTCTCATAATGTTTTACTGAATGCTGCTGCTCCGAGTATCGTCCGCACCCCTTATGAGAAGAGAAGCAATGGTTAGAGTGGGGAAATAATGCCTGGGAACAGCCACTTCATGTGATCAATATATAGAACAAAGCGTAATAGGTTGGGGAAAATAAGCTCACTCTGTGTCCACATTTCAAGCACAGCCATATCACTGGGCTTTCCGTTTCCTCCTGGTCCTCCTCTGGCAGGATTTCAGCTGTGTCCTCTTTATCCGTACAGTCCTGGCAAATGTTCCAGTTTGAATTCGCAGCGGATTTCTTTAGAAAACTATTATCTATCCCCTTCCGTATATGGGTGCAAGAAGGACCTAAATCGGTAAAAAGAGAATGAAGCCACTGGACACATACATGGTCGGTTCACAGGATAGAGGCTACACAATACTAGCATGATCTGCCCTTTGCAGTATTTACCTGTCAGGTCAATGACTTCGTCCTCCCTGGGTGCTTTGTCCTTCACCCTTTTCTTCCCCATTTTAACCTAAATCAAAGAAAATAATCTCATTATAGAGACCAAGCCCATTCATAGCAGTCACTATGAGCTATGCTATGTGTTGAATTAACGTTAGTAACTTATATAGCTATGTTGATTGTGATCGATCACGAGTAAAGTGAAATTGATCACACATGTCATCAAACATACGTACACTCAAATCTGGAGTCTGCTTCTCGGTTTCGTTTCCTCTCAGATGAAGTCTCTAATCCGGCCATATTCTAGTTCAACCGTCATCGCTAACGTATCTGTACAACGAACAACCCCAATGAAAACAAAGTACCTAAATATCATACAAATGACTCGCAATTTAATGCCAAGACTTACACAATTATGGTTGTTGGTGCCTATCATCTAATACTAACAATGTGGCGCTTTTGCTGTATCCGGTGTCGGTGTGTCTGTTTCCCGTGTGCGTCGTCTAAAACAGTCCGGGTACATGCTGGAAATCCTGCGTGATTTCCCCCCGTAGCCTATGTTTGCGAAGACGCTCTCTGATTGGCTAGCCGCGTACAGCGAAGACCCTCTCTGATTGGTTTAGCGCCGAAGGGTCTCTTCCGCCTATTCAACAACAATTGATATGTTATTCCCTAACCCTAACCTTAACCCTAATAACCTTAACCTTAACCCTAACCTTAACCTTAACCTTAACCCTAACCCTAACCTTAACCCTAACCCCAACTCTAAGCATAACCCACTTCGAAAGAGGGCCAAAATATAACCACTTTGAAGCAGAGAATATAATATATGTACAAGGCGGAAGAGACCCTTCGGCGCTAAACCAATCAGAGAGGGTCTTCTCTGTACGCGGCTAGCCAATCAGAGAGCGTTTTCGCACACATAGACTACGTTTAAAAATCACGCTGGAAATCCTCTCCATAACAACTGGCTGCCTTCTACGTCGATCGTTGTGCCACTGACTTCGCTGATTAGGAAGTGGCCTTTTATGGCTACAATAAAATAGCATTACATTATATATATCCCTTTTAATAATAATGTATACTTACGTGATCGTAGTAACGTAAGTAACGTTATCGAATTTAATTGAACCTGTAACATGACTCTGAGCTGCACTCACACTGACTGCTCTCAGGTAGTGACGTGTACGTTCTTATCTACTGTCTTTGGACACATCTAGTCCTACAACATCAGATGTGAAATATACTGTATATACCAGCCTGTGCTTCTTTTAGCCATGTCTCATTCCGAGTGGGCCGAATCGCAACTTTCAGAGATAGAATTGCTGTCAAGTATGTTTCCTACTCAGGATGAGTTTGAAATAACAGACCAGCTGGCAATTGCAGAACTGAGGCACTATGTGGAGGGTTCTACAGACAGCCACCCTCCCTCCAGACCCCAGTTTTTCATAAAGGAGAAGATGGATACCCCAAGCGTGAAAGGGGTAACTACTGGATCATGTGTCACAGACAGTGGAGTTTGTTCTGTCTTTCCTGATATCAGATTATTTGATCTTTTCACTTATTTTGTAGGTGGATGTCACCATATCCTGCACCTATCCATCTGACTATCCCAAAGTGTTGCCAGAGATAGTTGTACGGTAAGATTAAACCTGACGTGACTATTGAAGTTAATTTGGATGTTGGAAGTACTAGCTGCACGTTTTCAAGACAAAGCAGAATTGGAAAGTGTCAGACTTTCACACAGACCTTCACATTAGAGGAATCGAGATTGATTGATTGATTGAAAATTGTATTATAACAGAGTGCAGGATGGGTACAATACAGTACGGCTCAATAAATTGTTAAGGGGATGCAGACCAGAGAAAGACTTTCGTCTTGTTTACATCAGGGTCCCCCATTTTCAATTCATCATAACGTATAGATATATGACATAGACGACATACAGTACTGTTTAAGAGACAGAGATCCTAAAAGAAAATATATGCATTCGAGGGGGAAGAAACTACATATAGGAGGGGGTTGGGGGGGGGGGGGGTGGACATTTACGGGGGCCAGTTTCGAATTGCAGCCTCCGTACTCTTTGAGGGCGGTTTTGAAGGTGGGTAGGGATTCACATTATTTTACGGCTGTGAGTAGGGCGTTCCACATTGTTGTGGCATAATTGCGAATCTGGGTTGAACATGATTTGTGGAACTCCCTCTGGTGTTGTGGTCGTGGAATTCACTGACCTTTGGGAAGTATTTCGACATGTACATGGGTATCTTAGTGGTGTAGTGTATCTTGTAGACCAGGACCTGGAGGGATAGATAATTGTCACATTAAGAGCCTCAGCCATGTTGCTGAAAAATGTCACATGTTGTCGAGGCTCTATTGGCAACAATAATGTTCTGTCCTGATATCAGAAATGCACCTGTTAACACATTAACTGCCACGCTTATATCCATCAATGTTTGATCACTGCCACCAGTCTTAAGTCTATGGAGATGTTTACCTTCTTTGCAGGGCTATAACTTTTTAAATTGTATTGCTAAATTGACATTACTATGGCCCATTCAACATCGATTATCTATCGTTCAGGATGTAGGAACGTTTTCATTTTTCATTCACACATTCATACGAAAATACCGTCTAGAGTATAAATATGTTTTTATCATTTTCTGCAGTAATTCCTAGAACGTGAGATATAGGCATAAATGCATATATTAGATTATCAAATGGCGTTTTATACCGATCGACGCTATATTAAAAATGTCAACTGTACAAGGTCCTAAACGTTATGACTGATCATGCGCGGGTGAACGGGGGGGGGGGGGGGGGGTCGTTTATAATTCCGTGATCATCGTTAAATGATTTATGTAGTATGGGTGATATACAGATCAGAGCAGTTTGCATCGATAATAATAAACAAAAACGATGAAAGTCACGGCAGCCTCCTCTTACCGTTGGGCGATGATACTGGAGCAAACAGATCCCAGTTATTTGATGGGGATCGAGGCGATCCATTTCCGGTTTGTATAATACTAATACACGCCCAAATCATGTTGATTATTGAGTTATGGCAGCGATCCATATCCAGAGTGTGTGGCTAGAGTCCTGGGATGATATGCGAGTGGCCGGACGTAATTAGGAGACGCACCGAGATCCAACCGGCATATCCGGTTTGGCAACTCGCCGATCATCCACCAGGTGGCAGTATTGAAGCGTTGCAGAGTTGTGCTGAGTCCCACAGCATCAGACAAGGCTCCGTGAGTGAAATATGAATACCATGGCGAAAATATGAAATATGATCACAATAACGTCGTACGCCGTGATCTGGCAGAATTAGCATGAACTTGAAACACGTCGTACAACGTGATTGGCGCAGAAAGTGTTAAAAGGAAAGAGCTTTTTTTTTTGTATCCACTTTTTCTCTGATTTTCTCCCATCCCAATTTCGTCGTTATGCCAATTCCCCCCTCCCCTTCCTGGTCGTTGCTCGCATGTGCCCCCCACTGGTCGGTCTAGGGAGTCCTGAAGTCTATCAGATGCTTCCTCCGTCACATAGGAGACAGCCAGCAACCTCTTTTCACCTGCCAGCGCGGACTCTCATTGGTGAAGTGTAACGCGTGGGAGGTCACACTACCTTCAACATATCCCTTCTTTGCTGTGCAGGCGCCCTGACCGACCTGTAGGAGTCGCTGTTTACAATGACCAGAATACCACCCCACCGGCTTCCCTCCCGCTGACTCTGCCAATTAAGCCAGTATGACGGCCGGCCAAGCCGGAGGCAACGCTGACAGCCGGATTCAATACCGGTGTCTCTTGCGTTGGTGACGAGCGCTTAGACCGCTGCGCCACCCAGCCGCCTAGGAAATAGCTTTTTATAATATCGATAAACGTCTTTCCTTCTTGCCCCAGGTGCTCTGATCTCAGCCGGGCGCAGCAGACACAGCTTCACACAGACTTAAATGCATACCTTGCCGACAACTGCCAAGGAGAGGTGTGTGTGCTTTCCGCCGTGGAGTGGGTGAAGGACAACTCCCACTTGTATCTCGTCAACAAGAGCACATCAGCAGCAGCTGCTACCAAGAAAGAGCCAGCCTCTCCACGGTCGAGGCCGGTGTTGTTTAGCCGTGTATGGATTTACAGCCATCACATCTACAACAAAGTCAAGAGGAAGAATATTCTGGAGTGGTCCAAGGAGCTGGGCCTATCGGGATTCTGTATGCCTGGGAAGCCTGGCATTGTGTGTGTGGAAGGTCCCCAAGCTGCGTGTGAGGAGTTCTGGTCCAGGTAGGTCCATTTGATCACTTGTAGTAGTAGCCTACAAGTCATAAGGTCACTGCTGTCTTTTAGTTTGTCTGTTTGTATTAACTGGTTCTGCGCCAAAAACGAGTATACTCGTTATTGGATCCGTTTTTCTTTTATTCACTATTGCCATTCATAATTCATCGGGGCAGCCTGTGCATGCTGTTCTGAATGTGTCTGAGCTGGCAGACGGTCAATACCGCCCTCTAACGCCTTGCGGCCGCTATTGCACTCCATTTGAAATTATGTAGTTTGTTTTATACAATGGCATGCAAATTTCTTGATTCTGATTGGCTGAAACAGTGTAGTTGCCGGTTGTTATTTAGTATAACACACTCCAGGTGACCCCAGATCCCTCCCACAACCGAATAACTTTTTTGTTTCTGTCTGAATCAATCCGCCATAGATAGAAAAAGGGAAGTATGAATAGCTTTTGAACGAATCCTCCAAAAAATATACAGTCAACTGGAATATGTTAGTTCGTTACATACACATGGATTATGTAATTAATTTGTCATGACTCATTGTGAAACAAAAGAAAAATCGCAGAGATAATAATAATATAAATAAATAAATAAAAATAATTCTTTTGTCAGATTTGATTGATTGATTGATGACATACATGACATACAGATAGACAGTACTGCTACATCTTGTTTAACACTTTCAGTGCCCAGCAGGGGGCGCACATTTAGTGCTTGAATGCCCACCTTCCACTGCAATGTTAGCATTAATATCGCCTAATCTATGTTTTAAATTATGTGTCTAATCTGCCCGTCGCATTATCAATGACTCATTTCCAGTCAACATTCTCGAAGCGGATTGTTTTTTTATCGGTTCATTTCTGTTTTATAGCATTTTGAAAAGCCCTCGTTTTCACGAAAAAATAAAAGATTCCATGATAATCGCCCTGTACTGTAATATTCTAGAACGTTGTCATTTTTCGGCATATTTATGAATCGTTTTCAAATAAACGCTAGATTATCGATAGTATATGTGATGTGTACGTGTGCACGCTGGTGCCGCGCGCTCAGTTCCTGATCGATCTTACAGTCAAACAGCCATATCACATTATAGGGGAAAAGCTTATATCTCTGTGAAAACGGGTCTGATTATCCTAAGACTGGTAAAATAGATTCCTTACCTGAGATCAGATGGTATCCAAATGGATTATTCCAATTCCTGATCGCCATTCCAAAAATCGATCCTTTTATTGATCCCACGCGTATACTGTAAAAACACATATTACACGCTGTGCTGAAGGTTCAGAATGAATCTGATCGGCTCCGGTTACATGCGTGAGAAGTCAAATGTGGATTCCGGAGTTTTTTTTTCTCATCCATTTTCATCGAGTCCAATCCAAAATGGTGCATTACCATCTGGGAGACGATAGGGGGCGCTTTTTTCACATCTGAGCGCCTGGCGGGGCAGGATTACCAACGGTAGACTCGGTTGATGAAATATGAATTCAGATCGCTAATAAATAAAAAAAATCCGAGAATTCTCGTGATGGGCTGATAACCAGAGAAATCTCGTGATGGGCATTCAATGTGTTAAGAAGCACAGTGAAGTTACCGGTTGTTATTTGATTGAATGTCCACAGCCGCTCTAGTGTAAAACAAAGATATCCAAATGGTTTATTTCTCTTCCACAGCGAAGTCTTTCTTTACAGAAGTGGTCCTAAAGCTATTTTCCTAAATATTCACGTTACTACTACAAGTTAAGAAAACTGTATTTTCCCAGTCTCCAAAATCACTGCCGACTCGACACATGAAAATTCCTCCACACTGGAAAGCCGCAAATCAACTTGCCGGCTCTTTCCACAGCAAAACGGTAGGCTTGGCACCTTGGTTGAGAAATGCAGGCTTCAGTCTAAGACTCTGTTTAGTCTATCTGTTCAGTCCTGTTCAGTCCTGTTTCAAGATGCACACTGCTGCTCTTTTTCTTCTTCTTCTTCTTCTTTAGAATTTCCGGCAGTGTAGACTCATCGTGGCGTATTACTGCCCTCCACAATTCTTTTGATGAGCTCTTCTTCTTCTTCTTCTTCTTCTTCTTCTTCTTCTTCTTCTTCTTCTTCTTCTTCTTCTTCTTCTTCTTCTTCTTCTTCTTCTTCTTCTTCTTCTTCTTCTTCTTCTTCTTCTTCTTCTTCTTCTTCTTCTTCTTCTTCTTTCTTCTTTTGAATTTCCCGCAGGCATATTTCTGCCCTCCTCAGTTCTTATACTACGCTAGTGGTGTGCCATAGTTAGGCCTCTGGTAAACCAACTTTTGATTGTTTACCCTCTTCTTCTTCTCATCTTCAAAACACACTGTCTCCTTCTTCTCTGCTCCTCTTGCCTGTCCAATACTAATAAATACAATAACGCTATATCCTCTGGTACAACTCTGAAGCATGCAGAAATGTCAGCACTGCCTCTGTGATCAGCTGGTGGTTCTCATTATCCATGCCAAAGAAAGATTTAAGAGAGAAGGAAGAGACTCCCAACTCTACCAGACTTTTATAAAAGATTTCCCTCTCTTTCCTATACCTTTCACATTCTAGGAAGACATGCCCGACAGTTTCAGTCTCTCCACATTCACACCCCCCATCTGGATGTTTTCCCACAATGCACAAGGTACTGTTCAACCCACAGTGTCCCAGCCTCAGTCTACACATCTTCACCCTATCACTCCTAGACCCATATCCATCCACCTTGATTTTGACCCGAGGCTGCAGAGAGAAATAGTGCCTTCCCTTGGTCCCCCTTTCCCACTCAGCCTGCCACTCAGCCTCAACTCCTTTCTTTATCTTCTCTCTGAGTTCTACTCTTCCCATTCAAATGCCTATCTCTTCCTCCCTTCCCAGGCTCTGTTTGGCAAGGGAGTCAGCCATCTCATTTCCTGCAATCCCAGCATGCCCCGGAACCCAACAAAACTCCACTGACCAGCCTGCCTTCGCAATCCTATATAAAACCAACATTATTTCCTGAATGAGATCAGGGCGAGCTTTAGACCCACCTGCACTCAGAGCCATCAGTGCAGCAGCCGAGTCAGAACATATAATCACCTGGCTTGGTCCCACTTCCTCCACCCACCACAATGCCCAGAGGATGGCAAGCAACTCTGTCACAAATACAGAGCTGCCATCAGATATTCTTTGTCCCTCATCACAAAGGTTCTAGAATGTTTGGTTATGACATCATACAGTGACATCACAAATGTTCTAGAATGTTCTATTATGACAAATAAGACGGTTCACTGACTATCTAAATCCAATCAATATTCCTAATGCCGTTTCAATGTAAGGTTATACAAATAAACATATAAACATTCATATAATACAATAACTTTAATATATAGCTTTGGCTCCTACATAATGCATCATAACATGACATACATGACATACAGATAGACAGTACTGCTACATCTTGTTTAACACATTGTCTGCCAGTGCCACGCAGTTTGCCCATCTTATACCACTCTCTGCCAGTGCTGTAACCCTATGGAGTCGCTCACCTTCTTTGCAGGGCTATAACCTTTAAAATATTATAGCTATATCGACATTACTATGGCCCGTTCAACATCGGGTATCTATCGTTCCGGATGTGGGAACGTTATATTTTTCCATTCATACATTGTCGTGTTAGTACCGTCGTGAATATAAGTATGTTTTTAGAGTGTATAGCAGTAATTCCTAGAACTAGAGTTATAGGCCCTGATGCATATTATACATAATCCATTGGCGTTTCGTTCCTATATACACACTATATTAAAAAACTCAAATGCATATGATCGCTATTAGGGCTGTCTTAAATACTTCGAAGCTTCGAAGCTTCGTTCGATGGCACAAGCTTCGAACATAAAAAAAAAATCGAAGTTAAAAAGAAATATATATATTTTTTTTTATTTTTTTTTATTTTGCCTCCAAAATCTTGCGCCTCCATTCCAATGAATCGGACAGATTTGTGTTCATTGTGCTGCTTTTTTAAAGTGTCCCGACCCATATAAAAATATGTCTTAATAAAACGTGCTTAATTAAGTCGAATTCTGCCTTTGTCTCTATCAACTACATATAAATATTTATATAATTGTTTGCTTGATAGACGAAGGTTGCAACATAATTATGTAATGTCATGTCGTTGGCTGTGAGAGCCTATATATATCTATGGTGAGAGCACCCCCACTGCACCCAGGCAGGGCAGCCGGGCTACTTAATTAATTAATCCAATCCACTTTATTTATAGAGCACATTTAAAAACAACAAAGTTTACCAAAGTGCTGTACAAGTCCCACAACATCAGATACAAAAAAAAATAATTATAAAAAAGAATTCCGAAGCTTCGAATTAAAATCGAAGCTCGGCCCCCCGAAGCTTCGATTGCCAAAAAAAGCTTCGAAGGTCATCCCTAATCGCTATACATTATGCTCAATCATGCGTGAAGGAAAGGGGGGGGGGGTCGTTTATGATTCCTTGATTGTCAGTAACGGCTTTCTTTAGTACGACATCATACGTTGATCGGATGGATTGCAATGAAATAAATGGACAATCGAGCTGGAATTAACGTTAGATTCCTCTTACCTATTGCCGTACTTTTATTACTGTTGTCTTACTAATGTGATGCTTTTATTTTATTTTACTTTTATCTTTATTTTTTATTTATTTATTTCTATTTTTATTTTTTATTTTATTTTAAACATTGATCTTAACTGATCACTGTGACTTTATTACTTTTATCGTTATATATGCCTATGTTTGTGTACAGCACTTTGAGCTACATAACATGTATGAAAGGTGCTTTATAAATACTTACTTACTTACCTGTGGCCGATGAGTCTGGAGAAAAAAAATTCCAATTATTTGATTTAGATCTGCTAGATCCATTTTCCGTTTGTACGACGCAATAAACGCTGAAAGCATATTGATTCTTGCGTCTCGAAAGCGATCCAATGCACTCGAGGTGTTTGTCTGGATCCACGTAACAAAGATAGCTCTGCCGGAGCTTTTTCCCCGATGCACAGAGCGCCACATCCGGTTTAGAGTGGAGTGCAACTCGCCCGAAATCCACCAGGCGGCGGTATTGAGGCGTTGCAATATCAGACAGAGTCCAGCTGGCTCCCGGGGCCTTCCTGGATGAATTATGAATGTCAATAGCGAGGATATAAAGGAAATGACGATCATAAAAACGAGGAAACTTGTTGTTGGCGTTATTAGATTGGCGGGCAATAACGAGTAAACTCATTTTTGGCACAGGATGTGTTAAGAAGCACAGTGAAGTTACCGGTTGTTATTTGATTGATTGATTGAACATTTTATTAACAGATTGCAGAATGGGTACAATACAATACAGCTCAATACACACAATTGTTAAGGGGATGCAGACCAGAGAAAGACTTTCGTCTTGTTTACATCAGGGTCCCCCATTTTCAATGCATCATAACATAATGATATACATGACATACAGATAGACAGTACTGCTACATCTATACATTTATGACATACCAGATTTACAAATACAGTACTGTTTGTGAGAGTATATACATTTGACGAAGAAACTGTACATTGGAGGAGGTTGGTAGGTAGGAGATTGGTTGGTGGGGTGGAGGGGTATTTCCAGAAGAAACTCACTGACAATCGACAACGTTATTAGATCCATAGCTATAATATTTAATATAGTTTTAGCACTCGCAAACACGGCATTCTCTCCATTGAACAAAGCGCTGGCACAAACGGCCATACGCCCACAGCGACCTCCGGCGGTCAATGTGTTAAGGAGGGGGAAGTCCACTCCCCTTGGTGTTTTTTCTGTTGTTGAGACCCATATTAACACAATGCCCGCCATCAGCAGGGGGCCCGCGCTGATCCCCCTTCAGCGCCAGGTCTTTATTCAATGGATCTAGTTTTAGAATGCCAAACTTGCAAGTCCTAAAACTATATTTTATATTATATCTATGGATCTAATAACGCCGTCGACTATCAGTGAGTTGCTTATGGTTAACATGCAAAAAACATTGTTTTTTCATCCGTACATTTCCGTTTTATACCGTTTTGAATATGAGTATGGTTTGGGTGATTCTGAGTAATTCCAGGAAAAGACGAGAAAAAGGCATTTTAGTGTAATCCAGTTATCACGTTGTAATTTTTCGGCTGATTATCTAATCTTCTTGAAATCAACACTAGATTATCATTATTATGTCTCCTCATGCTCTTGCATACATGAAATGGCCCTCGTAGTGGGGCGCTCTGATCGCCATTCCAGTTATCCACAGCGATCCTGTCCCCGACATTACAGAGCGTTACACATGAACACGGGCGGGCGGAGTTAGTGTTCCATGCCATCGTTGTAGGCCCCTGCCTTGCCCGATTATTTAAACCCCGTCCCCACGGCTCAGATCGGCTCAGAAAACACACCAGACCGTTTCCAATGGAGTGCAATAGCTCCGCAAGGCAGTAGAGGGCGGTGTTGACCGTCTGCCAGCTCAGACACATTCACCAGGGTCTGCAGAGGCTGCAGCCATGAATTATGAATAGATATAGCAAATAAAATAAATAACGATCATAAAAAGGCAATTAATGTGTTAAGGGTGGGGTGGGGGGCATCGAGATTCTGTCTGTATTCTAAGATTAAGAATCCATTAACTAATTTCAAAAATCTATTTTCTTTTTCAGTTTCCAGACATATGATAGGGTTTCAACTTTCCCCATGGTCTTAAAACTATAAATCTTTTAGCTAGCTGAATCCCTACAGATTGCTAAAATTGAATTGCCTAGGTAGGCTAATGAATCGAGAATTGATCTTTAAATCGAATCATGACTCTAAGAATCTAAATCTAAATTGAATTGTGAGATTCACAAAGATTCCCTCTTCCCTCTAATATATATTATGATGTGTTTAGGTGTTCTAACCGCAGTGAAGGTCAATTATTTTGCGACAATGACCGAGTATAGCTATACATTATCCCGCTTATTACATGGCTAACTTACTAACAATATACCTAATTCATTTTACACCATCGACAAGCCGAGATCAAATGCAGACGCAGTTGTTCTGTTGCTCCTCTGTCATCGCCGGCAGCCGGCAGGTGTGTGGACTTGATTCCACTGATGTAGTGCAGCTGTGCATAATGGTAATGCTTAGCTTTCGTGACTGCGATCAAAATGCTTGATTGTGATTGGTCAATAGCGCTCTGTTGCCCCTAACAGCGGTCATTATTGCACGTTGCCCATGACAGCGGTGAATTATCGAGAAATAATTGACCGCTGTCAGGGGCAACCGAGCGCTATTGACCAATCACAATCAAGCATTTTGGCGAATGTTAAAACGCCATGTAATAAGTAAGGGATAATGTATAGCTACGAGGTCATTGTCTCAAAATAATTGACCGACACTGCGTTCTAATAGTTAATAATAACTATTAATTATGTCCCCAACGGAATTTTTTTATCATCTACAATAAAAATATATATAAATCTGTTTTATCTAATAAGATAACGTTTTCAGTCTGTTCACCTCATTCCAATCATTGTTATTGCAGTAAAATGGGACAATTTTACAGACGCAAAATCGGACAATATAGTGCTGTATTTTAACCACCAAGCCGTCCCTGGGGCACAGGTCACCACTGTTTTAAAATGTTTTTCTCCACCTAACAGAGTGAAGGTTCTGACATGGAAGAAGATTATGATTCGACACCGGGAGGACATTCCCGTGGGCAGTCCAGGGGACGACAACAGGACTGGTGAAAGCATTGACTCGTTGCGCAAATTCACAGGTTTTGAGGAGGCAATGTTTGACCCTCATGGGAATAGAGGCAATCACATGGACCTTGGACTGCTCTATCAGTTCTTAAACGATAAAGGCTGTGGCGATGTCTTTCAGATTTACTTTGGCATTGAAGGGAGATAGTGGCCTGTGGTTATTGTGATATTTTTGATGGTATTTCATTTTTGTCCACAATACGAGTTACAAATTGATGTTTTGATGACCTTTTTCCGGAACAAAATCTGCATTATGTGACTTTCATTCAGAATGGTCTCATACAATCCTTAGAATACTGCCGCAGTGTGCAATTTATGTATATAGACTAGGGGTGTAACGGTACACAAAAACCACGGTACGGTACGGTACGTACCTTGGTTTTGAAGTCAAGGTTCGGTACGGGTTTTTTCGGTACAGTGGGGGAAAGTTTGGCTTTCCATGTTCCACTCGGGTGATGTAGTGTGCAGTAACTAATTGTACTTGTAGGGCTGTCAACGAATATTCTATATTGTAATTAATAATCGACTTGTAAATAATAATAAAAAAAAATAATTATATTAGATTGTGATCCAAACTACATACCGTAAGATATTGGAACAGTATTATGTGGATTCCTTAAAGTACGGCATATCTCCCCAGGCCTGGTTTTTAGGCCTTCAGAATTCTGAAATGTAGCTATATATATGCCAAGTGTGTTGTCTTGGAAATGGTTTTGCATTAAAGTTAGCTTTACTATGTAATTGACCACACCGCCATATTGCATTTTGTAAATGATCTACAGTCTTTGCGCACATGTATGCGCACAAATGGATTTGCATCAATGCCTTTATGTCACATGGGCTGGATACATTGAAACAAATAAAGAAGATATTTATGTAAACAGTTGCACTTGACACAGCAATGCACTTGAAATTGTTGGCACCAGCGGGAAATTGGCATCATCGTCGTCGTCGTCGTCCCCCTCCCCACAGTCTGAGAAACGGTTCCAATGCATTCTGGAAAGCATGGAATTTGAAAGATTCATTAACCAGTCCTGGAAAGAAATATTAAATGCCACAGTATGTAATGGTCCTGGGAAATCAGAATGTGTCCTCTCAAAAGGTCACCAATAATGAGCATTTTTAAGCTGCTTCTAGGGGCACGCTTTCCTAATGACCCCTACCTAATGCTAATGACCCCTACCTAATGCTAATGACTTACCCAGCTTGATCCTCGAGAATATGTACAAATATATTTTTGGGATGGGGTGGGGGCTCGATATTTTGTCTTCCAAGATAAAAAAATAAATACAAATCTTGTGATATGGTTTTAACATTCTCATGTAATTAGGACTTTTAAGTCTTTAGTTTGCTAAATCATACAGAGTGCCAAGATTATCCAAGCAGAAAGACACAATATACAAGCTTAATAGTAATCTAGAATCTTAAGCCTAGATCAGTGGTTCTTTCTTGGCTTGTGTGTCCCTCCCTCCCTCCCCCTGTCTAGCACTGTACCCCCTTGACCGACCATTGTCTTATTGATGCCTTAACTCTCATTTGTTGTTATGGTTGTCCTTGTTTCAACTCCCCGTCCATATTCTTTCTCCCTGCCCGGGCATCTTTAGCATGAGAACAAACCACGTCCAACAGGCTTAGAACAAAAGCTTCATTGTTCGTGATGCAAAAGATACTCAGTAAATTCCTTGCTTTAACTTGGGAAATAGTAGGTATATCATATTCAGTGTTACATGTTCATGTAGCAATATGTATTCTATGGATTTTTATACACATTGTGTTATGTTGTGATACAAGTTCGCTTTTTTACCCTCATACCCTTGCAGTATCCCTGTGTACCCCGTTTGAGAAACACTGGCCTAGATGATCACGATGAATCCAGAATAGATTTAAAAAACAAATCGTGACCCCAAGAGTAGACATTTTTATCAAATTGAGATTCCCAACCAAATATCTTTAGATATATGTGTATGATGTATTGCTACATCACTGCCTTAGTACTTTAGATATGTGTATGATGTGTTGCTACATCACTGCCTTAGTACGTTAGATATATGTGTATGATGTGTTGCTACATCACTGCCTTAGTACTTTATATATGTGTATGATGTGTTGCTACATCACTGCCATAGTACTTTCTCCCCTGAAAACATTTCATTGTTGTGTTCCAACAACAATCATAGTGATATTGATTGACACCGACTGGGGAAGAACATAAACAATACGCAAGAAGATGCACTTTGCTGATGGGTGCATGGAAGATTGGTTTCTCTTTGGAATTGAAAGTATCACTCATATTTCTCAGAAGTGGTACATTGCAGAGTACTTGACCTTTAAAATGTGTTGTTTCTCTGCATAACTCACTGCAGCCCAAACAGAATTCTAAAGCACACACATCTGGCTTTTACTTTTACTTGAGTTAAGATCTAGTGTTAAAATAATCTACTTTACAAAAACAAGTAATTTGATAGAAATCAAATCTTTTTTTCTAATATATATATATATGAGAGAGGGATGGATGATAGATGGATGGATGCCCAGATATATATATGCCCAGAGATGGTGTAGTGATTAAGACCCTGCCTCTGGAATCACAAGTAGTACCCCTGCCGGCCTGGGATCAGATCCTACCAGAACCTGAAAACATTTAAATTAAAAAAATTATATTTTTCTGTGAAATGCCCATATCTGCTGGTAATATAGTGATTATACAGTTCAAATTGTATATCCTTGCACATTCTAAAACGCCCTCAAAGATGATTTTTTAATAAGAGTCAAAAGTGTAGACACAGGGACACCTCGTTTTTAAATCAGGACTGTACAATAATTAATTAATCATTATTAGCCTGTAATGACTATTAAAAATGTGTTTGGGTTTAAGATGTCCAGCAGATGGCAGCATTTTACCATCAAACTTGACTCATCAGGAATCTCTTCACAGGACTACCATGACAAGAGACTTTACAGTAGACTGGATATTATTTTATGATGTTAAATAAGTTAATGGTTACAATACAGACAAATAATTCAGCCAATATTTTACTGATGGCTACATCTTTGATAATAATTTGTAAGGGCTTCATAAGTTAGTGTCCCATGATTGAGCCTGAACAGTTATTAAGAATAATAACAACAATAATGATATTGTTCTTCTTTCATTATATCACGACACGATAGCAATATTTCTATCTGTGATACCACTCAGTATGTGTGTGGTGTAGGCTTAGAGCTGGTCATATGGTCATTCATACACCTAGCGCATTCTGTACTGATTGCTTCATACTATTCCTGACAGCTCAGATAGATTGAAATACGGACAGTCTACCAATGTCCATGCAGAGTTTGCCATCAATCTTACATCAGGAATTGCTGTCATAAATCCTTTTGAACAAATTGGCCAAATTGGTTCATTCTCACACGTCTTGCAAGATGTTTCTTATGTTTTCATAGATTTTCTCTCCATTTCTTCCCCATTGTCTGAAGAATTCCACCATTCCAAATGCATCAAAGGGGTTTACTAGAAGAAATGACCTAATTGCTGAATGTGTTCCAAGTTATGAAGACGTACTAGACGGGGAGGTACTGGTGTTTTACACAAAGAGAGGCTTTTCTCGTTCTCTTCAGCAGTACGACCAAGGTTTCATATAATACAGATTTTCTAAAGCCCCTTGAGTATTCCTTTTCCGCCACGTGACGTACAGTAGTACGACTATGAATGACAAAAGGCATGGCGATGCCTTAATCAAAGCCACGCACCCCCTTAGTCCAAATCCATGACTACAATGTCCATCTAATGAACGTTAACCACAGCAAACGTGCCGCTTTGTGGCGCCTCTGCGACGAGCGCGGTCACTAGGAAGCAAGGGGGCTGGGCTGCAGCACTGAGCCCACAGTCTTATTATTAGTCTGCTCCTGGCCTGCATCGCCACTGACCAGTACCATTATCTCTTCTAACCAGCCCCCCAGGGCCTACATTCCTCCCCTCTATAGCTGTATCATCTGTGTTGTCTGTGCCCTGACCCCAGTCCCATACTCTCCTCACTTTGATTTACTACCAGCGATATGGGCCCAGGGCTCTCATAGTTACAGTATATATTACACCTAGTGGGTGATGTTGGGGGGGGGGGGGGGGCATCTCCATTGTTGAAACAAATCATTAGAAGTGCCTACTTATTAACTATAGAATTGAGGGGGGGTGGAAAACTAGGTGGAATTTGATGTGACCAACTGATCACAGAAATCGTACCTCTGACGAAGGTGACCCTGGTTTGGTCTTCTAATAAAGTAACACTGAGACAGGTCTTGCTCGTGATGAGGATGGTGATGGTGGTGCTGGTGATGATGATGATCATGCCTGGGCAGTGTGTGTGAGAGTTCATGTTCACAGACAATGAGATGGCTCAGCAGATCAAGGTCCTGCCCCTGAGCATACCCAACCTCTAGGGGTGTTCTCTGCCTCTGCTGATAATGGGCTTCTGCATCTCGGGTATCATTGTCAAGTAAAACCCCAGAGGCAAGGTGGTGGTGTTGGTGGTGGAGAAGGGTGGTGGGTGGTGTTCATTTTCCTTGTCAGCCACCTCGCAGCATTACCTTGTTCCCTGAGACATAATTCCTCATGAGTGCGGGGAAGTGCGGGTGAGGAGCTTAAAGGGAAAATGCACCCAAAAAGTAGAACTTGTGTTATTTTTTTTTGCACTTTTTCTCTTCCTATTTTTCTGTATTTTTTTCTCCCATCCCAATTTAGTCGTTATGCCAATTTCCCCCTCCCCTTCCTGGTTGTTGCGCGCATGTGCCCCCCACTGGTAGGTCTAGGGAGCCCTGAAGTCTATCACATGCTTCCTCCGATACATAGGAGACAGCCAGCAGCCTCTTTTCACCTGGCAGCGAGGACTCTCATTGGTGAAGTGTAACGCGTGGGAGGTCACACTACCTTCACCATTTCCCTCCCTCGCTGTGCAGGCGCCCTGACCGACCTGTAGGAGTCGCTGTTTACAACGACCAGATTACCACCCACCGGCTTCCCTCCCGCTGACTCTGCCAATTGAGTCAGTACAACGATCGGCCAAGCCGGAGGCAACGCTGACAGCCGAATTCGATACCAGTGTCTCTGCAGTGGTAGACAGACGCTTAGTCCGCTGTGCTACCCGGCCGCCCAACTTGTGTTATTTCTATAATACCGTACAGCTCAGTTTCCATTTGTGAGATATGAACATGTCTCCTTAAGCGGAGTACCAGATAGAGACGATTCTACTGAAGATGTCTCTGAACGATTACGTCCCGGAGCTGCTCCAACTCTCTGACCGTAGTGGGAATCACCAGTTTCATCACGATACGATATCGATTCTTTGGACGATACGATATTTTCCGATATCACAAAGTCTGCCACGATACGATACGATTAGATTCAGGTGCCTGCGATCGATATGAGACGATATTATACGCCCATTTAACACAATCGGTAACATTTAAATCAACAAAAAAAGGCAATGGAAATATCATGACATTTTTTATTGTTGATCTCTTCCAGACATTTAAATGAAAAACAATCTATTGTTTTTAATACAAATAGACCTCCTGTTCACAGTTTTTGGTTCGTTTTTAGTTTTTTTCCGATATTAATATCCTATCACAGCGCTGTATTTTGGCTGGAAAAGGCATATTGGGAGTCAGAAGGTGCAGTACCGGCCAGATCCTGTTAGTGGGGCTATCTCGAGAATGCAGTAACCCCCCCTCCTTCCCAGTCCCTAGTGGACCTCTGCTGCTCTCTCTATCAGCTTAGCTTAGTTAGCTCACGCTAACGCAACGTTAATTTCGGTATTTAACGCGGTGTGGGCATAAAGGAATGGCGAGGATGGAAAGCATGTTAGATGCATTTGACCCCTTGTGGGGGAAAAAAACAACAGGCACTTATTTCGGACTCTGAAGCAATGTTGTCTAACGTCTACACACGCTGAGCTGCGCTGAGCTACTGTTGTTGTTGCAGCCAGCCGGGCGGATATGCTCACGAGGGGATTTTCAAAATAAGAGTATCGCAATATGAATCGATCTTTTTATGTTGCATCGATCCTATTTGATAATTGATAATAGATCGATATATCGATCTGGATCGATGTATTGTCCCACCCCTCCGAGTTTATTCCCCCCCCCCCCCTCTGATTCAGAGCCTTAAGCCCTACATTTGAATGGAACTCATTTGGATGGATTAGCTCAAACAAAAATTCTATGAGCCCACAAAGTCATGTCACGAATTAATTGTCAGTGGACAAACTCGCAATTTGAGTCTCAATCAGAGACCTTTCACAGAGGGAGACTAACCAACCCGTTCTCACTTCCTGCAATGGATCACGTGGGTTACACAAGGTGTGCCATTGGTGGGCTTACTCCACCCCTCTCCACACACACACACACTAGGAGAGTAGAGTAGGTACAGGTTCCCTTCACCCCAAGAGATGTACTGTAGAGGTTTTTACTGAATGTGGTTAGCAGAGAGTTACATCCCATGCGAGGCCGCATCTGAAAGGGGAAAGACCCATCAATCGATTCAGATTCCGTGCCATGCCTCGTCACCAGGGCGTAGGTTCAGGAAACACATCATCTCTGTTGAGCGAAGCCTCTTGAAGCTGGGGTTCCTCTTACGAGTCAATGCGCTTGTGGGATCTCCAAGCTATCATCATGAAACTCATTGTCCATATTGATTTCCCGAATACGTCGTCACTCAGACTGCATGCTAAGTGTGGTGTGCTATTGATCAAACATACAGTATATATGGTATATTTAATGAGTAGGCCCATGCAGACCAACATCAATACATCTTCTTCACAGCCAGAGGCACAACTGGCCTCGTGATTTAGGACAAATGAATGGCGTTAAACGTAGATGCTGTGCTGTGTGCTAGATTATATTTCTATAGATTTCATCAAATGAGAACAACAATATGACTTGGAGAGAGATCATTTAAAATGGGCAGCGTCTAGATCTGAGTATTTTCAGAACAAAATGTTTGAATGTAAGAACAAAAGTAAAAGACGATGGAATATTTTCAACAACATACTCGATTGGTCTAAAGTTAATCCCCCCCCTCATTTATTGAGGCTGATGGTGTTTTAATTACCACACCTCTTGAAATGGCCAATTATTTCAATAATATCTTCATTGAAAATGTGTCTAATCTAAGGAAGTCTAGAGGTTAGCCTAATCAAAGATAATATTATGAAAGATACAAATTGTAGATTTATGTTGAGACCTGTGTTATTAGAATAAAATAATACACAATTGGTTAGAAGTTGGTTAGAGTTATGGCTGAATATATTTGCAGCGCCAGTTTGTCATATTTTCAGTTGCAGTCTTAGGGAGGGAGTTTTCCCTCAAGCATGGAAAGTTGCTAAATCATCAAAGAACAGAATGTTGGAAAGGATAGTATTTGATCAAATGTTGTTGTTATTTCTCTGTGAATGGATTCAATTCCATTTGTCAGCATGCCTATAAAGAAGGCCGCTCAACAGGTACTGCATTGTCACAAATGACCGGTGTCATTGGTCAGATTGATGAAAGGAAAACATTCTATAAAAAAACCTGATGTCCTTATGGCTGAAGTTTTCTTTTGCACTTAGCTGGTTAGAAAGGTTTCCTTTGCTCGTAGCTGGTTAGAAAGTTATCCGTCTTATAGAATGCAATGTGTTTATTTTTATGGTAGTTGTTTTACCGCTGGTAATTTAAAATGTGGGGTTCCACAGGGGAGTTGCCTGCAGGGCCCACTCCTATTTTCAGTTTTTACAAATTACATACCATTGGGTCTGAATCGGGCAGTCATGACTTTGTATGATTCCACTTTATATACAGCCACTGACAGTGTCCTGCAGAATGTGTGTCTGAATGAGTTGAAAACAACAGATTGGTACTAAATATATCTAAAACAAAATTATAGTCTTTGGTTCTAGTTATACATCTCTCGCGCTCAATGTAGGATATAGTACTAGAACAAGTCCGTAATGTAAAATAATCTAATCTTGAATCCAATCTAATGGGGATCTTAACAATATACAATAAACACTGTTTTTTTTTTTTTGCACTACTTGGCACTACACCCCCCCCCCCCCCCCACACACACACACACACACTACAACATTTAAAGGGGGCATATTGTAGGAATTCTAATTTTCCTATACTTATATTATAGTTGTTTGACTAGGAGTTTAATGTTGAGTGTCAAAATTAGAATTAGCTTGAGCTGCAAGATTTACAGTTATTATCAGTCCGTTTCAGACCATGTTCCTTTTCCTACATAGCTCAGTCATAATTCAGTCTTGATTGGAGTTCCTCCTTAAACGACAGTTGAACCCCCACCAATCACTTGAGTTTGCAGTATTTTAACTATTGAGAGTCACAGGAATGGCTCCAATCAGCTGATTTGCATCATTTGAAATGTGAGCGAGCGCGGGTATAGTCCGCCTATCAATATTAATTATTGTGACATTTCTGCATGCAATATTGTATACTCTTCCCAATCAAAACACATCATACAACAACTATATTTGTTTGGAAAACAACATTTCAAACAACAATAATTCCTTACCCCCTGAGACACGAGTACAGTAGTTGTTGTATGAAATGTCACAAATTTTGGAAGTACATTTTGTGAAAATGTGCCTTTTAATTATACCTTTGAAGAGCACAGAGGCATATGCTAAACAGGATATTTAGTGGGTGCAGAGTGATAGTCAGGCAAATGACTGCAGAGATTATAAGCCTTTGTTCTTGAAGCCCATTTGGGCAATTCTTTTTGAAAATCATTTTTACATTAAAGTTCACGCGCACAAGATTTTTATGGATATTTTACTTTCTCTCTCTCCCCCCTGACAATAACCCAATTCTGTAAATCCATTGAACTGGTGATGCATATAATTGAATACATTTTTTAACGTCATGGTAAGGTATTTCAATACAAGGATTTCATCATGTCTGTATATGGCACTCATTCAGATAACTAAGTTAATATAAATAGTATTGTTTTGAATGATCTGAAGCAGCAAATATTGTATACTGTATACATATATATACAACGTTGCAATTATATATATATAATTGCAATGTTTTGCTTCCATGGAAGTTCTTCCAGTCCTGAAAGGAAGTGTGAACATACTGTATACCAGTGTGTTCTCTCAGAACACTATTCTGTTTCTATTATGTACATTGTTATTTATCAGATATAATATCGTAATATATTTTGGCATTTGGCCTGGGATACTTAGTTTGTTTGCCATACTTATTTGTCATAAATAATAGTGAAGGATGTAACCAATCATGTTGTATTACACTCCATGTTGTAATGAGTTAGAGACACATTCATCATCTTGTGACTTATTCAGATGTACAACAATTACACTGGCCAGTAGCTTAGTTGTAGGGGTGAGGTTGGTGCATTAATTCTACTCAAATATAATGAATATGCAGACATAAGGAGTTGATTATGACCATAATACAAAATAACACCCAAACGCATGCAGCCAATGATGTGCTTGCACAGTTGTTGAAATTAATGAATTGTCAACTCCATGCCCCATGTTGCTCTAAAACCAACACTAACGCACATTGAACCACGTGCTCAATGTATACAGTGAGGTACAACCATTATGTATTGGATGCATGAGGAATGCACTCATTTGTGCCCAGAGCTTGAAGTTCAGCATTGATTTACCCCGCAAATCTATCACAATGTCACACAGCGGCTGAAATGGAACTCCCATCTCTCAGCATATCGCCATGCTAATTCATTCCATGCGTTGCATTACCATTTTCAATTTTGCCAAAGTAAACCAGATAATCAAAGCAATTAAAAACACAATCAGTTGTGTTTCTAAGTAGTAAATGTAAAACTTGGGCCCAGCAGCACTTTGGGATTCCAGACCCTTTTCTCCCGGCGCTGACCCTTCAAGGTGAACCCTTGTGCAGCCCGGGCCGTCCCATGAATACTAACTACGTCGGGATTAGACCTTTTCTCTCTCCTCACCACTACTTAATCAGCTGTCTCACCGAGCTGTCTGTCTGGAGTAGTCCCCACAGGCTCGCACCACACCACCGCGCTGACTGGCATCGTAAAGATGACTGGCGTGCTGCTCTGGAAGCGTTCACCCTCAATCAATCCCAATGGGTCCCCCTCCCCCCTTTCTCTTTTTTTGTGCGTGTTTTACGGCAACTGCGAGACGATAAATCAAGAGTGGTTTTCCTCTTTGTGGCTTTGTCACCGCTTGAAAAACTCTCAAGGTATGATTCATGGGAGCCCTCCTCGCACAATAGTAGAGTATGTACCTACCGGTGTGTGTAGGTTATATAGGCTTCCCCTCGCACCTCTTATAATTACTTTAGATTAGGTCATGGATTATTACGCTCCGATGGACGACGTTCTTCAATTGGTTAATAATTTTCGTTCTAAAACATCAGACTTGTCAAATGGTTTGATTCGATTGAAGGTCAGGTCGCTTGTCTCGGTTAATCATGTTAATAGGGCGCAAGGTTTCCGCTTGAAGGGGAACGCCTCTCAATTTAGGAATAGACGCGAATTTCTACTGTATGGTGGTCAAGGGCAGTCCGAGAGATATTGGCGAAAATTAATGACTCTCTCCCGGAAGCCAAAAGAAACGACAACCAATGGTGTCAACAATATCTAAAGTCTGGTGCTGCTGCTTAAACAGTGAATGGGGGATTGATGTTTTATTTTTATATACACCAAAATGAGCTTCAGTGTTACAGTATCAGGTTCAGGAGACATACCTTTATCCCTGTTAAATCCCCCTGGGTGTGATGCCACAACGCCCCCTCCCCCTCCACACCCCACCCCCCTCTCTACATTAATTCTCTGTGGAGCAGATTCTACATCTTCATGACAGGTTCATATCATGATGGTATGTTTTCCCCCTACAAAAACACACACACATGCACGCACGTGCACACACACACACACACACACACACACACACACACACACATACCCCCCACAAATTCATCACAGGTCCTATAGGTTCTGGCGCTGGGAGAGACTTGTTCATCATGGTGACATGGTGATTAGACTGTTGCCAACAGTAGGAATAACCTATATGAATTCTCAGTACTATACCCTGTAATCTCAAGCGAAATTTCATATTCTGTTGTCTATCTCCTCCTGTGTTAAGATTTCCCACAGTTGTCACTTTATTGGAGCAACATCAGTCTCCCAGTCACTAATATTCCAACTTTAATTAAGTCTCTAGTGACTTGCCTGGAAGGATCTCTTGATGCTGGAATCCAAACAGATGGCACAGTATTTCCTGCATACCTTATGCCACAGGTACTTTGTTTCCCCCCAGAAGAATATCCGAGACAAGGCCTCTCTTTATGTGCTCTCCTGGGCCCCAGTGATTCACAATTCAGCCAAACAACGCGGAAAAGTTTGTTTTAATTAGATCTGAAAATACAATATGGAATAAATCAAATGGCAGGCAGACCCGGGGCAGGTTATTTAAAGGATGGCACCAGGTAGAGAAGTATGCGAGTCAGTGTGGATGAATGATTTTAGCATAGGGTAGGTATAGTCCTAATTCCCTCATCAATCCACGGGCCTGCCTGTGGCCTGATTCATACAGTGAAGTCTGTTGCCTCACGGCGTGGAAGTCCCCTCATAAAGCAGAGCATGGGAGCTGGATCTGACAGGGCCCATTCATACAGACTAACAGCGCGGTGATGTATCCGGGGGGATACGCGGCCGCGTGTTCTTTGTTCCACATGGTTTGACTCCTCCATAGCCTCCTGTCACAGCGGGCGGCCAGAGTGATCAGTTTCAACGTCATCAAATGTAATCAGGGAAAACACGTCTCACGATAATGCCCCCGCCCGGCCCGGCCCGGCCCCCGCGACGACGTACGAACGTTAGCGTTCAGCTACGCAGAGGAACACGGCTCTTTGTGCCCTTCATCTGGTTCAGAATTAGATGCGGCGTCGTGTGAGACGATGAAAGTAAAAGAGAACATTTTTGGGTATTGGAGTCGGGTTGTTGCCGGTCTCGTTTACATGAGGAGGATGCTATTCTCCCAGAGGCTCCCCCAAGCATGAGCTGTCAATCAGAGACAAAAGCGTGAATACAAACACAGGGTACAGGTTGCGATAACAGACTCCACGCTCATCTGAAAACGAAAGGGGGAGATATTGGAAAAGGGTGAATTTCATCTTTCACTGTCTGATCTTGACACCTTCCTTTGGGAGGGTATAGCCTACACTTAGAGCTATGTTTACAGGTAAAACCGCCCATCATCTATACACGGCTCGAATGGCAATATGGATGATGTACCATAACGTCCTCTCTCTTAACCCTTTGTCGTGTGGCAGTGAAATGGTTAACCTTCTGTATTGTCGCAGTGAAAGGGTTAACCCTTTGTCGTGTGGCAGTGAAAGGGTTAACCTTCTGTAGTGTGGTTGTGAAACGCTTAACCCTTTGGTAGTGTGGTAGTGAATGATTTAAATTGGCGTTTAGTTTTGCTCTTGGTCGCCTGGTGTGGCTATTGTATTGTCATCAGGCCATATAGCCTACACACTACTAGTGAATGCATGTTTGGCAAACGTAAACAAAAAAAAGCATTTAGCATTTTCACTAAGAGGGAGGGAATTAAAGACATGATCCAGAAAGGGAGCACCTCTTCAAACTCTTCTCCTCAGCGTTGGTTTAAGGATGGAATATATTTACTCTGCAATCCCACTTTTATCTTTAAAACCCTTTTATCCCTTTATGTCCCCCGCAAATCGCTCAATGGATTATACGAGGCAATTAACGCGCTTGGATAGTGAAAAGAAGTGGAATTAATGTTACTTCTACACGTTTGAGTTAAAAAGCCTCACGCCGATAATCCGAGGGGAAGACAGAGCGGTATTTGCAGCGGGGTTGGAGGGTTTTTCCTGTGTCCATGTCGTCGAGGATTCTCTGGCTGCCGCCTAATATGAAGCATGTGAGGGTGAACTGACCTGACCGGAGACTGAACAGAGGGACGTGGTATATCGTATATATCTGCTATTCTTTCAATTTGGCACCTTTTGTAAGACTGAAAAAAATACTATGCTACATTAAATTATATTATTTGCAGTACAGCGGATTAATCTACAGTAGCAGGAATTCCCTTACTTTTATCATCCGCACCATTGCATGGCTCAGGGGCCCTATTTAAGAACGTTTCTTAGACAGATTTTGTGCTTACAACCAAATCCAAGTGGAAGTTCTGACAGTATATGGGGCGACAGTAGAGGTAGAGCAGTCGTCTGGTAATCCGTCGTCTGGTTCGATTCCCGCTTCTCACGAGCGGCGTGTCGATGTGTCCTTGAGCAAGACACTTAACCCCTAATTGCTCCCGATGAGCAGGATGGCTCCTTGCATGGTTGCCTCTGCCATCGGTGTGTGAATGTGTGAGTGAATGGGTAAAATGTGAGGAACAAATTGTAAAGCGCTATATAAAAATGCAGCCATTTAACAGTATATATACAAACGTTATAAATAACTATTTCATTTGTTTTCTTTGAATGAAATCTGAAGTGATAGTACAATGAAATATAGGACTCCTTTTTCTTTTATTTATTTTTTAATCAATGAAGCGTCCGGATGCCGTCCTTTCAGGAACTAATGACGTGGACGTGTAATTCCCATCATTATAGGCATACGTTGAGCGTAATAATGCATGTCATCTCATTCATTAAGGTTTTCTGTTGTGGACTGGTGCTTTAGCGTGATAAGGGCTTAGTGTGAGCAGGAGGACTGATATGAACACTCCCTACGGCGGGGGTTACAGGGGCACGATGACGATCAGGTCCTCCCTGTCTACTAAAGCCTCCCAAGGGCCCCGTAGTAGAGGTCACACTGGGCTCCTTTACATACCAGCCCCACAGTACATGAGATTTCAAGGGTGAAACGTGAAAAAAAATCCCCTTTTAATTTCATATTTTTGCTATTACACAGTAAGTATTTCCCTCTCAATAACCGACTCACTAAATGATGATGGATTTTTAACATTACATCGCGCTAGGCATTACTCAGGACAGTCTATCTCAATTTACATAGCCTAACGAAGCACAACGCCTCTAATAGAGGCAAGGAGTGCTGATATTGAGAGTCAATGTTTGTTTGAATTGGCTGGGCTTTTGCTGGTAATGATTATGAAGCAGACATCGGGGGGCTATTTGGACAAGAGGGGGAGCGAGTTGGTATGTGGATCAGGCAGATGGTTGGCTGGACAGCGTGTTGATAATAGCAACATTAGTCTGTTGGGAAACAACATTATGCTCAAGGTCAATGAGAGCTGAAGAATGGCACACCGTAATGGCTTGGGCCTTGTGTGTACAGTCCCCCCAGCCGAGTGGGGATGTGCAGATACCGTATGCTGCATGGGGGCCAAGTGGTCTACCCGGGGCCGTTATGATATTATCCCTCAAGTGAAATAACCGTCTACGCCTAAGTCAGTGGAATAAGGTTGTGTGGCGAATACGTGGCACACACACTCAGGGGCGTAGCTGGGGGGGGGGGGGTAGCTTAGGATGATTCCAAGGGCCCAGCACTGGACATCACTCAGGTGTATTATTGATGCTCTCATTGATACTATGTTTGTTTCTGAAGTGTGTGTGTGTGTGTGTGTGTGTGTGAGATATATATATAGAGAGGGGGGGCTTTGGTAGACTATTGCATTGGTCCATTCATTGAAGATGAACGCAATGCGACATCCTTTACTAGGCTCACCCACCAACAGTGCAGGTGCTGAACTGCTGATCCGAATGTATAGGTAAAAACCATATTATGCGTTTTCATCAATAAAAAAATGGCCAAAAAAATTTCCGCTCGCGCCCTTACGCCGCGCGCTCGCATTCACTGGGGGCCTACAAATACATTCTTTCATGGGGCCCAGAATCTGGAGCTACACCCCTGCACACACACTGGAATTGTGTAGAAACCCATCTGATCTTTTTTATTTCCATTTTAGATATTGGGAGTAAAAACCTTACTGGTGAAAGTCAAGTCCTTTTTTGAGTAGACTCTTTAAAGGACTGTTTGTGACACATTAGCTATGCTTCTTAAAAAGGTGCCTTTAATGCCGCTTCATCTACTTTAAATTCCCTTCAGAAATGACATTCCGTTTGTCCCCACCCCCTGGTTCAAAAGCTGCTATACTTATACTATGGAGACTGTATGCTATTTTGCAATTTAAAACATTGGATCAGCTTGAAACGTTTCTTGGCATTGCTAAGTCTGTTTAAAACGATGAATACAACAAACAAACAAAAACAACAAAGAAAAAAACAATACAACTTTGTGTATTTCCCAGAGAAACACACCACTACATCTAACAGAACAGCCCTCCGGGAAACGGCTGTTCCATGGCACAACAAAAGGGGTGAAAGGGTGAACTTTATTCAAGTTAATAATTATTTTCCTTGGCAAATATTGTTAGATATGGATGTATCAGAGAGCGCTTCTAGCACTATGGGTAATCCCTGAACAGCCATTGGCTCCTGAACACCATTCTACTATAGCAGCCAGCCAATTATATACAGTGAGTGGTGCATAAATGTTTCCATAATTCTATGCCCCCAAGGGTATAATGCCACATATTACCCACCTTCTCCGGTTCACTTTGTTCAGCAAAACTATCTCATATAACTAGAGATACATCCATATCATTATATATTGTTAGCGCTTTGCTTCAAAGCTAGCACTATGGGTAACCAGTAAAGTGAAGTGAAGCCCAAAAGAGTACGCCCCACTGGACCTATCCATGTACCACATACAAATATAGTTTCAAGCAGGGCATGTGGCTGGCTGCACAAGATGATCTCAATTACCCCCTTCCAGGGGTGAGGCTTGCAATCTCAATTACCACCCGACCTCCTAAAAATGTAATACACATTTGTATTGTGCACTATGTCACTATACTGCATAAGGTCTTAAAATAGACAAGAAAATATAGGGAAAATCCATTATTTGTGGTGCCCCCCCCCCACACACCAGTAACCAGAAACCCAAACGTGCCACTGCATAAATCCACGATGCAAGCCACTTTCCCTCATTTCCCTGCTGGACTGGAGAGGCGAGGAGGATTGAAGTAGTATTCTGTCACTGTGTAAAGTTCATCCCGAACCACGTCATCAATGAATGTATGCTCAGATGGATTAATGATGATAGCATGGCCATAACCTATAGGTCTGAACAACACGTTAATTGATGAACGCTATTGTAGCTATAGCTAGCTGTGCGTTTGTCATTTAACGTGTTGTTGCGCTAACACATTAGGGTTAAAGTAATTTGAAGATGTGATTGGAAACAGTCTGTGCTGTTGATCGAGTCTCGACAATGCAGCCACGTGCAACTTTCTAATGGAATCAGGGGGGGGGGGGGGGGGATTCCTATCCTATCCTATATCCTCAGCTGATAATCCTCTATTTTGGTCTGACATGTACCCAGTAGACCTTATATCCTCAATATTACAAACCTCGAAACAGCTGCCTCTTTTTATTAGATAGAAATCATAATTTATTGACATCTTGAGATAAACAATACCCTGGCCTGTCCTACAACAACAATAGTTTGGTTGTTCACAGAGCTCATTAATCATCTACCCCTTTAGGGCATGGAATCTAACCTACAAATGATCTAAAATGGTGAGTCCTCTTAGTGACAGTGACCAGATACATAAACAAGTAAAAGGAAGGGTAAAAGTGGGACACCTCCAGCTTTTCTTCCAGGAAAAATAAACATGGGCAGAGTGTTTGCATAAGATGGAGGAGATCGAGAGACGGGAGAGCAACAATGAAGAAAAAGAAGATGAAAGAGAAAGTTGGAGAGAGAGGAGAGAGGCCAGGGAATGAACGAGGGAGATACCGGTATGAGTGATGAAGAGCTGGGTAAGAAGAATGAAGGACGAATCAGAAGCAAGAGCCAGTGAGAGACAACAGAGAGAGAGAAAGGGAGAGGGAGAGAGAGAGAGCGAGAGAGAGTGAGACAGTGATGGAGAGATGGATCAACAGAGAGGGAGATGGATGGACAGAAAGATAGAAACTGAGAGGCGGAAATTGAAGGGAGACAGAGTGAGATTAAAAGTCCAGCTGGACCTCATGGTATGTTAGTTCTCCGGCTGTATCTTTTTTTTTTTTTTTTTTACAAATTCCAATATAGCAACATGCCAGTTCAAACCATTAGGCGAGAATATATGTTCATTAACAGGAATAAAATGGAAATATGAGGGTTATTTTCACAGGCGGTATTTAACACATCATATAATAGTAACATAGAACTTTTACCAGGAATTAACAGGAATAAAATGGAAATATAGGGGTTATTTTGACAGGCTGTATTTAACATGTCATATGCAGATAGAAACATAAACCTGTTACCACATCATAAGCACTAAGCAGACCTAATTGCAAATACATTTTACAATGTTGTGAGTTGAACTTTAAAGCTAAGGGACACTTTAGCTAGGGACACATAATCTCATACATATCTCACATGTGTGCACATATACATTTGGGTCTCTGATGGGCCTACTAACACACAAACTGTGAAATAAGACAACCCGGTTCAGATTCTTCTGCCTAGGTCAGAAAACATGTGATTTAACCACCCGTTCAGATATGCCTCTCCATCATATGTCAATCATCACAGGATCACAGACAATGCGCAATCCTTGACTCGTGTGTGCATGTGAAAAACCTGCTGGTAAAAAATGGTTGTTTAGCTACTCATAAACGTTCAATAAAAAATGTTCCCCACCAAACAGATTTTTAGGCGACAGGTAAAGTGTGCATTTGTGATCTTACCTCATATTTGATCCACAATGCCTAGTTTGACTGTTTGATCTGAATTTCATGAGCCGTCCGCGCAGTTCCGGAGCACAGAGTTGTGGAGCTGCAGCTTGTTTGCATTTGAAGCTACAGACAGAAAACAGCCTGTTGCTGGACTGAAAAAGGGTATAGAGGCATGCTAATGTGTGACCTTGTATGAGTTTGAATATGTCCTCCAGTGATGTCATTGGAGGACACAGAATCCTTGTATTTATTACAGCTCAATGAAATGATGGACATGAAAAAATAGCAATCCCTAATGCAGTCGCTGTTGCTATTTTAACATCAACATAATTTCATTGAGCTGCAATTAACACAACACAAGGATTCAGTGTCTTCTGATGATATCACTGTAGGACATAGGCAGACTGTCAGACTTGTGTGGAACATGGTTTTGATTTTGTGTCAAATGTATCTGCATTGTTGTGAATTAAAAGAGTTGACTCCTTACAACAACAAGAAATACATTCCCTATGATCCCACTCCAAAGACCTTTTGAACTGTAGGCCCAACTTTATTGTGGGCTCAATAACACTACATTAGGGTGCATCTGTACAGGTGATGGAAGAGTGCTCTGTGTAGGCAAAAGGTTGTAATTCTACTGAATTCCCATTAAATGTGATGCTGGAAATTACCTATACATGTGATGAACGAGAGCACTGCACACAGAATGCACAGTGTAGGGTTGCAATTCAACTGAGTTAACATTAAATGGGGATATTTTAACCAAAACATGCCACAACACCTAGTATTGTCTTATGTGTATTTCCTTCCCCAAATAAGTTCACTATTATAACATTTACATTTTTCTTGAAATGTAGCAAAATGTCCAACTTCCAATGTCCTTCCTCCAACTTAACTTCCCATGGAAAATCTCAGAAATCTACCGGAAAGGTTCTGCCCCTTTGCAACGCTACTTCTAACACTCTGTTTAAAATCAATTATAGAAAATTACAAGAGGAATCATACAGCAATGCAACCTGTATTAATCAATCTGAAACAATAACATAATTGGTGAAACAGCTCTACAACTCACATGAGATAAACAAAACAAAAAAAATGATAGGAACTAAAACAGGTCAATAAAGAAAAATAGTCTTTTCAAACCATGCTTTTTTGTTTTTGTCACTTGTTTCCTCTTCGGCAATCTCAGATGAAAGCGAAAGTCTTATTATTTTGATATATATATATATATATATATTAGTTCCCCAAATCCACTTCAATTATTCCCATAATTGTATCCCAGCCGATCAAACAGTCAATCATAGTCAATAGTCAATAGTCAATAGTCCCCCCCGCCCCCCCCCCCCCGAATAGAACCGACATTTGTAATCTACTCTGGCGTTCACCGAAGCCTTCAGCCAGTTCTGTCCAGCGTGATTTTCTTTCGTAGCCGCAGTTTGCGAAGACACTCTCTGATTGGTTTAGCTCCGAAGGGCTCTGGGATAGAAATGTCCGCCTTGTACATATATATTCTCTGCTTCGAAGTGGTTATGCTTAGAGTTTGGAATCAGGGCTGGTGGTCCATCGCCCTGCTCTAAAGATAAACTCTAAACATAACCCACATCGAAAGAGGGCCAACGCCTGGGCGGCTAGGTGGTGCAGTGGGCAAGGCGCTCACCACCAATGCAGGAGACGCTGGGTTCGAGCCCAGCTCTCAACATTGCTATCAGCTTGGCTGGTCGTTCACACTAATACATTTGGCAGTATTAGGGGGTGGGAAGCTGATGGGTGGGGATCGGACGCTGTGGACAGCGACTCCTACAGGTCGGTTGGTGCGCCTGCGCAGTAGAATCAGGAAGCGACGGGGGCGGCGTGCCCTCCAAACGCAGACCCCCGACGCTGAAAGATCGCGCTGTGCAGGTGAAAAGATGTGACGGCTGCTACCTCGAGTACCGGAGGGGACTCGTGCAATGTATGGCTTCGTCCACATTACAGCCGGCTTGTGGGAGGCATGGCCTAACAGCGTTCGAGACAGGGGAGGGTAGAATTGGACGATACGAAATTGGGATGGGAGAAAAATAGAAAATGGGAGAAAAAGTAGATCACAAAAAAAAGAGAGGGCCAAAGCATAACCACTTCGAAGCAGAGAATATATATGTACAAGGCGGAAGAGCCTTAAGGAGCAAAACCAATCAGAGAGGGTCTTCGCTGTACGCGGGCTAGCCAATCAGAGAGCGTCTTCGCAATGCGCAGTGCGCTCCAGTGAATGAATGAATGAAAACTTTATTTAACAGATTGCAGAATGGGTACAATACAGTACGGCTCAATACACACAATTGTTAAGGGAATGCAGACCAGAGAAAGACGTTTGTCTTGTTTACATCAGGGTCCCCCATTTTCAATTCATAGTGACATTTATGACATACACAACTGACACAAACAGGTAATTTATGACAAATAGGGAGTCCACACGTGATAACAATTTAACAAAAAATTATTTATTTCTAAACAAACAAAAGCATAAGGACATGAACAATGAAATGTTTTGTATTAGAATCAGTGGTGAGTGCAGTGTGTGGATGAGTGAGTAAGTATGCTGTGGTGTGTTTTTGGTGTAAGTATCAGTGCTATAATATGTCAAAGGATGCAGCTTGGGTGTTGGTACAACCTGTGCCTGGGAGTGGAGAAAGCAGACAGAGAGGGAATTAGACAGAGACACATATATTCAGGTGCAGGCAGCTCTGCACTGCACAGGTGAGTCCCATACAGTTAACGAGCCACCCACTCCACCATGCTTCCTGGTGAGTCAACAGACTCTCCATTAGCAGGTAGGGTGGGGGTCGTCACACCCTCCCCCTAAAGAAAAGGGTTCTTCCCTATTAACAAATTACATTTTTATTTATAAGTGACTAACCAAACTAAATCAATACATAAACTCAAGTAACACAATATTTTGTCCCCTATATTCAAATCAAAATAAACATTGTTTTACCCTTCACCCATTCCCCTCACCATCCTGCCTCCGCTCTCAGCAACATAGGGCCCTAAGAAGCTATTTAAGAGAGCAGGAGACAGTAGGGATTGGGGAACAGATAGAGAGAGGCAACACAAAGTATCCTCATGGGACCAACTTAGGGTATGCGGGACAATGCGTCCGCAATCACATTCTGAGACCCTTTAATGTGACGAATGTCCAAAGAATAGGGCTGTAAAAACAAAGCCCACCTCATCAACCTCTGGTTGGGATTTTGGAGGGACTTTAAAAAGGTCAAAGGATTATGATCCGTGTACGCCACCAGGGGAGTCAACCCTGACCCCAGATACACGTCAAAATGTTGGAGTCCCCAAATCAGTGATAACGCCTCCTTCTCGATAACTGAGTAGTTAAGTTGGTAGGTGTTAAATTTCCTCGAGAAGAAGGCCACCGATGCTACACACGAACGGGTAAACTGGGTACCCAAATCCTGTGAAAATTCAAGATGAGATTGTTTGTCCCTTTTCTTCCACATACGGAACCGCTGTCTGTACGCCTCAGGTACAAGTTCGTACAC
The DNA here is from genome assembly GCF_963971535.1 of Notolepis coatsorum. Classification (NCBI taxonomy): domain Eukaryota; kingdom Metazoa; phylum Chordata; class Actinopteri; order Aulopiformes; family Paralepididae; genus Notolepis; species Notolepis coatsorum. The sequence continues at coordinate 294,235,941 of NC_140165.1, forward strand.
CTTAAGCACTGCCGACTTCACCTGTACATAAACTTTACAGTCCGCGGGACTCAATGCAGAGTATGCTTCCTGGTCTCTACCAGTGAGAACACACTGCAACATCATACAACTATCCTCACTACTCCAGTGCTTTGCATCTGCCAAACGTTCAAACAATTAAAAAAAAACATCGGGTCCTTCTCATTAAACTGAGGAAGCAAACGCAGTTCACGTAAAACGTCAAATCTACCCCCCTGAGACGGATCCCCAGTACCATCAGTAACATCGGAACCGAGCCACTTTCCCGCCCCGACCAAATCTAGCTTTCTATTCTGCACCTCTACTTTGGCAAGCTCAGTCTTTTGCTTAAGTTCTTCCAAAGCCAACTCTTGACGCTGCTGCATTAACAGAAGTTCCTTCTGCTGCTCAAAACTGAGAGGCGGTCCCCCAGCTGGCTTGAGAACACCTTTCTCCACCAACTCTGCCTTCAAAGTGGCCTTGACTGCCACTTTTGACAGTCTAACAGGTATCTCAATATCATACTTCTCAGCAATCGCTAACAACTGCTCCTTAGTATACTGATCAATCAGTTCTACTCAGTGACTGGTCAAATTCCTCTACAACAGAGGCCATAATGTACCAGTGGCTACAAACAAACCAAACTTATGTCGGGACCATGAAGCGCGAACACCAAGAACAAGACAGTCTGATCCAATGAACCTCCCTACCCTGACTAACTACAGTTCCTAACTAGGGATGTCCGATATTATCGGCCTACCGATATTATCGGCCGATATCGGCATTAAAATGTGATATCGGAAAATATCTATCGGTTTTCAATTTTTTTTTTTTTTTATTTTTTTTTACATTTCTATAACCTTTATTTACCCATGCAAGCAAGTAAGAACAAATTCTGATTTTATTTATTGTCAAAAGTATGCATAATGTTGTGTTAATTCCACAACAAGAGATATGTAATGTTAAAGGGGAACTATTTTACTATTTCTTTCACTATTTGGGCACTTTTACACAATTCCTGTGAGTCTATGGAACACCTCTGTTTTTTTTTTTTTTTTTAATTCATTTTATATTTCTAATCAAGTACTCAAAAACAGCATTTTTCTACCTTAAGATCTCAAGCCGTTTTGAGGCTGGGCTCCAACCACTGTGTGGCCTGGTGCCTGAGTTGCCACATTATTATGCAGCTGAGACATCTCTGACATCACAGATCAGCACATTTTCAGATGACTCAGTTCAGTGAGGGTGAATATTGTGAGAGGAGAAATGGAAGAATGCGCCAATATGAGAATTAGAGACATAGATCCTATTAATATAAGTCCATATAGCTAGGAAACAATGCTAAACACTGAAAAAGGCCATTTATAAGATAGTTCCCCTTTAATTACCTGAAATTATTCCATTTTGGGGGGGGGGGGGGGGCCCTGCATATATCGGTATCGGTTGATATCGGTATTGGAAATTAAGAGTTGGACAATATCGGTATATCGGTATCGGTAAAAAAGCCAATATGGAGCATCCCTAGTCCTAACTAACTAACTAACTAACTAACTAACTAACTAACTAACTAACTACCTCAAAACCTCAATCTTCTTGCCACTACATGCAGGGGGTACTAATGCACTAGAACTCTCTGGGCAGAAAAAGTACCTGTTATACAGCCACTCCTCTGAGCCAGAGACGTGCTCCCGAGAGGACACAAGCGCCAATGCTAGTGCCTGTCTCTACCCACGTTTGCAGCCGCCTAAAAAAGAAAACACCAAGACAAGCCCCCCTATTGGGAACCCGCCTTCTTTGCCTAACCAGGGATTAATGGTTCCCAAAACACACAGACTGTATTATTAAAGTATCAACCCTCCAAAGCCCCAACACGAGAAACAACAAACTGTAACCAAAACAAAAACAAAACAAATTAACATCTCTACCACAAGAAATCTGCACAAACAAACTGCTACTCTCCCCCAAATCCCAAACAACAAACACCCCCAAGAACAAATCACGTGCTAACTCCCCAACCCTGGCATACAAATAAGTAGTCTACAAACAAACACTAGCCAACAGGCCACAAATACTAGCTGCAAACCTACAGGTCACAGACACTAGTCCAACCAAGTAGCCTAAATATTCTTCCCAATGAGCCCTCCTATAGTCAGACAGAGCCCAAACAAATTGTCCCTCACAGGAACCCAAATACAAATGCCAGCCAAAATACAAATACCAGCAAACTACCAAGCACAAACGCTAGCCAGAATCCAACCAAAAATTTAACCACACTAGGCCAAATACAAACAAATTCACCAACTCCTACAAAAAGGCCCTACAAACGGACGAGCCCCCAATTTGTCACAAACAGGTAATTTATGACAAATAGGGAGTCCACACGTGATAACAATTTAACAAAATTATTTATTTAAACCTATCTAAACAAACAAAAGCATAAGGACATGAACAATGAAATGTTTTGTATTAGAATCAGTGGTGAGTGCAGTGTGTGGATGAGTGAGTAAGTATGCTGTGGTGTGTGTTTGGTGTAAGTATCAGTGCTATAATATGTCAAAGGATGCAGCTTGGGTGTTGGTACAACCTGTGCCTGGGAGTGGAGAAAGCAGACAGAGAGGGAATTAGACAGAGACACATATATTCAGGTGCAGGCAGCTCTGCACTGCACAGGTGAGTCTCATACAGTTAACGAGCCACCCACTCCACCATGCTTCCTGGTGAGTCAACAGACTCTCCATTAGCAGGTAGGGTGGGGGTCGTCACACAACATACATGACATCATGACATTTATGGCATAGGGACATACATGACATACAGGTATATAGTACTGTTACATTTGTGACATACGATATGCAAATATACAGTACTGTTACCCATAGATCCTAACAGAGAATATATACATATGATGGGGAGGAGACTGTACATTAGGAGGGGGTGGGTGGGTGGGAGAGAAATATACATACGGTGGGGAGAGAATATATACATACGGTGGGGAGGAGACTGTACATTAGGAGGGGGTGGGTGGGTGGTAGAGAAATATACATATGGTGGGGAGAGAATATATACATACGGTGGGGAGGAGACTGTCTATTAGGAGGGGGTGGGGGGGTTTGGACATTTAAGGTGTCCAGTTACGAATTGCAGCCTCCCGTAGGTGCTCTTTAAGAGCGGTTTTGAATGTGGGTAGGGATTCACATTCCTTTACAGCTTTGGGTAGGGCGTTCCACATTGATGTGGCATAATTGCTAAACGTGTTTAGTCCCTTGTTTGAGCCAAATCTGGGTTTAACATGATTTGTGGAACTCCCTCTGGTGTTCAAGTTCTTTAATAGTTGTCATACAGAAGTACAGAATACTTTCATACAAAATGCTTCTTACTGTTACGCTCCAGAGACTGTGCTAGACAAGATAGTATCAAATAACATAATAACATAATATAGCATGAATTTAGAAGAAGAAAATGAGGTCACAGTGTTCGGTATAGACATATGTACAATGTTCTGAGTTACCATATAATATACAATACACAATACTATGCAGTGTACTAATGTACAGTACTATCTAGTGCAAAGCAGAAATGGGATGAGGTACAATTTTAGGTACAATTTACAGTAAGGTGTACGAGTTGTAGTGCAATCCTTCATCCATAAATATAAAGTGTGGGGAGTGGGTGCTACAGTGTGTTTGTTTAAAGTGGGTGTGTGCTATAAGTGTGTGGAGTGGGTGCTACAGTGTGTTTGTTTAAAGTGAGTGTGTGCGTGTGGATGTGTGTGCTATGTGCGTTTGGTGGTTGTTGTTGTGTAGTGTTCATTCATTGTTCGTTTAGCAGCCTGATGGCCTGGGGATAGAAGTTGTTGTGGTATTCACTGACCTTTGGGAAGACCTTTGTACATGGGTACCTTAGTCGTATAGTGTATCTTGTAGACCAGGCCCATTGCAAGTTGCTGTACTCTGTCGTCTACTCTAAGCCATCTTAGGTAGTCAAAGTGGGCAGGGGTGAGGTGGGTTCTAGGAGTAAGGTCAAGTAGTAGTCTGACCAGTTTGTTTTGTGATGTTTGTAATCTTGTTTTTAGCACCTTTGAGGTGCTTTGGTACCATGAGGTGCAACCATAGTCGTAGTACCCTTGAATGAGTGCTCCTGCCAGAGTCTTCAGGGTATTCTTGTTTACCAGAGAGGAGATCCGGTACAAGAATCTAGTTTGTTGGTTGACTTTTTTTTATTACATTGGATGCCATTTTGTCACAGGAAAGATTTGCCTCTAGGATGGAACCTAGATATGTAATTTCATCTTTCCTTGTGACAATATTGTCACCCACTGTAACGTAAGGTTATCCTATAACCCTAGTTATATGAATACTGGCTGAGCGTCTCGCTCTGCCTACTGAGATATATCATTATCTCCAGCACCTAGTGTGCCCGGGGAAACAAAACAAATGCACCCACTTGCACATGACCACGCCACTCCCATGCGTGCCTCTATATTAGGCAGGAAGTGGTCACGCCTCACCCTTCCAAGTTCGAATTCCATATGCGGAAAACATCCAAGGGACATCAGGGCGCTGAAGAGCGAGACACTCAGCCAGTATTCATATAACTAGGGTTATAGGATAACCTTACGTTATATATCATCTGGCTTCACGTCTCGCTCTGCCTACTGAGATAAAGGGCAGAGCGGACGCGTGGCCACGTCAAATGCACCCCCTGAGGGCCTGTAAGCCCCTGCCAGGGAGGAGGGGAGCCCCGTCCACCCGCCCGTCCTAACGAAGGGGGGGAGGCAGTCAACTACAACCAAAGTGCGAAAAAAGGGGAACCAGGCACCCCCGAACGCACAGCGCAAGCGGGACCACGTGTGACACAGCACTCCGCAGTCCACACCCACACACTCCCGCTAGCCCACCTGATGGCGGGATGCAGGAGAGGTCCCGGACTCCAGGACTGCCTGGGAGACAGAACCCCCAGTCATGTCCATGAGGTAAAACCTAACGAAAGGACCCGGGGAGGACCAGGAGGCTGCAGCACAGACGTCCTCCACGAGGCCCCCCCCAACAAGGCAGCAGAGGCCGCCACACCACGAGTGGAGTGCGCCCTGACGCCCCCGGGGTGAACCTGTCCAGCCAACATGTAGCAAAGGGCAATGCCCTTGCACAACCAATGTGACAGGCGCTGCTTGGACAGCGCCTTACCCGCGCGAGGGCCACTGTAACAAACAAACAAACAGTTGATCGGAAGCCCTGAGATCCCGCGTGCGACTAAGGTAAACCTTCAGTGCACGGACAGGACACGACAGGTGAAGGCTCACCTCCAACCCACTAGCGTGAGGAGGAGGGCGAAACGCCTGAAGCACAATATCCCAGGAGCGACAAGAGCTCCGGATATTCTTTGGCACGAAGGCCGGATCAGGCCACAGAGTCGCCTGCTATCGGCCCGAATAGACAGGTACTCCGACCGCACCGAGAGAGCAGCGGAGGTGATGGCCCAAAAAAGGAACGAGGTCGTAAGACAGACGATCCAATGGCGCCTGCCAAGAGGCTCAAACGGGGCCCCCAACAGCCTTTCCAGAACAGTCGGAGGTCCCGACTCGGAGACAGAGAACGTTTCACAGGCTTGAGACGCTGTGCGCCAAGCAAGAACGTCCCACGAGAGGGTGGCTGAACAGTGTTCTGCCCTCAAAGCCCGCATGACAAGAAGATATAGCTGCGGCATATACCTTCACTGTCGAGGTCGACCGCCCATCCAGGATAGACTGGAGAAGGACAGAACCGAGTCCAGGGGGCATGACACCGGGTCCAAGCCCCCAACCTCACACCACTCTCGAACCATACGCCACTTCCCTGCGTAAGCCGCCGTAGTGGACGGAGCGTGCGCGTTCCGGATGACGTTAACCACAGAAGAGTTAAGACGCATCCCCACCAGATTCACCCTTTCAGCAGCCAAGCCATCAGGGGCTGCCCCAGAACAGGAGGCAGAACAGAGTTCTGCGTGCCTGAGAGAGGGCCCGCGTGACCATGGAACAGGCCACGGCGGGGCCACCAAGAGCTGAATCAGGGCCAGGAACCACACAGCCGAGCCCCGGCCCGGCGCGACCAGGATCAAAGTCCCGCGCTCCTGACGTACCTGCTCCAACAGCTGAGCTATCAGGTGTATGGGGGGGAACGCGTACAGCATCCCGGGCGGCCACGGACCGAATCGGCCGCCGCCCGGTGGAGACGGGGGGAGCGTACTCCTCCCTGTCTGATGACATACGATGCCGACGTCGTGCTGTCCGTCCTGATCAGAACATGCTCGCCCATCACATGATGGCCGAGCCGTCCGAGGACTAGAAGCACTGCCTTCAATTCCAACACATTGATATGTAGTGTAGACCGGGCAGCATGGTCCTTGCCAGCTGCCCCCTACTGCGTCGGTCCGACACGTCCCCCCCCATCCCGTGAGGGAGGCGTCGGTGAAGACCGTGACGTGTGACAGCCTGCTGCCCATGGGGCCCCCGCTGGTGAGGGCCCCAGGCCCCCCCCAGAAGGCGAGGTCCCCCAGTACTGACATGGGAACCTTCAGCAGCTTCCACTTGACTCTCACAGGGTCTATTTTCACACTGAAAAACCCACCTCTGTATCCTTCTCATGAAGAGGAGGCCAAGAGGGACCACAGCTTGAGCTGATGCCATAATACCGCGCAGGCGTATCACGGTCAGCGCCGTAACCGTCCTAGGACGGAACCCGAGAATATCCTCTCGCCGCCGCTCTGAGAGGGATGCCCACATAGACCTTGAGCTTAGAAATAAGCCCAAGTACTCCAACCGTTGAGCACATGAGCACTCTTGTTCCAGTCTACAGCAAAACCCAGGCTGGTGAGGAATTCCACCACCTGCCTGGTATGAGACCTGGCGATCTTCTTTGACCGGCCGAGGACCAGAACGTCATCCAGGGTAGAATAAAATTCGTATCCCCTGACGACGCAGAGGCCCCAGCGCGGTCTCCACGCACTTGGTGGAGATGCGAGGAGCCAGAGAGTAGCCGAACGGCAGCCTCTGGTACTCGTACGCTAAGCCCTGAAAAATGAAGCGTAGGTATGTCCTAGGAGGGAAGATCGGGATGCGAATACGCATCCTTCAGGTCTATGGAGGTGAACCAGTCCCCCACCTGACAGCGCTTAACAGGTGGGTGACGGTCAACATCCTGAGCCTTCCATGGGACAGGTCCAGTATGGGTCTGACACTGCCCCCCCCCCCCCCGATTTCTCGGCCACCAGAGAATATCGGGAGGAAACGCCGCTCATCGCGTCCTCCCATGGGACCACGACGACGGCCTGCTTCGCCGCCAGAGAACGAATCTCCTCGGCCAGGGCTGTCACTGCCGTGGACTCTGATAATAGAGTCTGTACCAAACCCAAAAACGGAGGGCGCGGGTGTGTAAACTGAAACACAAGCGCCGCCCTCAGCGTTCTCTCCATCCACACAGACATATGGCTACTACTGCAGCCATACGTGGTAAAAAATTCCAAAGCGCCCCCGCCGCCAACTGCCGCTGGTCCGCTAGGAATCGTAGATAGGTGGCCCGGTCCCTCCCGCTGTGCATTGTCAACCCTGGTCTCGCCAACCGCGCAAGCAGGGTGTCCCGCGGAGCCGGGATATCGCAACCCTGACTCTACCAACGAGGCAATCGCACCCAAGGGGGGGGGACCCCGACAGAAGGTGCGGTCTGATACGGGGGGAGCTGCCATCACCCCTGGTGACATAGGCTCCCCCGCTGAGCATCTTCCTGGCTTAGCTTGCTGAGGACAGCCTGCTCTGCAGCTGGACATGCATGGTGTGTGGTCCTCACACTGCCCGATAGGGTGGGTCTCTACACACTGTAGCCCTGTAGTGATATTACTACCACCCAAATTACGCGTGCCTGCTGACCACCCCGGGATCGGAAGTCCAGACGGGCGAGGCACTAACGTAATACCTGACCTGGCGAGGGCGGGGCTGGGGGGAACCCACGCTGCAACCTCCTGGGCCTAGAGTTCCCCCTCTGACAATTTTTTAGATACAGGGAACCCTGCTCCGTCGACAGATACAACACCAGGCTCACCAAACACAGACGCAGGACGTGTGGTGTAGGAGCCGCTTGACAGCACAGCATTCTCATAGACAGACCCAGGCCTAGCTAGCAACTGGGTGTCAGCCCGTCTCCATGAGAAGCTAAATGTGGGGCCACTTGCGCTTCACTGGAAGAATGCGGCCCGCAGCCAAAAAGGACAAATCAGAGCCCTGAGTCCCGTAGCGTAGCGGGGGGGAGTAACGGGAGAGCATGCTAGCCACAGCTAGATGGCAACGTTTTTTTAGGGTGTGCCCATCTAATATAGGCGATCCCTCGGGCCGCCGAGGCTGTCGGCCTTGTGATCACCTGTTTTCTTTGTGTCCAGGGTATCTCAGGTGGGGGAAATATGGTCGCTGGCCGGGGGCCTCGCCGCAGCCGCTGGCGAGGCCGTGCTCTCACCTCTGGCTGCGCGGTGTGGGGCGGCGTGGAGCCCAGGTCAAATACCGCCCGCGCCTCCGTGGACAGACCAAGGTCCACCCGCAAAGAGGGGAGCCCTCCCCTCCCCAAGGGGAGATTGCTCCAACCAAGATGCCTGTGAACAACCGTTGACAGCATCCTAGCCCTCCCTGCGGTTATAGCTTGCGGCTGGGTCAAAAGCTGAATAACCTCAAAACCTCGCGCGATAGTTTTGACGTTGGCTGGCCCTAAGGCCTCACCACCCGACAGAAAAGCAGCCAATTGAGCAATGTTGTTAGTTGCTGCTAAATTCTGTACCGCCGCGGTATAAGCCTCATCAGCCCACCAGCCACCTGCCGGGCCAACTCGCCTCTTGGCGTCGTCCGGGCGGGATACCGTTCCACCATGTCAGGGCAAAGGACCGATGCCACCTGCTCCACTAAGCACGGAACACCAGTGGCGGCTGCTGACCAAAGTCTATTACTAGTGAAGTACTGCTCCACTAGTAGTCATGCAACAACCTCCACTGCGGTGTGCCACGGTGAAGGGATAAATGAATGAATGAACGAAAACTATTAACATATTGCAGAATGGGCTAGCCCAATACACACAATTGTTAAGGGGATGCAGACCAGAGAAAACATTAGTCCTGTCTATATCAGGGTCCCCCATTTTCAATTCATAGATTCACAAAATGCACACCTGCCCTGAGCCCTGTCGTCAGCCCATCCACCCATGTAAAGGGTAAATAAGCCTCCGCTAAACCCCCTACATTAGACACCGATTGACCGTCAGCATGAATGGTTAAGAGGAGGGAAGAGTAAAGACAGCCCCGGCGGGGTACATGGGAAACGGTGCCCCAACATTGTAGCATTAGCACCAGCTGCGTGCGCTAAGATACTTGGAGAAACATCCAACAGTGAGTCATGATGACCACGTTTATCCAAATATCCCACCCCCCGCGCCAATACATCGCCAGGTCGTCTCACGAGACAACAAGCAGTATTACACATGCCAGTACCAACGCCTGCCAGCGCAGGTCCTACCTGAGCGCGGCATAGCTCGACTGCCAACCGTCGCGCGAAGTCCATCGGTCCGCTGTCAAGCGACGAGGAAAAAACACAGGATAGGACCGCCGTGCTGTCTGGACGTGCCGAGAAGGATCCGGGGGCTGGCATACTTCTGGCGAAAGCCCAACATTGCGTAATTTCTCCCTACGTTTCATAATAAAGTTCCCTTTTTTTTTTGAACGTGCATGTGAGCTGCTTCCGCGTTTGGAAAATAATGAGGAAGGGTGAGGCGTGACCACTTCTTGCCTAATATAGAGGAACGCATGGGAGTGGCGTGGTCACGTGCAAGTGGGTGCATTTGTTTTGTTTCCCCAGGCACACTAGGTGCTGGAGATAATGATATATCTCAGTAGGCAGAGCGAGACGCGAAGCCAGATGATATATAACTGAGAAGCCGTCGGTCTTGCTGAGTTTGTTATTTGATCCAAAGAGAATGGACTCTGTTTTACCCAGGTGTAATGATAGTTTGTTATCAGCGAGCCAGGTGCAGATTCTGCCGAGTTCAGAGCTGAGGGTTTTTTCAACCTGTAACTTGTTCTTGTCAGAGACCAGCAGGGCTGAATCGTCCGCGAACAAGAACAAGTTGTAGTCACAAGCTGACGACATGTCATTTGCATAAATTAGGAACAGTAGAGGTCCTAGTATGCTTCCTTGTGGAACACCACAGCTCACTGTGAGGGGGGGGGGATAGAGTACCGTTTACCTCCACCATATGTTCTCTCCCCTCAAGGTAGGATTGCATCCAGCTCACTGATAAACTATCAAAACCAATTGCTTTTAGCTTGTCAATCAGAATGGAGTGATTGACAGTGTCGAAGGCCTTTTGTAGGTCCAGCATGACCATGCCGCAGTATTTGCCCGCGTCCACCTCTTGTTTGATGTGGTCGTTCAAATAGAGAAGGCATGTGTTAGTGGAGTGGGATGTTCTGAAGCCAGATTGGAATTCGTAGATTCGATTTTTTCCTGCTAGGTACTTTTCGACCTGTTCGTAGAAATTTTTTTCCATGACTTTCGAGATGGAGGTAAGAATAGAAACAGGGCGGCAGTAGGATCCAATTATCAGCGACATAGTCCCATGTTGCTTCAATACAACCTCCACAGTTGTATGGCTCTGCTAAATGTTTTGCTTTTCTATCTTATCCATAGCATATAGTTATATTATCATACTGGTCATCGCGTCTCGCTCTTTGCCATTATGAGATATCTCTTATCTCCTAGCACCTACTGTGCTCACGAACAAACAATTGCACTCACATGCACGTGACCAGGCCACGCCCCCGGGTCCTACTATATGACACCGGACATGGTCACACTCTGCCTTCCTCTTTTTTGTTTCCAACATGGACGCTGCAGTGCACTCCGTGAACTAGTTGTTATGAAACGCAGGAAGAAATTACACAATGTTGGGTTTTCGCCGGAGGTTCACCAGCCCCTGGAATCTTCTCGGCACATCCTACCAGCGCATCGGCCTGTCCTGGGGTTCCTCATCTCGTGACAGCGGACTGAGGGACATCGCGCGACGGTTAGCAGTCAAGCTACGTCGCGCACAGGTAGGCCTGCGTTGTCAGGCATTGATACTAGCATGAGTAATACTGCTCGTTGTCCCGTGAGACAGCTGTGTGATGTATTGGCGCGAGGGGCAGGATATTTGGGAAAACATGGTCGTCATGACTCCGTTTTGGGTGTTTTCCAAACTATCCTAGTGCTCGCGGCTAATGCTACAATGCTGGGTCTCCGTTCTTTGTTCCCCGCCGAGGGCTGTCTTTACTAAAAGGTCTTCCCTCCTCTTAACCATTCATGCTGACGGTCAATCGGTGTCTAATGTTGGGGGTTTAGCGGGGGCTTGTTTACCATTTTCATGGGTGGATGGGCTGAGGCCCAGGGCTGGTGTGCTTTTTGTGAATCTATGAATTGTGTGCGGGACTGGTGTTTTTCTCTGGTCTGCATCCCCTTGACAATTGTGTGTATGGGCTAGCCCATTCTGCAGTGTGTTAGTGGGGTTTTCGTTCATTTATTCATTTACCCCTTCACAGTGGAGGTTGCTGCATTCCTACTAGTGAGGCAGTACTTCACTAGTAGTAGTCTTTTGTCTGCAGCCACCACTGGTGCTCCGTGCTTGTGAAGCAGGTGGCATCAGTCCTTTGCCTCTGACATGGTGGAACGGTGTACCGCCCGGCAGACGCCATGAGGCGAGTCGGCCCGGCAGGTGGCTGGTGGGCTGTTAAAGCCTATACCGCCGCGGTATAGAATTAGCAGCGACTAGCAACATTGTTCGAATTGCTGTTTTTTCTGTCAAAAATGGTGTCGGTGGTGGGGCCTTAGGGCCAGCCGACGTCGAAACATCGCGCAAGGTTTTGAGGTTATTAGCTTTTGACCTAGCCGCAAGCTATAACCGCAGGGAGGGCTAGGATGCTGTCAACGCTTGTTTACAGACATCTTTGGTTGGATCAGTCTCCCCTTGAGGAGGAGAGACATTTTTTCCTGCAGTTCTTTTTGGCCATCACCTCCGCTAAATGCGTGGGTGAGCTGTGTGCTCTCTCTGTGCGGCCTGAGTGCCTGTCTATTCGGCTGATAGCGGTGCGACTCTGAGGCCTAATCCAGTCTTCTTTCGCTCCAGGGATATTGTGGTTCAGGCGTTCGTCCGCCTCCTCACGCTAGTGAGTTGGAGGCGGCCCTTCACCTGTCGTGTCCTGTCCGTGCACTGGGGGTTTACCTCAGGACTCAGGCTCTCAGGGCTTCCGTTCAACTGTTTGTTTGTTACGGTGGCCCTTGCGCGGGTGAGGCGCTGTCCAAGCAGCACCTGTCACATTGGTTGTGCGGGGGCGTTGCCTTTTGCTGCATGTTGGCTGGACAGGTCCCCCCTCGGGCTGCTGCCCTGTTAGGGGGGGCCTCGGTGGAGGACATCTGTGCTGCGGCCTCCTGGTCCTCCCCGGGTCCCTTCGTTAAGTTTTCCCTCGTGGACATGACTGGGGTTTCTGTCTCCCTTTGGTGGGCTAGCAGGGGTGTAGGTTGTCGGGTCACGCGTCTGCTCTGTCCCATATCTCATAATGGCAAAGAGCGAGACGCGATGACCAGTATGATAATATAACGAAAGGTTATCCTATAACCTAGTTATATGAATACTGGCAGAGCGTCTCGCTCTTGGCGCCCTGAGGTCCCTTGGTTGGGTTTTCAGTGTTGGAAACTTTTTCTGAGGAAGGTAGAGTGTGACCATGTCCGGTGTCATATAGTAGGACCCGGGGGCGTGGCATGGTCACGTGAATGTGAGTGCAATTGTTTGTTCGTGAGCACAGTAGGTGCTAGGAGATAAGAGATATCTCATAATGGCAAAGAGCGAGACGCTCTGCCAGTATTCATATAAAAAGTATTCTCGAAAAAAGGGAGTCAGACGAGATAACAACTGGAATGCGGCGCCTCCCTCCCCAACACCTCACCTCCCCCCTCCAGATCTGGCCTCGACACTCCCCCCCCCACCCCCCAACCCACACCCAGACCTCCTCCCCTCACGTGTTTACGCCGAGCGCTGTAAGAACTGTTTCTGGACGGCTGCCACGTATGCGCGCTGTAGGAGTGGATCCTAAGACTGTCTCCCGACCCCCGCCTGTCCATCCCTCCCTCCCTCCCCCACCTGGCGCAACGACACTTTGTTTAACTACCCTGTTGTTGATGCAGCCTGACTATCGCATATGGCGTCTCAGGCATTCTGTAGATGACATGTGTCAACAAATGTACATGTCTGTTTGAATTTATGCTGTGCCATTGTTACTGTAAAAATGTAATGATTGTGATTGTTATAATTATTAATGAGACGATGTGCTGTATGTGTGTGTTGCTGGAATTTCCCCAAGGGGATTAATAAAGGAATATCTTATCTTATCTTATCTTATCTTATAACTAGGTTATAGGATAACCTTTCGTTAGCATACCGTTGTAAAGCGTGTGATTTGTTCAAGTTTGAGCTTTTGCTGACTTTTAATCCATAATCAAAAACGGTCCCTATGGGAAAATTAACGGCGATTGAAATCTTTTTTTTTAAGCAAAGACTAGAAGGCGACAGTTGCTACTTTCAGAAACATAATATGCAAATGAGCAGACATGGTTGCTGGCAGTCTGAGCAGGTTGATGTCTCCTCATTTGCATACAGCATTTTCTGATCTCAGTAAATAGCACACCTGTAAACACAACATTTCTGTGCTCACTCAGTGATGTCTCAATTAAGATATTCGCCAATGAAAATGAGACATTTGCTGTCAGCGGGTATACCCTCAAATGACCCAAAATTCTCTATCCACCATGTCCCTAATCCAAGCTATTGGATTAAAGTAAAGTAAACGTAGTTGTCAAGTTTGGTGGAAATCGACAGTGCATTCACAAGTAGCAAATCACTTCCTGTTTTGCGTTTTTCCAAAATGTGATTGGGTCTGACGGGCATATGGTTTGGCCTATCAATTATTAATCACACATGTAGATTCCACACAGCGAGTTTGGTGAGAATCAGGTGAACATTATTTTTTTTTCTTTGTGGAAATTTCAATATAGTCAATATATTTCATAGTTCATATGGCAAATGTGTTGTTGATGAGTTGAACCATCGCTGAATATCAGATTCATAAGACTAATGGATCATGTTAAATGTATCAATAGGCTTCTTCCTCTAGGGGTCATGAATGTGCACCGCAAATGTGAAAGATTCAAATGAAAGCTAAGGAGTTATCGTCTTCACATGTAGGATCTGATGTGGCGGCAGTGGTCGAGGTGAATCCATACTATCCCCACCCCAACACTAGGGATTATAATGATTAGTAACTTCTATTGGGGATGCATGATATATATAAGTGACCATATCAGTATCAGACGATATTGGTGATTTCTTTTATATAGGCCATTGGTCTGAAGAACGAAACTGGGTAGGTATATATCTGACCATATTGGCTGATGATAGTGATTTTTTATTTTAATTTATGGAATCAGGCGGGTGTGAACAATCTTTGTTTGTTGTTCTCTGTCTAGTTGCGCAGGTTTTTATGTTGTTTTTTTGCCACCGATTATTTTCCATTTTACAGTATTTTCATGTCTTACCGGTACCACTTTCAGTTAGTACAACATTGTATTACTGAACCTTTTTATATATATATATATACAGACCACATCATATATCTAAATATTGCTCCCTGGCGATAATATTAAATGTATTATCGGTAATCATTATCCAGTTTTCATATTGGTGCATCCCAAACTGGTATAGAGTTGTCACATTTTTACCATTTGTTGGGCTGCAGAATGGCTGTTTAAAGGGATATTTCACTTTAGTAGAACTTGTCAAAAAAATCTGCAGTCTTACCTCTATCTAAAGTCATCTACAAGTAAGCTAGTGACCACTACTGTCAACACCACCATTCCTTCGAGGTGTCAGGCTTCTCATTCACTTCCATTCATTTTGAGGACCACGTCTATAAATATAATACTTCTGAAGTATAAAGAAACAATACAGCGATATTTCAGTCAAAGGTACTTCGATGTCTTTTGAGCTAATATTGCCATTAAAAATGATCAGTTAAGGAACTATTTCTCACTTGAGGTATAGTTTGACTACCGACCTATATGGAGTTTGATCAACTGTCAACTTTTCACAGAATGTTTAGAATATTTCATCCAGCAAGGCAGCATGGTAACCACTCCCCAGAGATTTAAAGGCAAAGATACAAAACACACAAATTCACTAGATCTGCTTTTAATTTTCATAGACGATACATTTGTAAACACACACATCAAATGCCAAATCAAACACATACCTTTGACTCAGAATAGTTTGTTTTATTGAAATCTGTACAGCAGTAATTCGTTTATACTTCAGTAGTATAATATTTACACTAGCTCACCAAAATTAATGGACGTGAATCAGGAGCCTGACACCAGGGAGGAATGGTGGTTTGACAGTGGAAAACAGGGACAGCAGTAGTCACTAGTTTACTTGTACTGTAGACGACTTTAGATAGAGGTAAAACTGCTAGTCCTACTCAAGTGAAATATCCTTTTAAGCAAAGTGTACTAGAAAATGCACAAAGCCAAGTTCCTTTGGTTTTAGTCATATTCTAAGCAGACTTATAAATGCCAAGAAACGTCTTAAGTTGATCCAATATTTATTTAGCAAAATAGCGTATAGTCTCTCCATATATAGGAGCTTTTGAACTAGCTGCCAGGGATAAATGGAATGTCACATCTGTGGCGTATTTCCACCTCATGTTAAAGCAAGTGGTAGCATTACAGCCGTGTTGAATAAAACCCTGAGAATCACATCAAATCACTTCAAACACAATGGTTCCTTACCATTCACCTCAGCCAGGCGGCCCAGGCCACATCCCCAGTTTGTCCAAAAAGATGGCAACAGTATAGCCAACCGTTTAGACATCTGTGTATGAAGTCACTTAAAGCGTATCGAGCAAAACCTCATTGAAAAGAAGGGTGGAACTCTGCTAGACTGAAGTCCTCCTTTTGTCACTAATTAATTCACAAATTAAGTGAGGAGCCGAGAGCCTCAGGCAATCTTCCTGAGGAGCTTCATGGATTTTTAATCCTTCAACAAGTTAGACACTTTGCATACATTATTGATACTAAAGGCTTACTAATTCTTCCACTGCGTGTTGTAGGCCTATGGAATAACAATCGCAGGTGTTTTGGTGGTGTAGCGTTGTCCGTCATGGCAGCTTTTTAAGTGTTGCAGCATGGCATCTAAAGTGATTATGGACAAACACACGTACCATGTATAGCCACTCACTGTTTTATCATTTAAAATGTTTAAAAGAAAAAAATATATCAATACAAATCCATTAAAATAAAATTTTAAGGGGGACAAAAAAAAGCAACAACAAATGTCCAGTTTTGAATCGGTTCATATTTTAATCAGCATTTTTCTTTTCTATCTCTCTTATCTTTTTTTTCTCTTTTTACAAGTGGCATAGTTGAAAAATGAATATTCAATACTGAAAAAAAAGCAAATCTCACACATCCCCCATAAAATGCAAAGCAATTACAGCAATTAAGAACTTTATACAAAATGAGTTATTTATAGAATCGTTGGAACTAACAAAAATAACATGTATGAGCATTGGCAATGTGTTTAGATGTCTTTGAAATAGTGACTATGTACACTGAGGGGGGGGGGGGGGGGGGGCGGGGGGGAATCACCAATGCCTCAACATGTTGGTTAGTACTGTTTGCAGCAAACTCAAAGGCCATAACGGTGATTGTTGTATTGTTTTCATGAGCAAAGTTTATTTAATTGATTCACTTAAAAAATGGAAAATATTCACGTCAGACGACTACTTTTGTAATAACAGCAATAATATCAATCAATATAGTATAATATAATTAATTTCAATCAATCATAATAATACATATATTTGAACGAGAATTTTGTACATTTCAACCAATTCTTTAGAACCCCTGCTCATTTGAATTCTGTGTGTGAAAGGAATCTCGGCGTCAAAGTGACTGCAACTGATATCTGAAATGAAAAGCTTTTAACAAGTGTTGGTTTTTTCCTTTCTTTTACCAAAATTGAATACTTACACGTTATATACATGCCTTATTGTGAAACAATCTCTTGTCCACCATAGAACAATGGAGAGAAAAAAATGCAAGACTCATGGAATGCATTAAATAGATATACTGTATAGTCTAATATACAAATCGTAATGTTCCAGGGATCTCAAGGTTCAACAATATTGTTCACCAATTTCTTATATTTTTCTATTTTCTTTATTTTTGTTACCTTTATTTACCCAGGGTAGGTTAGCTGAGCACGGATGCTCTTTTTCAGCAACACCCTGCTTCACACTCACACAATTTTACTAACACACATTCACACCTGGGAGCTGCCCAGTACAACCACAGTCTGTCACTGTTGGCCACTGAGCTGGTCCACCGGAGCAGTGATGCCAATAATCACATTAGCAAAGTAATTTACAGCAATATCAACACACTGAGCATAGTTGTTCAATAATGTAACATAAATAATGAACCCACTCGAGGTTCCAGTCATTCGGTTCCGTATCTCTCGTTCTCACAATAATGGACCAAACTGAAGTTCCTAATCCGTGATGAGGAGAAACTGCTATAGGATTTTAATCCAAACCTTCACTACCTTGACACCATCTCTCTATCTAGACTCCTGTTGAATCCTGAGACATGAAGCAGTTGATGTGTTTTCCCTCCGTGTTTTAGTCATCAGACTTTGTGCTTTAATACTTTTTCTCTGTCGTTACAAATCGAGGACATGAGTTATGGCTCAAATGAATGGCTGCGGGAATATACATGACGGAGCTAAGATGGAGGAGATGGATATCATCTTGAGACAATCGTACAGATTGTGCTTTCTTTTTTTTTTCTTTCTTTTTTCTTTTAACCATTTGTCTCATCTGTATTGGGGGGGGGGAAGATAAAATATTAAATAAAACATAAAGAAACAATGCATTGCCGTGGCGAGGTAACATCCGACTTTTCAAGTGTGCAACAAGGTCTATCAGATGTTAGATATGCATTTAACATATTCTTTTCTTAAAGCAAAATTTTTTGCAAAGCCACGGTTTTCCGACTCGGGGTGAAGTAGGCCTACATTTCTTGCCGCTTCTGGTTGGAAAAATCTGCAAAAAGGTATATGACGGGTACAGTGAGGAGAATGGAGAAATAAAATCTGTAACAAACGTGATCATTTAGGAAAGAGCGGAAAAGAAACAGGAAAGGGAAATACAGTATTTAGGCACTGTAAAAGCTAGAATGGACACAGAGATCTTTTTGATAAAAGCCCAAATAGTACAGGGTTCACATTGAGTATAAAAGGAGAAGGCAATATTCTCAACGATTGCTTGAAAAATAAGCCTAAACTATAATGTAAGACCTGGACCACAACTGAATCAATCTAAGATTGCTTGTCTGCTGGCGAAAATGATCATGAACAAAAGGAAAGAAAGAAAGAAAGAAAGAAAGAAAGAAAGAAAGAAAGAAAGAAAGAAAGAAAGAAAGAAAGAAAGAAAGAAAGAAAGAAAGAAAGAAAGAAAGAAAGAAAGAAAGAAAGAAAGAAAGAAAGAAAGAAAGAAAGAAAGAAAGAAGGAATGACAGAGGTCTAAATGAAGTACTCTTTCTTCTCCTCCGCATGCACGTGGTTCCCCTCTGCGTTGATGATGGCTGTGTCGGCATCAGGGGCGTCTTCTGCGCCCTTGGCCTCGTGTGTTAAATACGTTCCTGTTCAAACAAACCCAAAACACACACACACACCACACACCACACACGCACACACACACATTTCAGTGATTTTATGTCCACATAAATTACAACAACAAGCAAGGGAAATAATATACATGCATGTATGAATACACACACAGACCGACACACACGCACACGCACACACACACACACACGCGCACACGCATGCAGACACACAGCAAGTTGCAGTGTTTATTTCAGAGCTTGTACAGACTGAAGCGTGGCCCCATTGACTTTGCATTGGTTTTGAGGCTAGCTAGCCAGAGAGAGCAGCACGGATTGTGCTGAGAAAGGGCCAGGGGTCCAAAATTCATACCCTTTAAGATTTACTTGTTCGAAATATTTTTGCCATTTTCATAGCCACTCTGCCCCTTGTGGTAGGGATCGGCGGATCAATTGCGAAGTACTCTGATGTCGTTTTGAGAATCGGTACTAACATCGATAAGATTGATACCAAAATAATCTATTTTTACATTAATTTCATTTTAGAAATTAATTTTAGAATAATAATTTTTGCAAACTCTGATCTGATGTCTTCACATGGCAGAGGTTTGCCTTGAAAGATGAGTTCTTGGCAGATTGACATAGACCAGTCTCCCAGGCAGCCAGTGGCTCAGTCAACTACATTTTCAAACATAATGCATGTTCGAATGTCCATGTTCTAAGAGTAGTGTGATAATTAGAGAAAAGGTGAGAGAAAATACAATATAAGGAGCTTATCATGAGGAGTAGCCTAATGAAGACAACAGCATATTACGGTTGTGTTATTCACTTAATGGTATCCAACAGAGCTTTCTTGTAAACAGCTTATATTTATATTCACATTTGTACTTAAATTGTTTCTAGTTAATTGTTGTTCTATATCGAAATGTATCAAGCTTGTACACTATACGGACATGACCGGTTAGCCTAAGCATTGTCCAACACCTCTCCCGAAGGCTAACCGGTCATGTCCGCTTCCATTCATTGTGCTAAGCTAGGCTAACATGCAGAAGTAAAAGGCTTCTTCTTCTGAAGGGAAATAAATCCGTATGCAATACATCAGTGTACAGGCACCACCAGGGATAATGCAAAAGTGAGGGGCAACCTAGACAATTAGACTTAGACTTAGAATAGCGGCTGCATTATCCTTTAACCACCGTGATGAAAATCACTGAAAATGGCAACATTTTTGTCCAAGCAAGACAGTTGAGTTCTTGGAAGAAACAGTCCCGAGGGTAGATTCACCTTTATGTCTGGCCAGATATCGGCCAAGAACTATGATCAAACATAAGGAGATGAAGACAACCACTGCAACAACGCCCCCGATTAATGCATGGTCAGGTCCCCGCTGTCCCAGCGCATTGGGATCTAGACATGGAGAGTGAAGGAGACAGAAAAAAAGACAGAGAGGGGGGAGGCATTGAATTAGCAAGAGAGTGAGTCAGACGGAAGACAAAAGAGACACAGACAGAGAGAGAGACAGACGGAGAGAACAAGACAGAGACAGAGCGAGAGAGACGCAGACAGAGAGAGAGAGACAGATGGAGAGAAAGAGACAGAGAACAAGAGAGAGAGACAGAGCGAGAGAGACGCAGACAGAGAGAGACAGAGCGAGAGAGACGCAGACAGAGAGAGACAGGCGGAGAGAAAGAGGCAGACAGAGAGAACAAGAGAGACAGACAGAGAGAGCAAGACGGAGAGACAGAGTGAGAGAGAGACAGACAGAGAGACAGAGACGGAGAGAGAGAGAGAGTGAGAGAGAGAGTGAGAGAGAAAGAGACAGAGTTAAGTGTGTGGCTCCACTGTGGTTTGTTGACGTACTATAGTAACCATTTCAGCATAGCAACGGGGTGATACATAGGTGACGGGCCTCTATTTTAAAATCATGGCAATAGAGAGTGATATGACAATGACGGAATACAGCCTCAACATTCTCATGTTAGAAGTTCAGCACTGGGGCGTCTGGGTAGTGTAGAGGTAAAAACATTCGCCTACCACCGCAGAGACCTGGGTTCAATTCCTGGGTAGCGGTACTTCCGGCCTGGTCAGACGTTTCAATGAACACAATTGGCAGTATTCGCGGATGGGAATCCGGTGGCATATTAGTCCTGGTCGTTGCAACAGCGACTCCTACTGGTCGGTCGGGGGGCCTGTACAGCGGGTATGGTATCTAGGGGAGATGGCACGAACCTCTGCGCGTGTTACGCTCTCCCAGTGGAACTCCTAGCTGTCAGGTGAAAAGACACGGCTGGCATGTATCAGAGGAGGCACGTGGCAGTCTACACCCTCCCCAGACCGACAGTAGGGTAGATCAACGACCAGGACTGTGACACACACGCGGGGAATTGGCATAAATTGGGGAGAAAATGGGAGAAGAAAAAGAAAAGTGGAGCCCTGCGAGACAACACAACTGCTACTTCAGACAGCACAGTTTGTTGATACAGGGGAAGCCATTTTGGAATGGTTTTAAGACGATACTGACCCATCCTGGTCTTACCATTCTATGAGGAAGAGAAGGAAGCAGGCTCAGAAAGGGCAATGTGCTCTTAGTTAAGCTGTCTCAGCTCCAGTAGCCATAACAGAGTTGCTGATAAACCCTCTCTCTTACCCAGTGGGCCCCTTGCTAAGCTACTTCAGACACATGCATTTTAATATTTTGCCCTCGCGCAGTGTGGTGCTCTGCATCATTGTTGCTGAATATCAGAATTTAAAAAAAGGAGTGGTATTTAGCCTCAGGCTGTTTTCAGGGGCAGAGTGAGGTTTCCAGCCCATGAGCTTGCATTTGTGTTCGTCCTGTAATAAACTGTAAGCGGTCGTGTCTTTACCGCGCTATTTGTGTGCTCTCATTATCTCACGGTGATGAATGACTGTGGCTTGTGCTCAGTTTCGCAAAGTGACCCTGGGAGATATGCATGGGTTATATTCTTGCAACCCTTTCCCCCCCCTCTCTTATTAGCAGAAAACAATTTACAACCTTTGTTTCCAGTCAGTGGATGAATAGGACGTAGCGTTGTGCAGAGTTTCCAGTTGACTTATGCCCATGTAAAATAGAACCACCACCATTGTATTGTCAGGGACTGAGATGCAAAGCACCTTAACATTATGACTATTTTGATACAACTACTGAAGACGTCCAGAGTACATGTTTCTTCTTTCCTCTGGTGCGGCTTACTGTGGTTGAACTCCCATGGGTACGATGATCTCTAAGGCTGTGATAACATTGGACGCCTTTTTGAACACGCATGTGCCTTTTTTCTATGGTTTTCAATGGTTTCGACAGGCACGCTTCTCCAAACTACGCACCTCGCGTTTTTCAATTAAATCAACCGAGGTACTGTATCTGAAAAGAAATCGACAGCAAAACAACCAATCTATAATGGAGGAGAAGCTAATTTTGGCAGTTCCCAACAGACCTTGTTTGTATGACCAGGTCTTACCACGACCAAGATATGAACAGCAACACCTGGAGGACTGTGATTGGTAATGTATGTAACTTATGTAACATTAGCTGAGGTACTTTTGATTCTCTATGTACACCGCCACGCCTCGTGTTCGAGCGCAAGAAAAAGGCGTCCAATGTGATCATAGCCTAAAGGTGATGACTCCCTGTCAATGGGGGCATTAAGCAATGGCTATATCCAGCCCAATCTTGCTTAAAATATGTAAATAAAGTAGTAATCGACCACAGGAAAAAGGTACATAGTATATTATGTTATGCATGCGCATCAGGCACCCAATGCCGGAAATAAAGCTGTGTTGACCAGTGTTGATGATCAAAGCATTGCTGTGTTTGTGTTTGTAATACTCAAGTGGCCTGCGACTACAATTATCGTTGGTTCAACTCCCAGTCGTGGACTTTTGGACTTTTGCTGATACGAAAAGTAAATATCTTATACAAGATGCAAATATATTACTTGGCTATAACATAACGTACATTATGTACTTTTTTCTTTTCTTCCTGTGGTCGATTAGTACTATTGATGTTTTCTGATTAGTCTGTATTGCTATATCACACACAACTGATGTGCAATGCTCACAGAAGGGGGAAGTGCCATGCTTCTTTAGCTTCTGAGAACATTTTAGCTTGTATTTTATGAACTGTTTCTGTTTAGAATTGTATACAATCACCATCAATGTCTTTTTAAAATTTTTATTTTTTGTCTTGAAACATTACGCAAATGACTCAAATGTTAAAGGGGACATATTATAGAAAATGGGTTTTGCCTCGTCTTTGAAAATGACAGCGTTTTAAATCTTCAGATTAACACGCCTAATCTAGCTGTTCCAAATGATTGCTCTTTGTGATGTCACATGCAATAATTTATCTTTAATTAATCAATTAGATGTGCTTTTCGGTGCCTGGAACACTGCCTACCTAATGTACTGCCCAATTTATAAATGTTTTATTGCTTTGGGTATGAGGTAGCCAGGCAGGGAAGGACATAATTAATTAAAAACTTGGTGTGTTGCTACACCCACCATGAATGCCTTGTTCAATAAGAAAGAAAGAGATGCTGGAGAAGAAATACTTCGAATTAAGTTTTTACATTTTAGAATTTTATTTTTTGCATAAAAATAAACCAAATTAATTTTTTTTACAAACCACAGATTCAAGGAATGCATATAATTGTTGAATAGAAACACAATACATAATACGTCCCATTTAACACTGGCACAAATAATCAAAGTTGCATTATAGGCTCACAGCAGTCAAGTCAAGTTCAATTATTCAGATGAGGCAATCAGCAGGTAATAATGTATTTTGACCAAATAAACTGAAGTCTATATATATGTTAACCATCTATACAGTCTCATGTCTGATGTACTACCCAGTATCAGTCTGACGGAGAACCCACTGCATGAGCAAATACACATGTATGGGGAAGAAAAAAATACATTTAAGCAGCTCACTGGGACATCAATTACTCTACATTAGCTTTAATTAGTCCAATTAGGTGCTCAATTAAATTAATACGACCTGATCTGGAAATACTGTCTGATACAAATTACCATATTCATGACATTGAACTGAAATGGTTATATTCCTTGCAAGAAAGAGCAGATGACTAAGAGGACAGCAGACTGTAATAAGAGGCTACAGTTAAAGGAACACGCCAACATTTTGGGAAATTGGCTTACCGTCTTCTCCAGAGAGAGAGAAGAAGATAGATACCAGTTTCCTCTCTGTGCGTTCAGTAGAAAGCTATCTGGCTGCATGTTAGCCTAGCTTAGCACAATGAATGGAAGCGGACATGACCGGTTAGCCCTAGGCATTATCCAACTAACACCTCTCCCGAAGGCTAACCGGTCATGTCCGCTTCCATTCATTGTGCTAAGCTAGGCTAACATGCAGCCAGATAGCTTTCTACTGAACGCACAGAGATGAAACTGGTATCTATCTTCTTGTCTCTCTCTGTAGAAGACGTTAAGCCAATTTCCCAAAATGTTGGCGTATTCCTTTAAAGTGGCTACAAAGGAACTAGAATGATGTTATAAAGTTAGATGAATGCATTATGTGCAACTGAAGAAATGTGGTTAGAAGAATTATTTCTATAATAATAACAGCACTATATAGAATATACAGTATCAAACTGTTTGCATGTGGAATATTACATTTTCCCCTACTGTTACCAAATTAATATTTGATTATTAATCAATTATGTTAACATGCCCACCCTGGTAACAGATGCAATATCAAAGCATGGTTCACCAGGACAGCCAGGGGTGGAAATCCATTACGTATAGGACTACTTTGACTCAAATCTGTTTTTGAGGCGCTTGTACGTCACATTTTCATTTTGAAGCACTGTACTTTATACTTTTATTCCATATCATGCTTTTCTCTTTGCTACATCTAACAGTTACTAGTTACACTGAAGAATATGTATTTTAATACAAAACATGCGATCAGTTCAGGAAAACTTTAATTTTTTTGAGGGGTTCTGAGCCAGTAATCTTTTCATTGACGACTGATAACTGTATCTTTAATGATCTTTCGTGTTATTTTCAACCACCCTATCTTTCTCTCATCTGGCGCCATGCCAATTGATTTTGTCGACTGGACCCCTGCTGAGGGAATTGTAGTTTCTAGTAGTGGAGTTGAGCTGGGCAGAGCTGCAGATTTGGAAGATTGCAGAAGAGATAGACTGGCCTGTGGAGACTAAGCTTCAGCCAACTTAATCGGCTAAAAACCTTAACTCACTTAAGATAAATGGTCCAATTTACGTGATCTTGGTGGGATCAGGATTAAGATAATAGAAAAAAGGGATTGAGGTAGAAAATAACCCTTCCAAAAAAAAAGTATCATGGTAGTTTGCAATTTCAGTTTCATCATACCAGTTATGGTCATAAATAATAGACCATGGTACTGCCATGGTAAAAGTAATGTATCGCCGTGGTGCCACGTTTGCACATAATTAATAGCATGGTGTAATCCAATTTAAACCATGATACAGAGGGTAATATCATGGTATTTCCGATCATAAAAAATATTATTATTATTATTTTTTAAATACCATGATTCTTTTTCCTAGGGGCACCACGGTCACTCTTTAAACCACAGGGGCTAATGTAGCCAGACACGTCAGACCCATGGAACTTGATGCAAGAATGCTCTCCACTGGGTCTGAACGAGGCACGTCAACTAAATAGCCTCCTGGCAAAAACGGTCGTCAATAAAGTCAGTTTGACTTACCGTGGTGACGTGTTGGTGTCTTGTCTCTCATCCCGTAATGAATTCCTGGCGCTGTAATCACATTAAAGTACAGGGGAGAAAAACATTTCTCTCTTTCTCTGTATGTTACCAAGGCAATGGGCTGTCATGTGTGCACGCAGGCACTTTTATGTCGAAGTTTAGCTCCATGCGCGCAAGGCTTGTTTACAGTGGGGAGAGCGGTTGGCAGTGACACCGGCTTCCCCCCACACTTTAACGAGCAACTAAACCCCGCAAATAAACCCATTGAGAGATTGCCATCTCATGGTTAAATACATGCTGTTGCTATTGCATTCTGCTATTGGCTGACCCTTGGTGCCAGGTGAACACACATCCTACATTACCAAGGTCATTAGGAATGAACTAAAACTAAAAAAACTAAAACTCGATTTGATACTTCAGAACAGAAAGAGAAAACTAACTGAAACTATATTGTATACTTACAAAGCTAACTAAAATGAATACAAAATTATATATATATATATATATACAGAACATGTCTTTAGTTTTAGTCTTTGTCAATTTGGTCACATTTGTCAACAAAGCAAACACATGAGGAGGTATTGGGGCATAATGTTCATTGAGATTGGGATGTTTCCTGTGAGTCAACTGCTTCACAAAGTGATGTGTTTGTTTTACACAATACCTATTCTGAACTTCTTAAATCGTGCCCCTGACAAATACCACAAATAAGCTTAACAATTAAAATGCAATAAAATAATGTATAAAATAAAAACGAATGAAAAATACAAAACTATAATAACTTACGTCACCTGGCACAGAGATAGCGATAACACACATTTAACCTTTAGACAGTCATCTCTCAATGGCTCTATTTGTGGGGTTCAGGGTTTGTGATCACAGCGCCAGGAATTCATTATGGGATGAGAGACAAGACGCCGACACCTCACCACGGTACTTCATTTGACGACCACTTCCCGCCAGGAGCCTCTACTCATTACTTCTCTGTGTGCCGCAGTGGTTCAGACCCAATGGAGCGTTTGCTTCTGTAGTGTTCCATGGGAGCTGACGTGTCGGCCTAGGGCTAACGTGATGGTGGAGCACCTCCTGGCACTAAAGATTATAGTGAATGTGTTCCTTTTTGTTTTCGAGCACCTTTACAATCAAAGACTTCAATTGGTAATGAATGTCTTTTGCATTTCTACTTTTCCATCATGGTATTATCGACCACCACTGGCTCCAGCAGACAGAGTGTCCATGCAAAGGTGATGGTTGGGCTCATGCTGGGTGAGAAGGCTATGAAGTGTCCTGTTCCAGAACCTGATCCAGCATCGCACGGTGTAACTCTGGCTTGCAATGGTTATCTAGGAGGCTAGCAGCGTTATATTTACCTGTCGTGGGCCCTGGTAAGTCTTTGGCTGTTGCCATGGTTGCAGACAGAGACAGGAGAGGGGGAGACGAGGGGGAACAAACATCATGATAAAAAAGGTGACCACAGAAAGATCAAATGATAAAATGAAACATGGGGAATTAACATGGCCTTCGTTTGAGTATTTTAATTACCACAACGTGCAATACAACCATTGAAAGCAAAGCTTACTGTCAGGACCAAACACATGCATAGCTTGGTGGGAACAGTCGCTAGAGACAACCAGGGGTTGAACTGTATAGGGGAGCTCATCTTCCATTAGGGGGGTCTGGGGGCACCCCCCCCCCCTAAATGATCATCTTCCATATGTTTTGACAGGGGAATAGAGACAAGTTTTCAATGAGAACTGCAACCTTTTTCTTTGCTACAATGATTAAAAACGCTCATTAAAGGGGTCATTAACCACTTAAGACCTAAAACCTTTTCACGATTGTTCCAAGGTCAAGGTCAAAGTCAAACTCTGCAGTATAGGTGCCACATATAAGTGCCATACACCATTGGAAAACTGGGACCCTAAGGGATCATTTGAGATGCAGCTCAACACGTATGTCAATATTTTATGTCTTATTTTCAATAGACCATGCCACTGGGAAATCAGCACAAGATACACTCACACAGACAAAAATAAAGTCAATTTTCAGTGTACACTGATGTGACCAAAAGCAAGAATAATCACTATCATTTTTGGATTAATGGTTTTGGTGGATTTCCACAACTACTAAAGTAGACATTTTGTCAAACAAAATTGCTCCCCTGCGCAAAATAATTAACTTGGCACCTGTGATAGAAGAGTGCTGATGACCAAAGTTATATATCACAACTCAAAGTAACCTTTGTACTGTCTTCAACCTTTGTGCTTCATAAAGCGAGAGCTCATTTGCAAGTCATAAAAATGCTTTTAGCATGTCTTACAGACAAAGTGTTCCTGTGACATTGACCGGCCCTTGTGGAAGGCGCTTTACAAGCAAAAATTGCTAACAATAGTAATACCATTAGCGCGGGTGGGGTTATGGCTAACATATGGAGCATGAGCTCTCTGTAAACATTAGATTAGCATGAATTGCATGTGTCCATATTGCCATTGTAATGCTGGGACCAGCGTAGGATGTACCGAAGCCTAAACGCAATCTAAAATTCCCATTAGATAGTCTCATGCTCTGGGAAAATGATTGTGT
The DNA here is from genome assembly GCF_963971535.1 of Notolepis coatsorum. Taxonomy (NCBI): domain Eukaryota; kingdom Metazoa; phylum Chordata; class Actinopteri; order Aulopiformes; family Paralepididae; genus Notolepis; species Notolepis coatsorum. The sequence continues at coordinate 294,264,002 of NC_140165.1, forward strand.
TTGTGCAGTAGTTCATGTAGTGTGCTAGTTCCATGTTTAATTTAATCCATCAGAACTTCCCGTTACAATATTTCCAAGATGTTTTCTCAGGGCTAATTATCTACTGTAAAGAAAATCAAAATGAAAGGTAATACAGCAATAATATAAATATATATAAAAAAAGAGAAAATGGGAGGGAAGAGAAAAAGAAAAAAAAGGAAAAAGAGAAGTCGTTGAAGTCATCAAGTAAAACAATGCTATTTTCTAGCTGAAGGCCCGGCTGGGAGCTCATCAATCATCAGCCGGGTGCGCTTAGTGTCATGTTTGCTAGTGCAGTGAGCGGTGAGAGAGGGGCCATGGAGGGGGGTGCGAGCGTACCTGCCAGTACAGCTGTGACTGCATATGGTTGATGTGGTGGTGGTGGCGGTGGCGGTGGTGGTATTAGCAGACTGGAAGAGTGGATGCTAGGAGGGGGAGCTGGAGATGGAGGCGCTAAGGTGATGGCGTCTGCTAAATGAAAGAGAAACAATAGGGAGCAGAAAACAAACCTCTCGGCGGGGAACAGGCTTTACATGAGGACAAATTACAGGGGAAAACAATAAGAAACCCAGCACAAATCAATTACTGTACCTCTGCGTGGCTTTTTACATGCAGTAGGTTAATTCTGGCCGCTCACTTGAGTGAATACAGTCAGAATAACAAAACAGCGTGGGTGAGACAATGCAAAGCAGAACAAAAACAAACGACTGAAATATTAAGACGAGATAAAATCATGGCATTTATGCAAAAAAAAAAGAATTAACGTGAGCGTGAGGCCGTAGAACCCGGATGACATGAATGACGGAAGGAAACGTGGTGTTTATCAGGGGAATGAGCAACACATAGACAATGTAACATGTGGGCGTCGGCAGCGTATACAATACATATACTGGATAAAACCTGAAGCTTATCACATCTCACGCTTGTCAAAGATGAGAATACCGGCGGTAGTAGTGGTGGCACGGTAAGTGAAATGAGATATGTGATGTCTCCAGACTGTTGGCTGAGAGACAGGACTGCAGACTAAGCAGATTTAGAACCACACTTCTGCTACTATACGGCTTTGTCAGCGCAGGCTTCCTTTCATTTCCCTCTGCATCTCAGACACGAGAATTACACGGCATCATATATCTCCTCACTTCATTCATTATCGCACATTAACAAGTAATGGCGGATGGTGATAAATTGTGGCTTCAGATGACATTTATTGCTCCTCAGCTCTCATCGTGTCATTAGCAAATTAGGTTCAGAGGCTTAGGCAATCCAAAAAGCCACTAGAAATATCGAGATTCTTTTTTTTTTGCAGCCAGACTCCGCAGCTCTGCAGAATGAGCATCACTGTCAGTGGTAATGAGGCTCTCTCTTATGCCTATTACCCGCTTTTCTCCCAGCAATTGCTCATTCCAACACCAGCAGGGCTGGGCAGGTTGCTTTCAGAAGTGTAATCTGTTTTGGATTACTGATAAATTGCTTAAAATAGGCCTAATCAAGAGACATAATCCACTGGAATACTAGGAATGGTAATCATGTAATCTGATTACTTTCACTTGCTTTTGGACTCCAAATAATGTAAAATATTGATTTATGTTAACAATTTATTCCCATTAACCCTTTCGGGTGTGAGCTTTCTAGAATGTTTTCTCAAAATTCTACATTAGGATTGTCATATGTGATATGCGAGGTAGTACATGTCATTATCATCTACCACCAGTATCAACTAGGGGTGTAACGGTACACGTATCCATACCGAACCGTTTCAGTACGGGACCTTTGGTTCTCTACGCGCTGTGTACCGAACATATACAATGTTACATTAACCACTAATGGAACACACATGCATTTTTTGTGTCTGCAGAACTTAACTCCAAGTGCCCCGCCTTCCCAAAATATAATTTGCGCAAAGGGCCAGATGTTGTTCGTTCGTTCAGCCCACGCACAACACTGAGAGATTACCTGTAGTTTAGCATAGCCTCATAGTATGGCAAACGCAAACGACAAGCCATAGCTAGAAGACCTGTGACTTCAAAACCGAGGTACGTACCGAACCGTGGTTTTTGTGTACCGTTACACCCCTAGTACCAACCAAGATGTGTTTAATTAAGGATGTTAGTGTTCAAATATGGTTTTGAGTAATCAAAGTAGTAATCCCTTCTATCTAATCTATCTATCTAATCAAAAAAATAATTCTTCAGTAAATGTAACTAAACTATTAGTACTATTCAGTAACTTTAACTATTGCACTTTCCAGTTGTTGGGATCAAGGTTCAAGGTTTATTTGTCACATACAGTTGTACAAGTACAGTGCAGTGAAATGCTTCCTCGAGAACTCAGGAACTATTAGGAATGTCTGACCACTACATATAACACCATGCCAGTTAGGGTACATAAAAACAGACCCTCACCTGCACCTTGTGTATAGTTTATTTGTCTCACATTTCTTATATTCAGAGTTAATTTTCTCCTATTTTGTATATTCAGATTTTATTTTATTGCTTATATTTATGTCTTTCTTCTATTACCCTGCCCATACCCTCCCCTCCCCTGTGCTGCTATGACGCCCGAATTTCCCCCAAGGGGATCAAAAAATCATATCTGATTTTACCCTGTGCAGCCAGATTAGCTACTGTGTGTAATCCCGTTACATGTAACTTATTACTCCTCAACCCAATTCACCGGTACACTGGCCCTCTGATGTTTTTATCATGAAAACACTGCTATGGATATCTGTGTTTCACATTCTTCACAGATAATCTGATGCAGAGTCAGAAATAGCTCACCGGGACACATGTCCTGACTCCACCATCGACCACCCCCCACCCCCACCCCCCCCCCCCCCCCAGTCGGTTCACAATTCATTCTTTTATGGTTTTGAAAAAAAAAAAAAAAAAAAAGCATTTCCTAACTTTGAATGTGAGTGATGAAACTTGGGTCCAATACACGGAGCACAGATGTGACAGGATGATATGGACCTGCCTGACATCACTCCTTCCATACCTGCATGGAGCCCGCTGAGAGAAAAAGGAGAAGAGATAACAAAAGCTAAAGAAAAAAAAAGAATCTGTCACCCCTTTTTTCTCTTCCCCCCCCCCCTCCCCTCCCCTCCCCTCTCCAAGAAGATCTGTCTCTCTCCAAAGAAGAAGAAGAAGCCTCAGCGTTGAAAAAAATGATCCCTACAGAGGGACTGAAGCGCATCCACTGAGCTAGCCGCTGTAAGCATGAATAAACCCACCGTCTCTGAGCTGGGATAAGTCCTTCCCAAAACAAACCTCCAGAGGGATTGTTGATTTGGCAAAAAAATTAAATATGGTGTAAATCTGAGTTGGATTTTAATATTGTGCCATTGTTTTTGAAATTTTGAAGAATTTGAAGGGGGGAATAAGCCAGGCTTTCAGGCAAACTTTGTTTCAAAAGTTTCTCCCTATAATTATTAATGGTTTTTTTTTTCATTTTAATTCTGATAAAACATGCACAACACACAAACATTCAGTGTGCAGGCTCACGACTTAAACCTTTTTGGTAAATATGGTGCAAAGCCCTTAAAACCAGGAAAACTGATGCTATAGTCTTTGTTGCTGCTGCCCAGCATGTGGCTGTGTCATCAGCATAGGGTGACTTTAGGTCATGAATAGAGCCTGAGATATAGAGAAAGTACTGACAACTGTAAACATTTATATAATCATGTCATTCATATGATGAATACATGGAGATGTGTTCTCATGGCCAGTACAGAGAGACTGAACTTCTATCCCCAGGCCATCAGGATGCTCAATGACAATGACACTATGTAACAACCCATCATCTACACTCACTGCACACACATCCACATGTACACACTCACTTTAAACAAACACTCACCTTACCACTCACTTTAGACACTTTAACACACTTTATATGTATCTATTATTAGAGATAATAATTAGAGTTATTTGCACTACGTTCATACCTCATTTGCACCCTACCCTACGTTTTGTACCTCTGCATTGTACCTCACTGTTACTCATTTTACTCTGTATTGTATATTGTATATATGTATATTGACTTTACTTACTTTTTACTTACTTCTTAATTACTTAATTTTTTAAATTTTTTAATTTTTACTTACTTTCTTTTTACTGTATGTAGCACACTCTCAGGGGTTCATACAGAAACAAGCATTTCATCATAAAGTATTCTGTATTTTGTTGTGACTAATAATAAGCAAACTTGAAAACTTGAACTTGCAAAATTGGCAAAGAGTTTTCATTTAAAAAGTATACCTAGCCTAGATTATGTGGCTGTGTGGGACACAGATCCTGGAATGGGGTCTTTTGATCTTTGTCATCAAATCCCAGATAATGAGGTGACTATTCTATGATGATTGGATATCCACATTTTCAAATTAATGAATCGTAGCTTTTTGTTCCGGAAACAACACGTGTCTAGCTTCATCCAACCCAAACAACTTGTATTGTGTGACAAACAACTTGTGTTTTCACAATTCTTTGTGAGAGATTGCCAATCACTATCCTCCTCGCCCAGTAGCCAGCCAAGCTGGTGAAGCAGTCCTTGTCGCGCGAAGTACTCACCCCCATTTGAGTTGAAACTCCAGTGAGATTTGTGAGTCCACACACACACACACACACACACACACACACACACACACACACACACACACACACACACACACACACACACACACACACACTAATGCAAAGATGGAGCCGTGAAGGCCAACCTTTGTCTGTTTATACTTTTTATTCTTATAATGTATTTATATGACCCTGCCTGTACCTCCCCTCCCCTTCCCTGTGGTGCTATTACCCCAGAATTTCCCTTGTCTTATCTTATCTTATCTTATCTTATCTTATCTTATCTTATCTTATCTTATCTTATCTTATCTTATCTTATCTTATCTTATCTTATCTTATCTTATCTTATCTTATCTTATCTTTTAACTTAACTTAACTTATCTTGTTTTATCTTGCTGTGTGTTAAGTGGAGAGCACAAACCTCAATGGAGTATCAACCGGCATGGGGGTGAGTATAGATAACTGCAGGATTTTCACTTTAAAGAGAACTGTGTGATGTAATGATCTGCTTCCTGCACTTTCCGCCATCTCTATTTTCTCGCCTGCACCACCATCTCTTTTAAGTGATCTCTCCTCCAGGCACTAGTCAAACACTAAATACTGCACCCTCAGCACCTTCCCTTTCCTCTTAGTAGAAACTCTAACAGCTGAACCTGTGAGGAGCACTCCACCTCCAGAAATAAAGCTGATTAACCTCTTAAGCCTGATCGGCCCGGTACAGAGATTTATTTCACGTCATAAATAGATCAATACAGTCCGTATTAAGTAATGTTGTGTTTCTTTTTCAAATATAGCCAAGAGTAAAGACCCTAACCCTATCAAGACAGCAGTCAAAGTGTATATTTCCAGCACTATGTTTGTTTACCAATGATTTTAAGTGTTATATGACAAATATGAGCTTATACAAATCTCTGTGCATTGCATCGGAAACCGGATGATTTAGACACGAGGAAATGACGCTGTCATGAAATCGTTGTACAGTAGTCCTAAGAAAGAGGAGTCCCAGGTCTTTCGATGGACGTCGACATTTCATAAAACCACACTACCCAGCTCACACCAGCCACTGTCAAAGCTGCAGCCAGCTGACATGAAAAAAAGATATTTGCATGAATTTTGTGATTATATCTCATGGGTCGAATAAACATAAACATTATTGCATTAAAATACAATGTTCAGATTCAGAGGTGACTATTCTATGATGATTGGATATCCACATTTTCAAATTAATGAATCGTAGCTTTTTGTTCCGGAAACAACACGTGTCAAGCTTCATCCAACCCAAACAACTTGTATTGTGTGACAAACAACTTGTGTTTTCACAATTCTTTGTGAGAGATTGCCAATCGCTATCCTCCTCGCCCAGTAGCCAGCCAAGCTGGTGAAGCATTCCTTGTCCTTGTTACTTTACATTATACAAAAGTAACTGTACTTACAGTAGATTTCATTCACGGTCTTTGCTGCCCTGTAATGGGCGCCTGGTGGTACTAACTCTGCCATTGGAAAGAGGAGATTTGGCCCGATCCATAGATGTATGACTTCGCCATAATAAGGTCATTTATAGGCCTGATATTCTATAGTATTATATTCATATTTCAAATAGCATGTGTCCGGATGGCAAAATTCAGTACTGTATCTACAAAAACCCCTGTCAATCATCTGCCCTTAATTAATTCGATTTTTAGTAATCTTGATCTCAAGAAGGTGCTGAATGTCTGGTCAATGTTAGCATGGTGTTATTCACTGTCAAAGATGAAAAAAATTATTTTAATTTATATTCTCCTTTGGTTCATTACAATTTACTCAAGCATAGTAACAGACACACAAATTCTGACACTGGGGATACATTCCCTGAGGTCCATAGATGTCCCTAGATACCAAGAACATGAAAATGGACCTTGTAGAAGTGGAGCAATCCTCCATTTACTTGGGTATGTACTTTTATGCACATTTTCAGAAAATATGGCTAGGGCTTAAGAGGTTAATTGAGTCCCTCAGACGAGGAACCATAAACTGCATCTCTGTTGTTGTTCACTCATAGTTAAAGACAGTAGTAGAGGTTGAGTATTTTATTATCTAAAGATGGTAAGTTAGAGTGTTTTGTTCACTCATAGTTAAAGACAGTAGAGGTTGAGTACTTTATTATCTAAAGATGGTAAGTTAGAGTGTTGTGTTCACTCACAGTTAAAGACAGTACAGGTTGAGTACTTTATTATCTAAAGATGGTAAGTTAGAGTGTTGTGTTCACTCACAGTTAAAGACAGTCGACGTTGAGTCGTTTCTTGTGATGTATCACATTCGCACAAGTGATTTAGATGAATTGCAAATACATGGGCTGTCCAAAAAAAAGAGATTTTTTTTACCAGGAAGTTAATAAAAGCATCTCTGTGAAATGTTGAAAATTTTAAATATCAAGACCTTAATGGATGATTAACAGTTCCCAGGAAGGCATATGCAAAAGCCTTGATATTTCTTTTATTTTCATAAGTTCATAATATCTATCTAGCAGTGGAGGTTATTCCATAACAACACGTGAGGCAGTACTTCACTCATAATTATTATTAATTTACATATATATATTTTTTATTATTATTATTATTATTATTATTTATTTTTATTAGAAATGTTTTCCTCTGTAAAAAAATGCCAGTGAATTATTTTTTTTCAAAAATGGCCAAGTGACAGCTCTGAGCTCTCTAATCAGGCCTGATCCCATAACTGCAGTAATGGCGAGCTGTCAATCACTCAGTGCAAAATAACTGCACGGGTTGATCTTAGGAATATAATTATCCAATCAAAATAGGGTAGGGTAGGCGGGTTAGTGACACTATGCGCACGCGATTGATTGGCGTTCACGCCGTGCCACACAAACTTAAGATCCAATCAGAGACCCACAGCGGCGTGATTTTTTTCCGTAACCTATGTTTGCGATGGAAAAAAATCACGCGCCTCGGCAAGTTTGTTTACAAAATAATTGTATCTCAGTTGAAGAAGCTAACTTGTTGGAGCTAACGTAGCTAAAGGGCTACCACCGCAGCTACCAGGCCCAGGGTGGAGTGTTTTGTTATTGTTCATGAACTTATTGTGCATCGTTTGATGATATATATATTTTTTATTATATCAACAGAACAATGTTTAGTGGATTTCGACAGCATCCTCACGCAAATGAAGGATCGATTAGATCACAAAAGACTGCTGTTTGTTGCATTGCTGGATTTGCAACTGCAGAGGAGGTCATTGAACGTTTCATCAGAAAAGAGCGAAGGATGGATTTCATTTACAAGTGATGGGAGGGACAGGGACACTATTTCCTCCTAAGAAGTAACGTTGTCAATGGTGAGTGAAATTCTTTTTTTTAATATTTAGTAGCTGTGTGGGGCGGGTCTGTGTTGATTATGAATTAATTGGCTGTATTTTACTGCGTGCGTTGGTATGCTTTCTGCCTTTCTGTGGGTAACGAGCGATTTATTTTGGTCAGCTGTGGCCTGGCCTCTGTGTGTGCGTGTGTGTGTGTGTGTGTGTGTGTGTGTGTGTGTGTGTGTGTGTGTGTGTGTGTGTGTGCACACGCGTGTGTGTGTCGTTCAGTTCCTATAGTGCTGAGTGATGTGCATCTGAGATTGCTCTGGTGATGCGTTCTGTACATCCAGGCGAAATGACAACAAGTCCCAAGCTGTGACTGACTGAGAGTGCAGTAGTCCAGGGTGGAAATTTACCGTGAATTTTACAAGCTCTATTGTACAACTTTGCTATGGGTTCTTCTATAATTTCCTTTCCAACCAGTTCTGGACCCAACATCTCCTCTCCTCCTCCTCTTCCTCTCCCTCCTCCTCCTCTTCCTCTCTCTCCTCCCCTCCTCCTCCTCTCCCCTCCTCTCCCTCTCCTCTCTCCTCCCCTCTCCTCCTCTCCCTCTCCTCCTCCTCTCCCCTCCTCCTCCTCCTCTCACCTATTGCTATTGATGTGATGTTTGTAAGTGAGGCGTGTGTGTCAAGAGTTACTCCAAGGTAAGTAAGTAAGTAAGTATTTATAAAGCACCTTTCATACATGTCATGTAGCTCAAAGTGCTGTACACAATTATAAATAATAATAATAGTAACGTAAAAATGAAAATAACGTAAAAACAGTCATTTGCTTACCAGTTTGGGAGAACAGGTCCGCACAAACATTTCCGCTCAGTGGCAACCGGAAGTGCACTAAACCAATGCACTTGTATGGTAGCAATGTTTAGCTCTTATAACGCTAGTGTAGTTACGTTTTTATCAGTGGTCATAGTTGGGTCCATAGTGCTTTACCAAGTCCCATGGATCCATCAGTGGCCGTGTATTGTGGTAGAAAGAAAGAAAAAGAAAAACGTATAAAGAAAACAGTCTAAAGTTTGAAAGTTTGGGAGGTCCGCAAAAACACGCCTTCAGCTCAGAAGGTATTTATTACTAGTGCCTGTTGTCTTTAACTGTAGTGTCTGTCTGCTGTCTTCATAACCACACTGTGTGTCTGTACTTCTTTATTACATTTTTTTTATCTCTCCCGTCCTCCCCAATATTTTTTACTCACAGCCACCACTGCCATACACATTGGGGGATGTTTAAAAAATATAATTTAACATATAATATAATAATTTGTGCTTCACCAAACATTTTTGTCAGCAGCCGCCACTGCTATCTAGGTATCTATGAAGATGATTTCACCTTGTTTCAGTGTTATGTTGTCGTCTATGAAGATGATTTCACCTCGTTTCAGTGTTATGTTGTCGTCTATGAAGACGATTTCACCTCGTTTCAGTGTTATGTTGTCGTCTATGAAGACGATTTCACCTCGTTTCAGTGTTATGTTGTCGTCTATGAAGACGATTTCACCTCGTTTCAGTGTTATGTTGTCGTCTATGCAGACGATTTCACCTCGTTTCAGTGTTATGTTGTCGTCTATGCAGACGATTAAATTCTTAAGATGCAACTTGTCACAAAGGATTAGTACCAGACTGCCGATTCAACGAACATTATCTGAAGTCTATACAACTACAATACCTCACCCTTATATCAGTAAAAAAAAATCTGCAGTAGGCACTGTACATAACGGCGCTGAAAAGCTACGCAAAGATTTGAGTACGAGTATCCTGTCATAAAGAAATCTGCATTAAAAAAAGGAAAGAAATACATAAAGCAGGTATATATTTATAGATTCATTCAACCCTCTCATTGTGGATATTAGTCTATTTGAAATCCACAATGTAAAACAGAACAGGCTGGAGTCTTAAGATATTCTGGAACCCTATTGTCCCACAATATGTAGTTATTATGCAAGGTTCATGTGAGTGGAGTGTGCACACACACACACACACACACACACACACACACACACACACACACACACACACACACACACACACACACACACACACACACACACACACACACACACACACACACACACACACACACACACACACACACACACACACACACACACACACACACACACACACACACACACACACACACACACACACACACACACACACACACACACACACACACACACACACACACCCCCCCCCCCCCCACCCGGGCCCCTTGCTGTGACTACATCATTTTCTGGCCCCTCACCACCACCTACCGGTAAGTTGCCAATGCCTGGGTGAGCACACAGGGTGCGACGAGCATCAGTCAAAGTCTGTCTGTTCCTGCATGTGGAATTGCACGGGGAAACGGATCAACCGTAAAATAAGGCTCGAGCGGTAAGTGAGATACTCACCGTATACGAACAGTATATATTCGGCCTGGCTGGTCCCGAGGTGGTTACTGGCCTCACAGCGGTATGTGCCGTTGTCCGTTTTGTTCAGAGTGGTGATGGTCAGTTCCCTGCCCTCCACGATCATACGCTCAATGTCCGGCAGCTCGCCTCCATCTTTGGACCACAGCACCGGCTCAGGTCTGGTAAAGGCAAAAACACGACGTGATTTTCAGAACTCGTGACTCGACTTGGACTTGAGCACTGATGACTCGGACTTGGACTTGGACTCGATCATGATGACTGCATTCGGACACGGAAGGTGCAGACGAGGACTCAGACTTGTTCATTGATAAATACAGTTATTTATTTTTTATATATATTTTTATAATAGGCCTTAATCATTTGGCATAAGATATTGATGGGGCTAGTGCATTTGTTTGGCTATTGTAGTAAAAGTAAATAAACTCCCTTTGAAATGGTGACCGCTGTGTCATTTATGTTTAATGTAGACGTTTTTTTATTTGTATGTCAGCTCTTTGACTGCCAGAGTGGAGTGGACTCAACCTTGATGACTTGGACTCGGACTCGGACTCGGGTAATGGGGACTGGACTCGGACTCAACTCTGCCTCTTCTTTGGTGACTCGGACTTGGACTCGAACACTGGGGACTTGAGACCCGACTCAGACTTGAGATTTGGTGACTCGACTACCACACTGCCTGTCAAACTCATCCAGAGGGGAGTGACGACCTGCTGGAGGCACTGGACAACTAGTTGTTAGCTGCTGCAGTGACATGGTGCCCACAGGGGGCGCTATTTGTTTGGAAGTATAGCAGAGAGAGGACAGAGGTAGAGTATGGCATCTTCTAGCCCAGGGGTTCCCAAACTTTTCAGGCCGGGACCCAGAAAATAAGGCGTCAGAGAGCCGCGGCCCAATGCACATCGTCAGGCTTTTTTTATTTCTTTTTTTGCCAGGCGACCGATTTTTTAAGCCAAATATCACTTCAATCCTATTAAGTTAGTTCAAGGTAGTTATTCATTTATATGTGCTATTTATGAAAGGGCTAACTTGTTGCAAAATAATAATGATAATAATAATAGCCTCATTAAAATACTATTGTTGCTTCGGTTAATTGTTTTCAGCGTTTTATGTGCATAATCTGTTATTTAGTTTGAAATGTTCGTTGAAATAATTAGATCTTTTAGTTTTTGTTTATTTATTAAGTTAATATAAAACCATATAGTCACATTTTAGAATACAATAGAATAGAATTTTAGAATACAACTAGAAACACTGTCCTGGCCTGCTTCTAAGTTCAGTGGCCTGACAATTTTTTTTTTTTTTTTTTTTTTAAATCATCTCGTGGCCCTCCCGTGGCTGCTCGCGGCCCACCTTTGGGTCGCGACCCCGACTTTGGGAACCACTGTTCTAGCCAATGTATAAATCATATCATTCTGTCTAGTGATATGATTTTATTATATTAATGGACGTGGTCAAATATATATTTGAATTCGATCTACATAATATTAGATACGATAAGATAAGGTAAGATATTCCTTTATTGATCCCCTTGGGGAAATTCGGGCAGCACAGCAGCATGGGGGAGGGGGGAGGGGAGTTACAGGTACAGGCATGGTAATAGTAGAAGACATAAATAATAGGAAATAAAACTATAGTAAAGATAAAGATATGCAGTGTAAACAATATCATTTGCACCTTTGATTACACTACTTACTTGCTCATTATAGATGTTATGAATAATATAATACATAACATTATAATATTATACATCTATATGTAATTCCTGCAACGACCAATGAATGCTAGCCTACCTATTCATACCGTGGAGGAATGATGACGAAATAGTGTGCATTTTGGTGATCGTGGTTACTGATTTGTATACAGGCTATTGTACAACCGGTGGAGTGGGATGACAGCCTCTTCCCCTCTGCCCCTAATATGAGCCATAAATATCTCTCTCCTTCATAACGTTGGTCGTCACTTATCCAAAACTAGCAGTTGATCTATATCAAAATGAACGTGACAAATGTCTCAAACTTACATTGGGTTGCCTATGGACACGCACTCTAGTTTGAAGTACTGCCCCTCCTGCGGGATGATGGATGAATGTGTGATCTCCAGGTGAGGAGCATCTGCGGAGAAGACAAACAGTACAAAGACACAACTGTAACAGTATTGCATGTAAAAGGATTTTTACTCCGACACAGTTCTGCAATAGTTAGCTCTTAATCCAGTGGACAGCTCTTTGTTCTATTCCAAATCCTTATTCTGTCTGTGTCTTATTCTGATACTTGAAACCTAATCCTAAACAAAGCTAAACCTAAACCCTTAACCCTAAATGTAATCCCAAGCCCGTCAGTCAAACAACTTGTAATATTGAGCTATACAAATCAATTTGTCTTGACTCAATACTAGTCTAATCCCTAGTCCAGTTTTGTGATGTGTTTGTGGTACTAGGAATGGATAGGCTGTTTCGACTTGACAATAATAATAATAATAATAATAATAATAATAATAATAATAATAATAATAATAATAATAATAATAATAATAATAATAATAATAATAATAATAATAATAATAATAATAATAATAATAAAAACATTCTAAATAGACTACATTTGATCTCTCAGTTGTATGTATTTGGCCCTGCCAGGATAAATATGGAATATTGTGTTTTCATTGTCTGTATTAAAGAATTGGCTCCTTTTCTGATAATAATACCATCTAAATCCACCCTCTGCTTGGTGATCTGCTAGACTGGTGACGTCAACCTCTCAAGTGTTGTAGTTTCTTTAACGTTCGTATGATGCTGCTCTCATTTCAGCCAGCATCTGGCTCGGTTCAAGCGATTAGCCTAAATCAGCAATCATATTCTGTGTGGAAAATGGTTAAACAAGAAGAAACAAGCACACCTGTTTACTCAGCAGCTGCCACAGCTATGTCTGCTAGCAGCGGTTTTATGGATTAGATCCGATTAGATTAAAATGTATTGTCGTTACTAGGGCTGTCCCCGACTAAGGATTTGGATGGTCGACTATGATTGGCCAAAATTTGCCGTTAGTCGACTATTGGTCGGAAAGAAAAAATATATATAATATTCAAAAAAATAATAATTAGATTAAAAAAAATAAAAACAAATTATCAATCCATTTGGGCTGTGGGGGGTGCTTAATGTCTGAAGGAGTCGACTGAAGGCTTCTTGTCCTCTGCAAAATCATGCAATTGGTCCACTGATGGATACATCTTGATATTTGTATAGTGTGTTCATTAGATGGGTGAAATCCTCTTTCAGTGCCTCTGTGCCTGTTTTCGTAGGCAGTTAGCCTCTGGTATGCGTGCCATTAGCGTTAGCCACGCTTCTAGGCCTCTTTTCTTTTGGAAAGAATGATACAAAAAAATTAAAAAAATTATATTATAATAATTCTTTATTTATTTTTTATATATATTCGACTAAGAGGTTGGCCAGTTGACTACGGCTCCTTTCGACCGATTAGTCGACTAATAGACTAATAGGGGTCAGCCCTAGTCGTTACACAGCACAAGTACAGTGCAACTTGTACTCGCTCAAGGACAGTACTCGCTCAAGGACACTTCGACACTCTGCCGGGAGGTGCCGGAATCAAACCGGGAACCTCTGATTTCTAGACGGCCGCTCTATCTCCTGAACCACTGTCGCCCCCCACCACATCTCTTTGCAAGAGAAACGGCGAAAAATGTACTTTGCAAAAGGTTATACGAGGTAGGAAATGTATTCATCATATTGTAGACTATAGAACAACAGAAAGCTGTGAATATAAACAACATATTAGTTGTTGTGTGATGTACTGCGAGGACAAATAAAATGGCAACAATGGTCTTTGCAAAAGGCTATGAGGTAGAAAATGTATTCACCTTGTGGACTAGAGCAACATAAAACTGAATATAAACAACATATATTAATTGTGTGATGTTGCCTTTGCAAAAGGTTATATGAGGTAGGAAATGTATTCATAATCGTGTATATAGTATAGAACAACAGCAGAAAAAAAAGAGCTGTTCATGAGAGACTTGAATACAATGTTCCCTTTGCTGCAAGCGTACTGTCCATGGTGCTGAAAATAATGTCTCTGGTGATGCATGTTGCTGCTATTTGATGTGTTTGATAGTACTGTCCATGGGTCATGATGTCACTGTTTTAGTTTGTTTTCTTTTGCACTAATAACTGACTTATCTGTTTGTATAGGAAATGTAAGACAAATCCGTTGTTGCATTAAAAAGTCTACTAAGTATTAAAAAATCTACTTTGATTGTCGGCCCGTCTGTGAAAAACAAATGCCCTGCCAGTTACTTTCCTCTGGTTCCTTGGTCTGTCCCCAACAACACAGTCGATACTCACAGTGGACTTCAAGGACCTCGGTGGTCTGGTAGGGGTTGGGGAGGGACACATGTTCCACGCTGCAGGTGTAGGCCACCCCATCATCCCTTCTGTCCACGTGGAACTGCAGGCTACTCCGCACTGTAAATGATTTCCCCGTTGCGTTCACTTCCTTGGTGCCTGCGGAAAGCAAAAAAAAAAGAAAAGTTATTAAACAGATGGCCAGTACAATATGGTACATTAGTGTGTATTGCGCTTAATTTAAGCTTTGGGTCAAATGTTTAACAGAACAGAAATATAAAGTAATTTCTTTTTAGAAAGTTTCTAGAAACATGACATGTTGATGGTAAAATGACAGACGATGGCTTTTTTTTTATTTATCAGAACTAAATTAAACTGTAGACAGGCAATTCTTCGAAAGATCTGGGACCCTTAATTAAATGTGCTCCAAGATGATTGAGCTGCACCATACCCAAACAATTTAAAAGAAAAAAAATGCATTCAATCAATGATGTATAACACTCTGCCCTTAACACTTTCAGTGCCAGGCCGTGTTTTCCTTTTTACCCTGTTGATGCCACGGTCCACGGCCCATGTAACGTTAATATCGCCTAATCTATGTTTTAAATTATGCTATGTGTCTAATCTGCCCATCGCTTATCAAAGAATCATTTTCCAGTCAACATTGGCGAAGCAGATTGTGTTTTTATCGCTTCATTTCCTTTTCATAGCATTTTGAAAACCACTCGGTTTCGAAGAAAAAACAACACTGTAACTGAGGGGTACAATTCCCTGACTGTATTGATAAGTATGGTATTATTAAACCACTACCGCTTGTACTTTAACTTCTGGCCATCCAGTACATGATATAGATATGATGAACACTTTCCCACCTGATGAAACGAAGTCCACACAAATGTATAAATCGAATATTTTATATAGCAAAGGGTATATACAACGTTCACTTAATGACATTTATGATTTGAAATGCACTTGTAAGGCAAATGAGTATTCGTAGGTAAATCAACATTGAATGTCCAATCTCTGGTTACGCAGGGAGCAAGTATACAACCTGGTTCTTTAGGGAACTATAGCGATGGTACTTAAATGATTATAGCTGGATACACTAAAGGGGGGGTCCCGCTGGTTGTAAGTCAGTAGGGGGGGGGGGGGGTTAGGAGAGCCGCTGGCGGTATCCCATCTGGCCGACGATTTCTTGGGAGAATTCAGAGTGCTGAACACGGTGCCCACAGAACCTCGGTCCACAGATGAATACAGCTGGGCCCTCTGGTGGACGGTAGCTGCCGGTCCACAACGAAGAGACGTGAGGCGACCTCACTCGGGTAGAGCGCCGTCTCACCTGGACTCCTCTCGGGGGGGTAGTTCCAACACTCAGCAGTGTTGGCCGTTATCCATGGAATAATCAAAGCACCCAAAGCATGTAGATAATCCAAGCCGTGTAGGGCTCGTCGTCGTCTGGGTAAAGTAATCCAATGTACAGGTCCACTCGTCCTGGCCCGGAGCTCCTCGGATGCAAGCACCCCACGTGGTCTGCCCAGCCTGGTTAAGACTCCAGATAACGTCAGGAACGATGGGGGTACTGCTCACTTTATAACTCTAACCGAACGATGCACCATACATAATAGACTATTATTAACTTAATAGAAATACGTCCCACTCGACGGTATAGTGCCAAACTATGACAATTCAACTATTAATCCACACGATGTCTCAATGCCTATTCTGAGGCCAAGTAGGCCATACTGCACCACACGTGCGTCGTGGGTGAGGCTTCACGTCTGTTACTAGGTTGGAGGGTAAAGGACTAATGGACTAAAAGAAAGTTCTACTTTACTTGCGCCATATATATATGCGCTGTGAACAAATAGTACCATTCGTATTTCGCCAGACGTATTCCTACGCGTAACCGGGCTTGTAACGACATGTTCGTCGGCACGATTGAACTTGAACCAAGGGGCTTGGCTGCTGGCGCCAGGTTCTCGTCCAATGGTAGAATGAAACTATTATGGGCTGTTAGTAGACTAAAGGGATATTCAGTATATATGTACAAGGAATATACAGGGGATATCAAACGATATACAAATACTATTAAATATATATCCATAAATAAATATATATATTCGGTTTAATCTGATCCTTCACAACAGCCGCCCCCTAATTAGTCCCACCTAATTAGCTAAGCAGAGACAGATTAACCGCACTGTCTACCACTCAAGGTCCGCTGTAAGGGTCAGTCAACTCACAAAGTCATGGGGTCATGGTCATCATCGATAGTGTCTGGGAGTCTGGGCAGTTCTATTAGCCTTGCCACGGGTCGTGTGTAAGTTCGCCCTTGGACGAGTACTTCAGCTGCTCGGACCTTGCCATCGGCACCGGTGATCACTTTGCTTACGCGGCCAGCCGGCCACATAGCTCTGGGTAGTGACTGGTCGATAATCATGACGACTGTTCCTTCTGTCAAATTGTCTCTCTCTTTTACCCACTTCTGGCGGGTCTGTAGAGACGGTAGGTAGTGGAGTAGGAAGCTGTTCCAAAACTTGTCAGCTAGTACTTGACTGTACCTCCACATTCTTCGGCCGTTCGCTTCTTCAGGCCTGTACATTGTCTGGGGTAGCGCGGGGTCCAGCCGCCCCATCAGGAGTGTGTTGGGGGTGACTGGGTCGACATCTGCTACATCACTTGAGACGTAACCGAGGGGCTTTGAGTTCAATACTCCCTCGATCTCCGTGAGGACTGTCATTAGGACTTCTTCCGCCACAGTCTGGGCCCCAAGCACGGCGTACAGGGCTGTCTTTATAGAACGTACTTCTCGTTCCCAGGTTCCACCGAAGTGGGGTGCGTTCGGGGGATTAAACTGGAAGTCAATCTGGGATGGAGCGAGGTGGGTCTTAAGTTCTGGGCCCATAGCTTGGAAGCTCTCTCTCAGCTCTCTTTCTCCGCCTTTGAAGTTTGTCCCGTGATCAGACAACAATGTAGACGGTTTTCCTTTCCGTGATGTGAATCTTCGGAAGGCCATAAGGAATGAGTCTGTGCTCATGGTCGGAAGGAGTTCGATATGTATCGCTCTGGTGGTCATGCATTTGAATACAATACCCCACCGCTTCTCGGTTCCTCTTCCTCTCTTTATATACAACGGGCCAAAACAGTCCATGCCTGTGGAGTGGAATGGCTTGTCGCCGAGTCGGAGGCGACAGGGAGGTAGGTCAGCCATCCGGGGTATGCTGGGCTGCGCGCGCCACTTTCGGCAGTCTAGACAGGTTCGCTGGAAGCGTCGCACCGCTTCTCTTCCTTGAAGTATCCAATAGCGACGTCTGATCTCCGCGAAGACTCTCTCTGCTCCTGCGTGGTGTACATCCTCGTCGTATTTCTTTATGATCAGCTCTGTGACCTTGTGTCGGCTGTTCAAGACTATCGGGTACTTAACGTCATCCGGTAGATCGGGGGCTCTCCGCAGACGACCACCCACTCTGATGAGATTATGGGCGTCACTCTCGGGTGCCAGGTGGAGCAGTCTGCTGTCTGATGGGACGGGCTTTCCTCCCTGTAGACAGTCTAGCTCATCAGGGAACGAGTCTCTCTGGGCTCGTTGTAGTAGAAGAAGTTCTGCTTCTTCGTAGTCAGCTGCTGAAATGTCAGTGGTGGACTGAATCTCTGGGTGGTGCCACAGGAATGTCTTTAGCTGCGCACTCTGTAGGGTAATGCAGTCATCTATGTTGGGGTCTGTGGAGGCGACTGTGCTCAGTCCACAGAACATAGGTTTCTTGTTCTCAGCCTCCTCTTTACTTGCTTCCCGTGGGGTGGGCGTAGGCCACTCTTCTTCCGGGAGCTTGAGGAATTCTGGTCCGTCACTGTAGATGTTGCGACGGGTGAGGTCATCTAGGGACATTCCCCGGGTGATGACGTCAGCTGGGTTGTGTTTGGTGTCCACATACCGCCAGCTCGCTGCTTCTGTTAACTCTTGAATCTCGGTGACTCTGACTCCCACGAAGACTTTGTATCTGCATGAATCAGACTTGATCCATGTGAGTACTGTCGTGGAATCTGACCACAAGATTGTTCTGTGCACCGGAATGGTGAGTTCACGTTGGATTAACGTGGCTAGATGCGCTCCTGCTAGGGCTGCGCAGAGCTCTAGACGCGGGATAGATTGTTGCTTTCGTGGGGCTATTCTTGAGCGAGCCAGGATGAAAGCAGTGTGTATCTCTCCTCCCTTCTCTTGGGCACGCAAGTAGGCCACCGATCCATAGGCTACTTCGGAGGCGTCACTGAAGACGTGTAGATCCATCTTGCATGTCTCTGGCCTCACTGTGGGTGGGAAGTAGCTGCGGCGTATATTGACGCCTGGGAGTGAGCGGAGTTCCGTCTCCCACTCTCTCCATGTGGAGGCAAGGTGTGCGGGTATTGGGTCGTCCCAGCCCTGGTCCTTGTCCCATAGTGCTCGTACAATCATCTTTGCCCTGGTGGTGTAAGGTAGAATACATCCCAACGGGTCATATTGTCTGGCGAGTGTTCTGTACACACTCCGTCTGGTGGTCGGTGTGGCAATGTATGACGCCGTGGATGGCTGATACATCGGCGAGCGTTGGGGGAGAGGCCTCCTAGGCGAGTCTCCCCTTGCGCCTCTCGGTGGGCTGGTACCGGCAGGGTACCATGGCCCGCTGGTCCAGGTGCTATTCCTCGGGGCTGGTCGTGCGTCATGCTCACCCGTGAATAGAGTCGGGGGTCTGTAGCGCAGCGCCGCGGGGGTATAGCCTGGGCTGTACTGGACCTCCTGGTCCAGTGGAGTACTGTGCTGTCGTCGGGCTTGGTTCTCCTCCTCTCCCTCTTCTTCTTCTATCAGGTCCTCTAGATCCTGTAGTCGTTTATTTAGCTTCTCCGCAGTGCATGCCGCTCCTTCCTTGTAGCTGGGTCTCGCTTGGACCGGTCGGGGAAGGGGGTCTGCGGGGGGTATAGGCTTGGTCTGTTGGTCAAGTTCAGGGTCGCTTGCTCGGTTAGGAGACGCTGCCCTTGACTGTTGTCTCGACGAGTTCCTTGAACCCCTGGCGGAGGGAGAGGGTGTTGCCCTGAGGCTCAGCCGCTCCATTAGCCGCGCCCGTAACTTGTCGCGCTCGGCTTGTAGTCTGTCGCGCTCGCCCTGTAGTCTGTCGCGCTCGGTTTCGCGCTGGATGAGATCGATGTTGCGCTCTGCTTCTCTTTGGGCACCGTCAGCGGCGCGCTGGGCTTCGGCGGCGGCGCGCTCTGCTTCTCTTTGGGCACCGGCAGCGACACGCTGGGCTTCGGCAGCGGCGCGCTCTGCTTCTCTTTGGGCACCGGCAGCGGCACGCTGGGTGTCTGCTCGGTCTCTTGCCATATTCTCTTCCGTCTGAAGGCGTCTCAGCTCCAGGCGTATGCGCTCTTCTTCGCTCCGTTGCTGCGCCTGGAGTTGTTCGCGCTCGCTAAGCGTCTGTGCTTGGAGTCGATCGCGTTCACCCCGAAGTCGATCGTGTTCACCCTGAAGTCGATCGCGCTCGGTAGAGGCTGTCAGGCTGACGAGGAACGCCTGTGATAGCATCCTCTCCGCTTCGCTGGGGGAAGACGGTTGTAGAGGTGAGCCGCTCCTGACGGTACTCGTTGGGGAGTCCCGGAGCTCTATTTTCTCGGCGCTCTCCTCCTCTTCTTCCGTGCAGAGTTCTCTCTCTGTAGGGTTGTCTTCCTCCCGGGGCTGGTCGGGGACTACTTCTTCGGTATTGGCGGGGGGTAAAGGCATGTCAGCTCCCTCCTGGTCCCCACCGTGAGCTTGGTCAGTTACATTAGAACCCACTAGGGCCTCTGTGGTCGGGGAAACCTGGTCGTTAAGGTCAGACATAATTTTACTTTCTACTTTTACCGCGTTTACCGTTTGTCGAAGGCTAGGTAGTTGACTGACAGCGTAATCCTCTAAGTACTGAGGTGGCTGTCGTCTGCGCTGCGGGCGTTCTACGTTAGGAGGACCGTTTCGTGGAGTGTTCATCATAGGCCATTTCAATATTAATAACACTATATTAATATTACACTAGTTACCCTCCGGCTCGAAGGACCAATTGTAACTGAGGGGTACAATTCCCTGACTGTATTGATAAGTATGGTATTATTAAACCACTACCGCTTGTACTTTAACTTCTGGCCATCCAGTACATGATATAGATATGATGAACACTTTCCCACCTGATGAAACGAAGTCCACACAAATGTATAAATCGAATATTTTATATAGCAAAGGGTATATACAACGTTCACTTAATGACATTTATGATTTGAAATGCACTTGTAAGGCAAATGAGTATTCGTAGGTAAATCAACATTGAATGTCCAATCTCTGGTTACGCAGGGAGCAAGTATACAACCTGGTTCTTTAGGGAACTATAGCGATGGTACTTAAATGATTATAGCTGGATACACTAAAGGGGGGGTCCCGCTGGTTGTAAGTCAGTAGGGGGGGGGGGTTAGGAGAGCCGCTGGCGGTATCCCATCTGGCCGACGATTTCTTGGGAGAATTCAGAGTGCTGAACACGGTGCCCACAGAACCTCGGTCCACAGATGAATACAGCTGGGCCCTCTGGTGGACAGTAGCTGCCGGTCCACAACGAAGAGACGTGAGGCGACCTCACTCGGGTAGAGCGCCGTCTCACCTGGACTCCTCTCGGGGGGGTAGTTCCAACACTCAGCAGTGTTGGCCGTTATCCATGGAATAATCAAAGCACCCAAAGCATGTAGATAATCCAAGCCGTGTAGGGCTCGTCGTCGTCCGGGTAAAGTAATCCAATGTACAGGTCCACTCGTCCTGGCCCGGAGCTCCTCGGATGCAAGCACCCCACGTGGTCTGCCCAGCCTGGTTAAGACTCCAGATAACGTCAGGAACGATGGGGGTACTGCTCACTTTATAACTCTAACCGAACGATGCACCATACATAATAGACTATTATTAACTTAATAGAAATACGTCCCACTCGACGGTATAGTGCCAAACTATGACAATTCAACTATTAATCCACACGATGTCTCAATGCCTATTCTGAGGCCAAGTAGGCCATACTGCACCACACGTGCGTCGTGGGTGAGGCTTCACGTCTGTTACTAGGTTGGAGGGTAAAGGACTAATGGACTAAAAGAAAGTTCTACTTTACTTGCGCCATATATATATGCGCTGTGAACAAATAGTACCATTCGTATTTCGCCAGACGTATTCCTACGCGGAACCGGGCTTGTAACGACATGTTCGTCGGCACGATTGAACTTGAACCAAGGGACTTGGCTGCTGGCGCCAGGTTCTCGTCCAATGGTAGAATGAAACTATTATGGGCTGTTAGTAGACTAAAGGGATATTCAGTGTATATGTACAAGGAATATACAGGGGATATCAAACGATATACAAATACTATTAAATATATATCCATAAATAAATATATATATTCGGTTTAATCTGATCCTTCACAACAAACACATTCCCTGATAATCGCCTTTTACTGGAATATTCCAGAACGTTATCATTTGTCGGTCTATTTATGAATCGTTTTCAAATAAACGCTAGATGGTCGATAGTATATGTGTGCGCACGCATGCTTGTGCCGTGCGCTGATAATCGCTGCTATTATTTCCTCATGGCTTTTACAGTGAAACAGCCATATCACATATAGTGGAAATACTTATATCTCCATGAAAACGAGTCTGATTATCCTAACACTGATAACATAGATTCCTTACCTGACATCAGATGGTATCCAAATGGTATATTCCAATTCCTGATCACCATTCAAAAAAATCGATAAGTATATTGATCCAACGTGTGTACAGTATAACCCATGCTCGCCGCGGCTCAGAGGCTCCAGAAAGAACTCTGGTAACTCCGGCTGCATCAGTGGACTGGAAAATGTGGACTAGAATATTTTTTTCCCCCATCCATTTTCATTGAGTCCATTCCAAAAGGGTGATTTACCATCTGGGAGACGATAGGGGGCGCTTTTTTCCACATCTGATCGCCGGCGGCCCCTGGATCTCCAACGGTAGGCTCGCGTGATGCAATATGATTTCAGATCGCAAAAAAAAAAATAAAAAAAAATCCGAGAAAAGCCGTGACGTGGCTTTCAACGTCACAATCGTAAACCAGAGATTAGCCGTGAGTGGCGCTCAAAGTGTTAAGACGTCCCTCTGTCTCCTCCTCCATTCTTTTCATTGGGATTAGTGATGTAATTATGTAAATCTTTAAGAATAGAAGAAAAAATTAAAGTACAAAAAAAATAAAGAAAGACAGAGAAGAAACCAGAAACATGACTTCAACACGTCATGCTTTCTGACGCGGGCAGCCGTCTGTACGATTTACTGTTGCTTCTCTTCCTCCTCCGAGAAAAAACCTTGGCCTTTTGATATGCACGTCGGAGGAAGAGAGAGCGGGGGAAAGAAGAGCGTCGGCTCGGACTCGGTCGGTTGCGTTGCTGCACGTGGTTCTCCTGGAGGACCTCCTCTCAAGCAAACCGGTAAACAAGCATGCATGAACTCCCCCTCGTCATATGGGAGTGGATTTCCACAACACTGGCCGCACCTTACTTCCTGATGCATCTCTTTCCAACCTCATAGTCAATTTCATGCCAAAAACCGTTTCCAGAAGGTCGTGATTTGTTTTCTATTTTTAGACTCTCGTGTTTTTCCACGTCTTCACCATCGGGATGCGTGCGTCTTAAAAGGTGCCCATGTCACATATTTTGAACATTAATATAGCAGCGACCGACTATTTGCTTAAGAAGAAGTATTTAATTGCTGTGCAGATTAACACACATACATGCCGAGATGGGCGAGACAGGAACACACACACACACACACACAAATGCACTGAGTCGCCGATGAAATATCTCTCTACACTTTTCCTATCCCGTCGTTCTTCCCCCCAAGGGCAGCCAGGAGCAGACATGGGCTGTGGAGTGGGCCGCGCCCGGGGAACAATCCAAGTGCTCCTGTCCGTCTTCGTCAGGGATGCGACAGCGTTAGCGATCTGTTCTGCATGTTTTTCCATTGGGTTTATCTTATTGGGAGGGGAGACCCTTCCGATCAGAACACAGAAAGGCCCAGGAGATATCCCACCTGGGTACCTGGTCCCCAAGCGGGAATCGAACCCAGGTCCTTCTAGCTGTGAGGCGACAGTGTTAACTTTCACTGCCACACTACAGAAGGTTAACCCTTTACTATCACACTACCGAATATACCGTCGGTAGTGTGATAATAAAGGGTTAACCTTCTGTAATGTGGCAGTGAAAGGGTTAACCTGCTGTTGTGTGGCAGTGAAAGGGTTGACCTGCTGTTGTGTGGCAATGAAAGGTTAACCTGTGTATTGCATATATGCGTGTGTGTATCCCCTCCCTACTTCCCATTCCCCCCACGCCTGATTGGATAAATGCGCTGCTTGTTAGTCGGCCCCTGTTTCTCTGCTTCCCATTTTCAAAAAGAAAATGGCGACTTGCTTGCTCGTCAACTTTCTCTTTTTCAACTTAAAATATGTTTCTGACAACATTTTATGAGAGACACGCAATTGCTGGATTTTGATTAATATTTGATATGCAACGCTTAGTTTGACAGTTTAATCAGAATCTTGACACCTCTGCTCGTACACGCTTGGTCGCAGGAAAACATGACGGCTTGCTTGTAAGTAAGTAACTATTTTTCCACCTAAATGGTTCACTAAAATATGTTTCTGACAAGATTTTTGGTGAAAAATTGTTTCTTATAAATACTTCCTCGAAATACTCAAGAAATAATTACTTTGCCCAGAACGCAAATGGACGGTGGAGGTGTGGCCAAAGCTTGGTTTTGGTCCGAGATGCTGGTACTCTGGTGCGACATCTAGTGGCCGAATCTCCACATAGCACCTTTAACTTAAACCTAGTAGAGGCTATATCGGTGGGTCAGCCTTGTAAGTGAGCAAATTAAACCGCTCAATATCCTCGTTCTGCCTGAGTTGCCCCGCTTCTGCCTGTGAAGGGGTTTGAGCTAACATGGTATTTTAAGACAACATTCACTGTCAGTCTTGGTTAAGAACTGAATAGCTCTTCCTCCACTCTAAAGCCTCTGGAACAGGCTCTACACTGGCACAGAGGGGCTGCCACATCCTCTGCCTGACATTGCTCAAGGGATTAATATAGAGAAAGCATCACTATCCTCTCCCTCACTCTACCATGGCTGTAGTTTCTATAAGGTCTAGTGGTCGACCGATAATGGGTTTTTCAATGGCAGATGTCGATGGCGATATTTAGAGAGCAGGGCAGATCGATAACCGATATAATGACGATAAAATGACTTGTGAATTTTCTTTTGCAACAATTAATAATTAATACTTTTATAATAACAAATGAGACACAAAGATGCTGAAATTAAGTTCGCAATGTTAGCTAGCCAGTTTAGCCAGGTTTGCACTTGCTAACATTACGATTTTAGCAACTACAAAACTAGCATTTTCTCGCAAAAAAAATTACAATTATTCGGGCAATTAACCGCTCTATCACTAATAAGGTCCCTGCAGCTGGACCAGACTGTAGAGGACAGGAGCGATTAGCCAACACAGACACTGCTGTATTCAACACTACTACATCACCCAACAACATACCCACTCACCATGGACATTCTGATAGACCCTAAATGATCTGATGACTGTGGAGGAAAATCGCCGGAGCTAAGAATGTACTCAGTCAAATAGACTTGGTTAATACAGATTTATTAACCCAAACAGATTAATCGAAATACAAGTTAATCAAGAGTTACGGCAGATGACTTATTATCCGCGATATAGCTCCTAGAATAATGTTAACGTGGTCGTAGACCTTTATACCAAGATACAGGGGGTGTGGCCAGGTGACCAGGTAGGAAAGAGATAGGATGATTGGGGTTGGGGAGGCCTGGAGAGGGGTGAAGGAGGGAGGAGGGGTGACAGGACTGTGAGCTAGGAGTCGGGATGGTTTAGGTGTTGGAGGTGAGAGACAAAGAGTGGTGACTGACTGATCAGGGGAGACAAAGGGATTGACTGGAAGACGGGACATTTGGGTATTGGGGATTAATCAAGGGAATCTGGGACTATAGTATGTTTGGGGGGACGACGACATATAATTCCACATGACACACACATGCACGCACGCACGCACGCACGCACGCACGCACGCACGCACACACACACACACACACACACACACACACACACACACACACACACACACACACGCACGCACGCACGCACACACACACACACACACACACACACACACACACACACACACACACACACACACACACACACACACACACACACACACACACACACACACACACACACACACACACACTGGGTACAGGGTAACAGGTGACTGAGATGAGAGCCTATTGTGAACATATGAGCCTTCCTTTTTTTCAATTTGTGACTCGATAGGGAAGGATGAATTCAGCTGCGCGTAGAGGACAAAGCAACAACAATGAAATGAAACACACACTTTAATACCGTCCCTGAACTACATCGTCCTCCAAGTGGAGCTGAATTCATCTTTCCCTCCGGTCTATGCTACTATTCCAGGGCCGAGGTTAGATTGCGCTGTATAGCGGCAAAAAGGTCCACAATTTGTGTCACTGTCACGCGGAGACACCACACTTTCATCATTGAATGAAACACAAATACGATTAAAAAAAAAAAGAAACAGGATTTACTGCTTTGCTGGATAGCACACAGTGGAAAGAGACAGGGCAGTGGGGGGGAGAGAGAGACATGGTGTGGCACGACTTTGCCCCCGAAAGTTCAGACGGATGATAGGGAAACATCTGTGGCCCGGAGCACAAATCTCTCTGGCTTTCCCCCCTCATTCCTCAAGCAGCGTCGACACCACGCCACGCCGAAGCAGTCACTCCATCTCAAGGTGGACGCTGGCATCGCCAGGGAGCATGCAGAAGTGAGCTCCGGAAGACAGAGAATGTGCCCAGGGAGGGAGGGGTGTGTGCCGTCATGAACCAATCGGCTCAGAGGAACAAAGGATTTATTGTGTGAGGCAGAAATACGTCCATTCGGGCAGTGAGTGATTCCTGTAGTTACCAGGCTGGGGACTGCTGTAGCAGCAGTTCATATCCCTCTCACCTGAAGAAAATGTTTTGAGTTTTTAAAAATATACAAATATAACCAGGTATGGGTAAACCTTTAAGATAAGATACTGTAAGACAAGATATTCCTATATTGATCCCCTTCAGGCATCATAGCAGCATGGGGAGGAGGGGATTTGAGGTACAGGTATGGGCAGGGTAATAGTAGAAGACATAAATACAGGCAATATAATTATAGTATAGTAGAAAAGTTCAAATAGGCAATGTAAACAATATAATTCACTTTGAATATACTGTACGCATATGAGCAAGTAGGCAGTGTGATCAAAGGTGCAGAGGAGGGTCTGTATGTCCTATCAGTTATATTATATGTTAAAATAAATATGGTCAATTACACTAGAATCTAAATATATACTATGAGTAAGTAAAGTATACAGTATACACAGGTGCAGCTACCCTAACCGGCGTGATATATACGTCGTCATACGTTGTAGTCCGTGTAGGCCTGAGCACACAGTGTCTTGGGTTGGTCTCTGTTCAGACCGACTGACCTCTGCTTTCATCCTGTGTCCATTTGGACACGTGGTCGATAAAGCCTTCGAGCATAATGTGCACAACACAGTTTGACCTTGTTGATTTCGGGAAGGCTTTAGAGAATGCATTTCCTATTGTGCTCTTTTTATTGTGAAAATATTCTACTCTGCGGGTTGGAATATTTTGTGGGTTGGAGGCCTTTCTGCATTCTTTCTAATCTGTATTTTGAGAAAGATGTTTTGGTTCATTTGAGGGCAAGTGTCTACGTTTTCTTTGATTTGGTCTGAATCAGAGGTTAATATGTTCATAGTATTCCATCGGCGCGGTTGTGTTTCCCGATTGTACAAGGTCAGCCACTGGAGCAGAGAACAAACATAACATATGTAAACAAACATAACCTTCAGTCTTCTTCCATCTACTCGTGCCAAATGGTTGGTACTATGGTGTTATTTAAGTATTTCAACAACACTGAAAAAAAATAAAAACAACAACAACCCAATTTGCTTCATTTCTCTTGGTTCTTGTCTCACTTCAAACAAAACGCTTCAGGGTTCCTGAGAGCAGCCAGGCCCCACCTCCCTCAGACGGTTCGGGAAGCAGTTGTTTGGTGTGCAACCGACATCGATTGGGGGGCGTAACTTCTCACCTCAGCGAACAGCACAAAACTAAGGGGGGTAAACACGGCAGATCGTTGATTCCGCTGGATCAAGCAAAACAAGGAGTGAAAACTCCCTGCGCTTACGGAGGCATAATATGGTTAGCGATTTTAATCTCCCTGTTCCTTGATGTAGGAATCCTGTGGAATTCATGCTTCCATCCCAGAGCTGGTTAAGAACTATCAGCTCAGCTCGTTCTGTTATTTTTCTTCCATCCCTTTGCTGCGTCCACAGTGTGTTCCTCATATCTCGCTTGCACAACCTTCTCTGTGTCCCATGTGGGCAAAAAATGCTTACCAACATAAAAGATGACACCCATGAACCCCCTTGTTTTGACTGCCATTCTGGATTACAGTGATTTATTAAAGGTGTTATAGATAACTATTTTACGTAGAGTAATACGTAGAGCTTTTAGAACGGTGCATAATAAAAAATATTGCTTTTCCGGGTCCAAAATGAATGTTGTTGTTTACATCTTGCAGGCATGTATCCTTTATCTATAGCACCTTTAAAGAAACACACAATCAATGGATGTTTTTCCACCTTTATTCCCATCAAGGGCTTATGCTAGACCTCTCTTATGGTGCCATCACAGTCAGACAGCACTCAAACAAAGTGAAACGATTGTTATGAGTGTGGAGAGAAGTCTGGCTGTGTGGAGAACGGTCTGACTAACCAGTCGATGGTTGAATTCCTGCATGATGCAGCAAACTCATTTTGTAATCTTCCCAGTATGAAGGAGTGTGTTCCTGGACAATGCTTCAATATTTCCACACAGTATGACACACGATGCTATGCAAGACCACAGCTTTTCACAACTGTTTTATGTGTCAGCTCTTGTGCTATTGCAGAGGACTCATTATTTGTTTAGTCTTTGGTAGTCTCTAGAGTACTTCCACAATCATATTAATAAGATCCTTCCTTGACGTCTTTGCAATTTCAAATATTTCATTCTATAATCCATTTGTGGATAATGACGGGGGGAAACGAAGCCTACAGGGCAATATGGTGACTTGACAATGAATTGTTGATCAGAGCTGTCCATAGACTTTTGGGGGCCCTAGTCAAGAAATGATTTGGGGGCCCTTCATTTGAACTTAAATCAGGTCTCCGCACCAGAGCAGTACAGATGTTTTGACATTTTGCCGTTCGGTTGAATGATGTTTTGACATGATGATTGCCTTTTTGAGGGGCCCTATGATTGGCTAACAGACACGGTTAAGAAAGACCAATTAAATAACTAAGGGTCAGGATATAAAACAAATAAAAATAAAAGTGCACTTATGTTACTGAATAAGAGAGAAAGGGAAAAAGCTCCGGTGCACACGCAGTTTGCGAACTCCCCCAATGGATTTACTTACTTAGGGATAAAGATAACCCCGGATATTAAAGACATAGTACAAAATAACTATAAATGTACTGTAAATTACCAATATCAATGATAGGTCGAGTGAATATCATCAAAATGACAATATTGCCTACATTTCTGTACCTATTCCATTCAATCCCGATTCCCTTACCAGAAACCTTTTTTCGTAGATTAAAGAAAATGTTCACACGTTTTATATGGAACAATAAAAAACACAGGTTGAGACTGACACTCCTTTACCTCCCATACGACAGAGGGCTTAGACTTCCAGATATGAGGCTCTATTACTGGGCAGCACAGCTCAGGGCAGCAATGTTCTACTTTCGATATTCAGAGATACCAGCTTGGATGGAGATAGAAAAAGAAGAGACAAAGATCACACTAGATGCATATATGTATTCACAACAGACTAAACTATTGATAAAACATACAAAAAACCCTTTCCTTAAAAATACAATAAGAATTTGGCACAAAGCACATTTATATTTCAATAAAAAAGATAGATTATCGGGATATACACCAATCTGGGGGAATGAAGAATTTAAACCAGGAAGAAATGATAAAGGATTAAAAATATGGGCAGAAAGAGGCTTAAGTAAAATTAAAAACCTATATATGGAGGGAGAATTG
The DNA here is from genome assembly GCF_963971535.1 of Notolepis coatsorum. NCBI lineage: Eukaryota > Metazoa > Chordata > Actinopteri > Aulopiformes > Paralepididae > Notolepis > Notolepis coatsorum. The sequence continues at coordinate 294,293,972 of NC_140165.1, forward strand.
ATGACCTTCGAACAGATAGTAAATACATTTTATATACCAAGAACCCATAGATGTAAATACTTTCAAATCAGGAGCTACATAGTCTCTGTTACATCCCAATGTATATATTCCCCAGTGTGTGTCTCCATGTGTGTGTGTTCTCCATTTTGTTTGTTTCCTCCCTCCAGCCATTGTTCCCTTCACCATTGGTCAATTCTTCCATTATTGCAATACAGCACCGATTGGTGGATGGCTTCAGACTCCAACACTCAATCCACACCACCCAATCATGGATCACCCCACACCTGTTAAAGCATGGCTTCTCACTTCAGTCTTGCTCTCTCTCTGGCATGAGGCTAGGCATGTTGTGTTTTTGGTAAACCTGTAACTTTGACAGCATTGCATTTCGTTTATTGGCCTTTGGTGCTTAGTAGTAATTTCCTTGTGTGTGTATGGCCACAGAGAGAGCATTGTTAAGTTATAGTTTGTTTTTGTATATATTCTGCTTTTGTTTCTGTATAATTAATGTGTTTTTCTCTCTTTCTCAGGAAGCACAGATGGGGTGAGCTGCCATTTCCTTTGGACATTGTTTTCTCCTGTTTTGGTTAGGTAAGAGTAGTTTAGGTAATGTAATCTCTTTTACCATAGATTAGATTGTGTTTATTTGGAGTATAGTGGTGTTTGTTTGTTGTTTTGGCCTGGGCTCACCCCTGAGCTACATGTGCTTCCTTTGCCTCTATTCAATAAATATCATTGTTGTTTACAAACCTGGTCCATCTTTTCTGTCAACCAACTGTTATGTTACAGCCCTTTACCCTTAGACTCACAGGGGTCGTAACAGTCTCACAAACCAAAAACACAAGTGAACCACAATAGAACGACTTACAAAAGATAATATGGAAGGAAGAGGACAATTATCCAAGTTTCATGATGTGTTATCAGGATCGGAAGAGGGCTCTTGGGCATGGGAGAGAGACATGCAGGTGGACATAACAGAAGAGGACTGGAAACAAGTATGTGAAATGTCACAGACCCTTTAATACCAGATGTAAACTTCTACAATACAAGTGGGTCCATAGAATATACATGACACCAGAGAAATTACACAGGTTTTATCCCATGATACCAGATGAATGCACTAGGTGTGGGGTAGAGGTATGGACCCTGTACCAGTGCCACTGTATGTGGGAATGTGACAGGATGCAGGAGTATTGGAAAGAGATTCTGCCGCTTATCTCTGAGCTGACTGAGATAGAAGTCCTGATCGACCCTAAGTTATGTATACTTTTTTGATTTGATTTGAAGTCTTTATTTCGAACATGCAATGAATACAACAAACAATAACAAAAAAGCAAAACAACTCAATCTGCATGTTCGAAAAGGAGTAGGAAGAAGTATACACTTATTTAATCCTACCCCTTTTCCACTACTCAAATGAGTGTACTATTTTAAACATAAAAAAGAAAAGAAAAAAAATATATATATATGCAAAACAAAAAACAAACTATATGTATAAAATAAAATAAAATAGAAAACAAAATAAAAATGTAAACACCCGTGACTATCAAGTCCCTTCCTCATCCCTGTACCTTGTGAACATAATTTCCATATACATCAGTTTGAATTGTCTCGTTTGGACATTGCTTTAGCACCACATTTAGACTGTTCCACAGTTTCACTCCACATATCGAGATGCAGTGTTTTCTCATGGTAGTGCGTACGTTTAGCACCTTTAAATTGTGTTCTCCCCTCAGATTATAACCCCCCTCCCTATCAAAGAACAATTCTTGAATGTTTCTTGGAAGTGCATGACTTTTTGCTTTATACATTAATTGTGCCGTTTTAAATTCCACAAGATCATTTAACTTCAATGTCTTTGACTCCAAAAACAATATGTTAGTGTGATCACGATAACCTGCAATGTGAACTATCCTTATGGCCCTTTTTTGGAGTATAAAAAGTGGTTGTAGTGTAGACTTATAATTGTTTCCCCAGACTTCAGCACAGTAATTTAAATATGGTAAAACTAGTGAACAGTAGAGAATGTAGAGTGATTTTCTATCCAGAATGTGCTTTACTTTACTCATGACTGAAATGCTTCGTGAGAGTTTAGATTGGACATGTTTTATGTGAGGTTTCCAACAGATTTTATGGTCTATTATTACACCTAGGAATTTATTTTCATAAACTCTTTCTACTACTACACACAGACTGCTGTTTTGATAGGGTTAGGGTCTTTACTCTTGGCTACATTTGAAAAAGAAACACAATATCACTTAATACGGACTGTATTGATCTATTTGTCTATTTGATCTAAAGACGCACTTCTTCAACCATTATCTGAAATAATGAAAAAATATATATATTATTCTAATCCTAACTAACCTTACTGTCATGCACTAATAAACGAACCTACACTGTAGCACTCAACACTTTGATGAACATTGTTACTCAGCTGATAAGAGTTGTGCCCTTCCTGATGTCTTGTCGTACAGAACTTGTAAGTCGCTTTGGATAAAAGTGTCAGCTAAATGACTAAATGTAAATGTAAATGTATTTGTGACTTGAAATAAATCTTGGCCCGGTACCGGGCCGATCGAGCTTAACTCATTCACTGCCAGCTATTACCCTCATCCCTGTAGTCAATGTGCCAGCTTTCCATTGCTATATTTTCACTGTGCGTCACGATGTTTGCAGAGCTATATCTATATTCTATATTATAGCTATGGAGACAATACTATGCTCATTTGACAGTCACTATCTCTCGTCCAACATGTAAAAAATTGTAAATCTTTTCATGTATATGTTTGCGTGTTATCCCGTGGTGAATATTGTATAGTTTCAGAGTGATCCGGGCTAATTCCTGGAAGCTGAGTTATGGAGCGCTATGTGAATTTTGCTAAAGTCGTTTGCGTTGCTCGCCTGGATACTATTTTTTTTGCGTCTGACTGCTCTGTTGTATGTTAGAGCGACGGACTGCTCTGTTGTATGTTAGAGCGACGGACTTCTCTGTTGTATGTTAGAGCAATGCTCTGTTGTATGTTAGAACTTTGTAAAGAAACTCAAAGTACTAAGAGCGATACACTGCTCTGTTGTTATATATTTTTTATTGAACAATCTTATCACACTTTTTTTTACTGTCCATTCTATTTGATTATTTTAGCCTATTTTAAACTGCATTTTTTAATCTATTCTATTCTATTTTATTATTTGTATTACTGAAGAACTGTGATTTGCCTTACCTTGCTCGCTTATGTCTGTATTTTTTTTACTGTTGTGAAGCACTTTGAACTGCAACCTCTGTATGAAAAGTGCTATACAAATAAAGTTATTATTATTATTATTATTATTATTATTATTATTATTTATAATTAAAGAAGTGTTGCGGGTCCAAAATTATATGTTTACATGTTGCAGGCATGTATCTCCTCCCTACTTCCCATTTCGCCATGTGGAATGCAGCTGATAGGATAAATGACATGATGGTGCTCTAGTGCGACATCTAGTGGCTGAATGTCATCTATAGCACCTTTAAATATATATATATTTTTAGACTGTTTTTCAAAAAATAATATCTGATTGGTTGGGGGCCGGCCCTGTTGTCGATATACTTTACAATGTTTTTTAGTTTGCTTATAATATAAGCAAATATTATATAATATTATCTTATTATTATACAATAGTATGGAGAACAACTCATTCTTTATTGAAAATTAAAATGGTCAGTCAGGCTATAGATTAAAAAGAGAAGTGGCACCAGCAATAGCTATAAATAGCCCACCTTTTACAATTAAATTGTATTAAATGGTACTTTGACATTAAATATGAATGAACATGAATAAATTAAACTGATCTGGTGAAGTCTACCTTTGGTTTCCATGTAAATGAGAGCCTTCTTCATGCTCAATCTTCATCAAGACGCAGGCATCCAGAACAGACCAGATTATTAACTGCTTTTAAATGCTATAAAGCCTAGTATAATAACTCAATATGGGATAAGGAACTGCGATAGTAACCCGATCTGATTTGATTTAATCTGAATTCAATCCAGTGTTCTGTTTCTTTGTAATGGTTGTGACATGGGGGTGACAGTGACTCAGGAGGTAGAGCAGTCGTCTGGTAATCCGGAGGTTCCCGGTTCGATTCCCGCTCCTCCCGGGCAGCGTGTCAAAGTGTCCTTGAGCAAGACACTTTACCTCTAACTGCTCCCGATGAGCAGGTTGGCACCTTGCATGGTCGCCTCTGCCATCTGCCATCGGCGTGTGAATGTATGAGTGAATGGGTAAAATGTGAGGAACAAATTGTAAAGCGCTTTGGATAAAAGTGATAAATGCAGCCATTTACCATTTAATGGTGTTCTTATATGAGCAAAATCTCAAGGCACACCTTAGCTTACTTCATGCCCCCCCCAACCCCCACCCCTTGAGAAGCACTGCCAAATCATTACCAGTCAAACCGCTGCTGTCTCCTCTTCAAACACTGTACACTGACTAAACACATGACCATATTCACTAAGTCCAATTACTCTCAGGAAATGTACAACACATTACCGAGCATAGCACATTATTGCCAAGCATTGGGAATAATTCTTACTGTGTGTGTGTGTGTGTGTGTGTGTGTGTGTGTGTGTGTGTGTGTGTGTGTGTGTGTGTGTGTGTGTGTGTGCGCGTGTGTGTGTGTGCGTGCCTGTGCGTGCAGGCCTTGTCCGCAGGTCTATCAAAGAAATAGGCAAAGTAGCAAGATTGTGTTCAGTGTCTAATGTAAAAGCCAGGCTGTGTGGCAGAGATGATACTCTGTGTGTGTGTGTGTGTGTGTGTGTGTGTGTGTGTGTGTGTGTGTGTGTGTGCGCGTGCGTGCGTGCTTGCCTGTGTGAGTGTTTGCCTGTGTGAGTGTGTGTGTTTTGTATGTGGACGGCAACATGAATTCCAGAGTCAAATGAGGCAATGCTCCCCAGGGGGACAATTTGTTTGTTTGTTTTAAAGCAGCCACAGTCTGCTTTAGTCTAATTTGAGTCACTTTTAAGAGGTAATGTAGACAAATATTAACCTACAGTGTTACTGGGCATCCTTTTTTGTCTGAAGAGAAGTCATCTTACTCTGCTGCCATCTTGGTAACAGGGACTAACAGGACAAGACCGGAGTCTTGAATCTAGAATCTAAATCATATCTTGATTTTTCTTTCATATACCGTCTGGTCCAACACAAAATGGTTAATTTGGTCAAAAGGGACATTTTATAGTCGAAAAGTATTCCCTAGTCCCTAGGAGTCCCTAGTTATCATGGCAGCGCAATACCCAGCCTTTTTTTTGGCAGAGAATGTTTTTAAATCTCACATTTCATCTCAAGATGTGTTCATTTATACTTTTACTCAACATAAAATCACATCACATTGTTTATCGGAATATGTTTATTTTGTAGCAAGTAGCCTAATTTAGTTGTTTCCTCCACAGATTTCCCCATTCAAAACTACCACATTCATCCGTGTCACTACTTGATTAATTGACTTGCACACATGGAGAGAAAGATACCATGCCCTGCTTAAGGTCACCAATAACCTGCTCCTCACTACCGACAACCGCGACTGTGCTGTCCTTATACTTTTAGACCTCAGTGCAGCTTTCGCCCCTATAGACCATGTTATTCTCATTGACCGTCTCCACCAGGCAGTTGGTGTCAGTGGCACAGCCCTATCATGGTTCACCTCCTACCTCAGTGATAGAAGATTCTCCGTTAATATCCGAAACTGCTCCTCCCCCTCCGCCTCTCTCTCTTGCGGGGTTCCACAAGGCTCCATCCTTGGCCCTATCCTATTCTCCCTATATATGCTGCCCCTTGGTCAACACAACATCTCTTTCCATGTTGATGCGGATGACACTCAGGTCTATCTCCCCATGAAACCCAACAATATAGCCAATCTCGATAGTCTTCGTTCCTGCCTAGACGACATCAAATGCTGGATGGCGTTAAAAACCTGGGCGTGCTCTTTGACCCCGAGTTTTCCTTCAATAGGCAGGTAAACTCGTGGTGAAGGGGTGTTTTTTCCAGCTCCGGTCCATAGCCAGGATCAAGGCCATTCTCTCCCCCTCAGACCTGGAAAGAGTAATTCACGCCTTCATATCTTCACGTTTAGACTACTGTAAGTAACTCCCTGTATCTGGGGCTTAATAAATCCACCATAGCCCATCTACAACTACCCCAAAACGCTGCCGCTAGACTGCTCACAGGTACCTGGAAGAGAGCTCACATCACCCCTGTACTTGCCTCCCTCCACTGGCTCCCGGTGCACTATAGAATATACTTCAAGGTTCTCCTATTGGTCTACAAAGCCCTTAATGGTAAGGCCCCTGCTTACCTAGCAGACCTCCTCACCCCCTATACCAGTGGTTCCCAAAGTCGGGGTCGCGACCCAAAGGTGGGCCGCGAGCAGCCACGGATGAGCCGCGAGATGATTTAAAAAAAACAAAAAATAAAATAAAGAAAAATAAAAAAAAAACTTTTTTTTATTTTTTATTTTTTATTTTTTTATTTTAATTTTTTTTGTCAGGTCACTGAACTTAGAAGCAAGCCAGGACAGTGTTTCTAGTTGTATTCTAAAATTCTATTCTATTGTATTCTAAAATGTGACTATATGGTTTTATATTAACTTAATAAATAAACAAAAACGAAAAATCTACTTATTTCAACGAACATTTCAAACTAAATAACAGATTATGCACATAAAACGCTGAAAACAACCGAAGCAACAATAGTATTTTAATGAGGCTATTATTATTATCATTATTATTTTGCAACAAGTTAGCCCTCTCATAAATAGCACATATAAATGAATAACTAACTTGAACTAACTTAATAGGATTGAAGTGATATTTGGCTTAAAAAAATCGGTCGCCTGGCAAAAAAAAAAAAAAAAAAAGGCCAGACGATGTGCATTGGGCCGCGGCTCTCTGACGCCTTATTTTCTGGGTCCCGGCCTGAAAAGTTTGGGAACCCCTGCCCTATACCAATGTCAGGGCCCCCAGATCGGCTGACAAGGGTCTCTTAGGCAGGGGCGGACCTTCCTACAGGCGATATAGGCGGTCGCCTAGAGCGCCACCCAGAGGGGGGCGCCAAAAAATAAATAAAAATAAAATAAATTTATTTTTTTATTTTAATTTTTTTAATTTTTTTTATTTTCTTTTCTGTGCAGTTTTGGCGCCCCCCTCTATATCTGCAACCATTATTTTGACATTAAAAAAATTCTAACATAAGGGAAAATGAGCCAAAAATCTAAAACGGTCGGTCGGTCTGAGCCTCAGCTTTAGGTGTTCACAGTCAGAACATGCTAGAGCGCTGTGCATTGATGGGTATCGGTCAAGTGTTTATAGAATTGAACGTTGAGGAAAGAAAGACTAACGTCGCAGTGGTGAATCTCGCCTAGGGCGCCAAATGGGCTAGGTCCGCCCCTGCTCTTAGGTCTAATTTCAAGTCTAGGAGGGGGGGGGGGGGGGGGGGGCATGCTTTTGCGGTCGCAGCCCCTGACCTCTGGAACAGCATCTGCCCCCTCCATCGAGTCTTTTAAGTCAAAAGTCAAAACCCACCTATACCGCCTGGCCTTCCCTGACTCACTTTGACTCTTGCCTGCTTGTTGACGTGTTGTTTTGTTTACTTGTCTATCCGTTGGTTGTTTTTTAGTTTTTTCTGTTTATTCTATACTTTTCTTTGTTCTTAGCTATGTGAAGCACTTTGGTTGACAAGTGTCATGTCTAAATGTGCTATATAAATACATTTGATTGATTGATTGATTGATTGATTGATTGATTGATTGATTGATTGATTGATTGATTGATTGATTGATTGACTGGTTCCTGGCTCCATTGGTCTCAGTTGGACCATTTCAACAACTCTGGAGTCAGTGTCAGTGACAAATAAGTGGCCCATATTTTATGTTTAGGTAATTATTATTATTATTATTATTATTATTATTATTATTATTATTATTAAGTTATTATAAGTCATATATTAAATTAATATCTGTAATGTATTATAGGTCATATAAAATAGTAGTAATAGTCAATTAAATTAAATGACATGACATGACGGTGATCTAAAGCTCAGTCTACAGTATGTTAATTTGCCCGGCTGTGATATGAAACAAGCAAAGTGTTATGGTACATACTGTATACAGCCAGGAACCAGCACCCCTAAACTGTGTTTGCTCAGAAATACCTGTGTTTGCTGAGAAATACACATTTGTTCTTATGTAGGCTATGTATACAAATCACAGATTACATTACATTACATTTAGCCAGATGATTTCCAAAAAATAAATAAAAAAGAATCCAAAAAAAAGAAAAAGATTATATATATATTTTTTTTGCAGTCAGGCCACTGAACTTAGAAGCAGGCCAGGACAGTGTTTCTAGTTGCAGCAGCGCAATAGTTAGATAACCTAGGTGGGGAACAACCAGGAGATCACTGCAACTCGCACAAGTTGGAGAACTATTTCTCTCTCTCTCTCTTGCTCTCACACACACACACAAAAGGAGCCGCATGTGATTGGTGGAGGCGGGACCCTTACAAAAAACTGTTGTTGCTAATCATTGACACATGCTAGCCTGTAATAATCCCCCCCAGAAAAATCTACTTTGCATTTGATATATTGCAAATATATGCCATCACACACACTGGCATTTAAAGGGTTAGAATTATAAATGTGGTGTTATGATCAGGGCTGAAGTTGAATAAAAGATTGTATTATTTTCAATCTGACATTACAAAAAAACTGAAAATCCATCAAAATCATACATATGTTTTTTAACAATAATTTGTGATGCCATCACAAACACTGGCATTTAAAGGGTACAAATAAAAAAAATGCCTGCACCAGAATGCAGGAAATGAAGTCTTTGTAACAAGAAATGTCCTGGTGGGGGACCCCCAGACCCCCTGCTTAAAAAGTGGCCTGACTGGGGCTATATTTTGCACTATATTTCCTGGTCTGAATGATTTCCCCAGTCCGGCCCTGGTTAAAAGCCTCCAATGCTTATTAGTGTGTGTGCGTTTGAACGTGTGCATGTTTCAACCATACATTTCCATTTATTTAAAAAAAAAAAAAAAAATAAAAGATTTCCTCCTATAATAGTATAATAAAAGTTCGTTCCACCATTGTGGAGCGAGGACAGAGAATAGTTTGGTTCTCTTTGATGACCCCACCGGAGCTCAGATAGGAGTGTGTCTGGGCCGGCCAGAAGATGTAGAGCGGAGGCGTCTTGAGGGATGCTTTGAACTGATTTGTGTTTGTTTTTAATGGATTACTAATGAGCACTTCCAACACCGGATTATACCATGTTTCGACTTTAGGGAAATATTGTTTTTGTATCTTGAATGCCCATCACGAGAATTCTCGTTTTATTTTTTTTATTAGCGATCTGAATTCATATTTCATCAACCGAGTCTACCGTTGGTAAACCTGCCCCGCCAGGCGCTCAGATGTGAAAAAAGCACCCCATATCGTCTCCCAGATGGTAATGCACCCTTTTGGATTGGACTCAATGAAAATGCATGAGAAAAAAAAACTCCGGAATCCACATTTAACTTCTCACGCATGTAACCGGAGCCGATCAGATTCATTCTGGACCCTCAGCACAGTGTGTAATATGTGTTTTACAGTATACGCGTTCAGGAATTGGAATAATCCATTTGGATACCATCTGATCTCAGGTAAGGAATCTATTTTACCAGTCTTAGGATAATCAGACCCGTTTTCACGGAGATATAAGCTTTTCCCCTATAATGTGATATGGCTGTTTGACTGTAAGAGCGATCAGGAACTGAGAGAATCGTTTTTCAGCGCGCGGCACCAGCGTGCACATGTACACATATACTATCGATAATCTAGCGTTTATTTGAAACCGATTCATAAATAGGCCGAAAAATGACAACGTTCTAGAATATTACAGTACAGGGCGATTATCATGGAATATTTCCCCCCCCCCCCCGTGAAAACGAGGGCTTTTCAAAATGCTATCAAACGGAAATGAACCGATAAAAAAACAATCCGCTTCGACAATGTTGACTGGAAATTAGTCATTGATAAGCGACGGGCAGATTAGACACATAATTTAAAACATAGATTAGGCAATATTAATGCTAACATTGAAGTGGATGGTGGGCATTCAAGCACTAAATGTGCGCCCCCTGCTGGGCACTGAAAGTGTTAACAGAACATGTCCACACAAGATGTGGGGTCCATAACCATGGATACATCAGACTGGCACCTCTGGGTACTTTGTCTTTTCACATGGCTGTGCCTACTTTTGGGGGAAAGTATTTGGCCTGTATAGAAACTGTTGACAGAACTCTTACATTGTTAGTTTAGTTTGTGCATCATATTAAGTCTAGCAATTGCTTTCCAGCACTGGCCACCATTGAGCATTCATTCCATTGTGAATAGTTAGGTTTAATCAGTTTTCAGGCCGTCTTATTTCACCATTCAGCTGCAGGATATTTCCTCATTTCCCTACCTGGACATTTAATATTACGCTTGTGAATCTCCAAGTGACCTAAAACTAAGAAGTAATAACTATTCCTGGGCCTTGATGGTCTTCGAAGTGATTTATATCTGTGTGTTTTGTCCTAAAGTTGTAATTTATGAACAAACACCATCTAATCCCTGTTTATTCCCAGAGTTGTTTTCCCCCAAAAGATGGCGGGCGTGACCAAAATAGAACGTGGTGATCAGAATTCAGTGCGATTGACGTATTGCTGGTCTGATGTATACGGTTTGTGAGAGAAAAAACACATCATTAGGCCTCTCTAATTATGATGGAGAGGCCCAAAACAAACACTGGTATTTGTAAATTTTGAAGTCCCTTATTGGTAAGCTACCCCCTTATACTACATCATTATTGGAATGGAATTTTGGAACCTATGGAACCCGTTCAGTGACTGGCTGGTCCTTAAGGTCCCTTGAGTTTGCTCGGAACAGGGTGAATCTGCATTTTGCTATGATGCCTCATTGCCTCTAGCTCATGGAATAAACTCCAGCAGTCCTTAACACATTCAAATTAGGGCTTGTAGGCCAGCGCTTTAATCAATGGGAGGACGGGGATATTTGCGAACGCTTAAACCATATCTTAAATTATGGCTATGGGTCTAATACACCCGTCGCTTATCAATGACTTGCTTGCAGTCAACATGTATGAAACGGATTGTTTTTTCATCTGTACATTTCCGTTTATACCGTTTTGAATACGAGTCTAGTTTTGGAGATTTCTAGTAATTCCAGGGAAAGACGCGATAATAGCCCTTTAGTGGAATACACAAAACACGTTGTAATTTTTCTGCTGATTTATGAATCGTTTTCAAATAAACGCTAGATTATCAATAGTATATGTGTCCTTATGCACGCTAGAGAAGCGGGCTGAAAAATCGTTTATCCGTGCAAAAAGATTAATCCAATTCCTGATCGCCATTCCAAATATTGATCGTGTTTATTGATCCAACGTTATAGTCCAAAACACATAATCCAAGCTGCTCCCAGCCTCCCCAGTCATTGTGGTAAGACGATACTGCTTGCCCGAGAAGGGAAACCCGGACCGGAGTTTTTTTTCTGATGAACATCCCCAGCCAATCCAATCCAATAATGTGCAATACCATCCGGGAGACGATAGGCGGCGGTATTTGCCCTTTTGCGAGCTCAGACCCATTCCCAATGATAACATCAGGTTGGATGGATGAAAATGAATGGATATCGCTAATAAAATAAATAACGATTAAAACCCGACTATACTCGTGATTGGCACACAAGCGATGGCGAGTTAACCTGACTATCATTGTGATTGGCACGGAATGGGTTAAAGCTTGAGATTCTCCCCTCTGTTGCAGAATTTAAAACCTTGATCTCCAACCATTGTCAATCAAGTTGTACGTGTTTTAATTGATTTGTTATCCTTACTTTTGTCTTGCCTTGTTGTCTTATTGTTTGTTATGTGCCTTTTTTTGTATCGTCGTGCCTGTAAATGAGGGAAACCTCAGTTGTCTTTCGAGTAAAAAAAAATTATAATAAGAATAATAAAAATGTATCTAGTCATGCAATCATGAATGCAATTCGTTACACCACGACAGGTAATAACGTTATAGAGTAACGCGTTACCACCTAACTATGGGTATGAAAAATACCCAACCGGTTGGATTGAGAACAACTCCTAGTAGACACAAAGAGGCTGGGAATAATGAGCTCCCATTTGATACCCACACATTATCACGTATCAAATCATATATTGTGAGAAGAGATCTGTGATACACAGCGTCTTCTAGACAGTGTTGTAGTGTCTGCAGTGGGGGCTACCTACATCCTCCTTGCAGAGACAATTGGATTCATGTTCCATTCACCTGTCATTGACGACTATAAAAAAAAAGAAAAAAGAGAAATGTTCAGTACATGTGCACTCAAGCCCGCAGGAATTTGTTTCAGTGCCATTAATGCATGAGCAATAATAATTTGCTTCAGCACCATTATGTGTGCGGCAAAATTTTGAACCGATAAGAGTGAAACATTGTAGTCGTGCACTGAATTAAGCATATTTAGGCAGGCATGAAGGGGAGAAAATACACCGCATTTATGTATGTGTTCATTTTCGTGCTTATCTTCATGACCTTTGAAAGACCTTGGATTATACTGTATGACGCTGGATAGAGCTTTAAGTACAGTTTGCTTCAGACTGGAATGGCCAGCAGGCAAGGTAATAGGAAATAGACTGTACTAAGAGCTTCATTGGCCATTCATCTGAATCTGAATTTTTCCAATGATTCATTCATACTGGATGTCTCATACCCAAATTAACTTTAATTTACTTTCTTTCATTCATTCATTCATTCATTCAATCTTTATTTAATCCCAAAGGATCATTGAGAGTAATCTCTCATTTACAATGATGTAGAGAAATACAAAACATTATAAAAAATAATTATAATAATAATAATAATAATTGAAACAAAAGGTCAATCAATTCAACATTTAGAATAATTTAAAACAACTGCAGACTGTGGTGAAGTGGTTTGCTATTAACCGATTTTCAGATTTTCCTAATTCAGTGCAAACTCTAAGAACCATAAGTATAAGCCAATCACCAGAGTGAGTATGATAAGGTCCAGAGCTCCAATCCAGCAATGAGGCGATGTAGGCTGGGAGATCATCAATAATGGCCTTATACAAAAACAGATGCCAATGCAAGTCACGTCTCTCTGACAGAAAGGACCACCAAACCTGATTCTACGGTGTGTTTTGAGTTTGGCAACATAAAATGTACCCGTATACTCAGAACATTCCCCTGGGTGCTCTGTGTCATCTATACCATGTTTCCCATTGTCTATGGAGCACCTTTAGACTTTATACTTGATGACATAACAAATCTGACTTTTAGTACTCTAGCTCTTGAATATGGGAGAGACTTGTTCATGTTCCCTAATATTGTTTAAACTGCCTCCGACTATAGGAAAAACATGAACATGTATGCATTCTGAAATTGGGTGTAGCACTGACAGTTTGGACAAAGTTCACAATTCATGGGTGTGTTACCCATTAGCCATTACGCACCTATAATGTATCCATAATGTGTTCTTGTCATGGATGTACAGTATGTTGGTATTTGTCTGTGTTTTGTTTGTGTGTGTGTGTGTGTGTGTGTGTGTGTGTGTGTGTGTGTGTGTGTGTGTGTGTGTGTGTGTGTGTGTGTGTGTGTGTGTGAGAGGGCAGTGTTGTAGTACTCGAAGCGAGTCATGGACTGATTTTCAGGACTCGTGACTCGACTTGGACTTGAACACTGATGGCTCAGACTTGGACTCGAGCATTGACTGCATTCGGACTTAAAAGGTGCAGACGAGGACTTTTTTTTGTAATAGGCCCTAATCATTTGGCATAAGATATTGATGGCTAGTGCATTTGTTTAGCTATTGTGTCACAATGTGAATAAACTCCCATTGAAACGGTGACCGCTCTGTCATTTATGTTTAATGTAGACTTTTTTAAATTAAATGTCAGCTCTTTCACTGCCAGAGTGGAGTGGACTCAACCTTGATGACTTGGGACTCGGACTCGGACTCGGACTCGAACACTGGGGAATCGAGAGTCGACTCGGACTCGAGATTTTGTGACTCGACTACAACACAGTGAGAGGGTGAGCATTGTGTATCCACGTGCACGTGTGCATGTGACAAAGGAATACGTATACCAGTACAGTATATACATTCCAGTCTATACGAGTATATACAGGCCAAGTCAAGTCAAGTCAAGTCAAGAGTTTTAATTGTCACGGCATACAGGTATACAATGAAATGCGGGTGGTCTTGCCCGCAACGATGTGCAATACAGTGGTACATATAATAGAATCAAAAGAAGGAAACAACATTGTGCAGTAACAGGTAGCAGGTAACATGGAGTGACATCTCGGTATCTGTACATAGTTATTTACAGAGCATGTGGGACATGCTAGTTAGCTTTGGTAGTGCAATACACTGTTCCTGTTATTCTAATTTAAAGTGTCCTTTCCTTTGGCCATAAGTGTGCGTGTGTGCGACATGAGTGTGTGCCCGCTCATGTTAAAGTGTTAAGTGGCTGCTCGTGTGTGAGCGTGCACAGTGTGCGTGTCGTGTGTGTGTTCATGTGTGCTTGTGTGTGGACAGTTCATGTTCTGAGTGGAGTAAGCGTGGACAGCTGCTGTCCCTATAGAATGTTTCTAAAAGCGTGGCCCCGCTGGCCCGGCTGTCATTCAGTGACACCAGTCACTGTATGTTCCTATATACCCTGCAAACAACCTCTTTGACGACGGATGACAGACGCATTTCTGGCCTTAGTCGTTTTTCCTCTTTCTTTATAATGCAGTTGCTAATTTAATAGAAACTGTTGAAGACACAAGCCATCAGAGTGTGACATAAATGACATGTTTTTTTTCATTACACCTGCTGTCTTCTTGGGGCTTCGCAGCGAGGGGACCCCCGGGGGGGATAGGATTGACTGACAGTAGACACTAGCAGATCTACCGCAAAAGCACCAATGGCATGTCGCGGCACTGCCGGTACGCGCCTCGCTACCGGAAGCTTTCATGCCGTATCTACAAGAGACTTTAAGATGTAAGAGTGCTGATTGACATGTCTCTTCTTTGACACTTTTACGTGGAAATTAAGTTTAGAAGTGAAGCCTTCAAGTCTCCCCCGAGCTTCTCGACTTTCTTCAAACTTGGCGATGCACCCCGCCGGGTTTGTCTGCCCCCAGCTGTTTAATTAAAGCACATGCTATGGTACAGTAAGTCAAATTAATAAACATGCACACAAGGCACCTAAATGGACTTGCACATGCACATTTAGGTTTTGGTTGTGTGGATCTCTAAACTGCTGTGCATGCTGTATATGTTACGGTAAATGTGGGAAGGCGTGATTGCACGCATTTAGAATAGAATAGAATAGAATAGAAGTACTTTATTGATCCCGAGGGAAATTCAGCATCACAGATCGCTCACAATAAACATTTAGGTAGTCAAAAAAATCGCAAATCACAAATAAGAATAAAAATACAGATAGGGATATAAAACTATGTATATACATTCTAAAATATACAGCCAAAAAGATACAGTAAAATGTACAGTAATAGGTGTAAATAAAAAAAATTAAGTGTCGACGTAAAGGTAAAAAGTCATGAGTTAAAAAATTCAGGAGATATCCCAGAGTTTGTACTGTCATTCTGTGCTGAGTGAGGCAGTGAGGCATAGATATATATAGAACACTAGATAGCTTACCCGCGCTGCCGGCCAATGGAGAGCGATGTCGTCGTAGGGCGGCCATCTTGCTCCAGGCAGCTCAGCTACTGATAACTGATTTACAAACCGCTTGAATTATAGCCACGTTAATAATGCTTGTAATAAACCAAACCGTTTGTAAATCCATCAATATTTCAGCGAGTTATGAGTATTTTTGTCTGTGCAGCTCACTCACCCTCACTCAAGGCTGACTGGAGCAAGATGGCGGCGGTTCAGCGACGCTGGTGACTCCGCCTTAAGCTATCTAGTGTTCTATATATATCTATGCAGTGAGGCACAGTGATGCGTTATGAGTGGCTGGAATGAAGGACTTCCTGTGCTGTTCAGTGTTGCATCTAGGGAGTCTTAGAACGTGCTCCTTCTATCAGCCAAGTCCGTGTACAGTGGGTGGGAGGGGTTATTATCCATGATGGCGTGGAGCTTAGCAAGGCTCCTCCTCTCTGACACCACCGCCAGAGAGTCTAGCTCCTCCCCCACCACGTTACTGGCTTTCCTGACCAGCTTTTCCAGCCTGCTTGTATCTCAGTCCGCTGCCCCAGCAGGTCACTGTGTATAAGAATTTCCCGGGAGATGTGTGTACCGGTATTCATGAGTCTTGTGCACAGTGCCAATTATCTATTAATAAGGCGCTAATATGGTGAATACTCAATGGTTTATATCTGAATCTGATTCAATCTGTTTTCCCACATTTACTGTAACATATACAGTATACTGCAAGTAATGCAGCAAATGCTCTTTCACAAATACATTTTAGGGCACAATAATTGGTTGGCTTCCAGGGGCATTTTTTTTTTTTTTTCTTTGGTTATGCATGCTGGCCTGGGAGGATATGATATGATCTGGTGACGGGGATATGATTACCTCACTTTCAATTTACAGTCTGAATCTTTGCCATCAGGCTTTTCTTTCTTCTTCTTCTTCTTCATCACTAAAATAGCAATGGAGATGGTGAGAAGTAAAAGCAATAAGTACACTTTGCGTGTGTGATTTGCCAAAGGAGATTAATTGCAAGGCCATACACTGTCAATACTATTTCACATACGGAACCCATCTGTTATTTATTATAACTTTATTATAACATCTGTTATTTATCATAACTTTATTGTGAATGGTGACAGTGTCCTGCCCATGCCATGTGTTCCCGCGTCACGTGACACAGCTGCCACGTTCCGTGACGATCAGAAATCAAATCACCTATTTGCAGCTGTATAGGCTGTGTCACTCAGCAGTCAGGCCCAATCAGCTTCAAACAGGCAATTGTGGCTCCTGTCTCTTTAAATGAAAATGAGCTGCATTTCCCGTGTGGCTGCACTTCCTGGTTCACGAAATGCATATATCCAGCAATTGTATATCTTATTTCTTGCCTAAATATCAGAAACCTATTTAGGTGGAAAAAGAGAATGAAAAGAGTTTATGAGCGAGCCGCCATCTTGACAAACAGAGACATAGAGTAGGACCAGAGCGTGAAGAGTGAAGATTAATATCCATCAATAGACATATGCCAAGAGTAAACTATTGTGTTACATAGTGACGTAGATATACATGGAAGAAAAGGCTGAGCTAAAAACGAGGCATTCTAGCCAGAAAGACTGGACAAACAAGGCATTTCAGCAGTTCAAGAAACAGTGATTACTGTAGGAGAGAAAAGTCCCTTCGACATGGACTTTGGATTGTGTAACTCTGCATATAGATGTTCTACATGCACCTCCAGCTATATAACATACTAGTTAGCATGCCTATGTTCCCACAGCGATATGTTCCCACAGCCCTATGTTCCCACATTTCCTTTTTTCATACATTTGTATCTGATTGTATCCCCCTTTCTCTTAATTTGGTAGCCAATTACACCCAACCTAGTATCCAATTGTCCTCAGGTAGTAGATGGTTCGTCCCGGGACATAGGGCTGTGGGGACATAGGGCTGTGGGAACATAGGGCTGCTGTGGGACCATTGGGCTGTGGGAACATAGGGCTGTGGGAACATAGGGCCTAATTTTGAGAAGAATCTTAGAACTGTGAGAACATAGGGCTGTGGGAACATAGGGCCTAATTTTCTTTTAAATCTTAGAAATGTGGGAACATAGGGCTGTGGGACTATTGGGCTGTGGGAACATAGGGCCTATTTTTTAGAAGAATCTTTTGCGCTCGTCACCAACGCAAGAGACACCGGTATCGAATCCGGCTGTCAGCGTTGCCTCCGGCTTGGGCCGGCCGTCATACTGACTCAATTGGCAGAGCCAGCGGGAGGGGAGTCGATGGGCGGTAGTCTGATCGTTGTAAACAACGACTGCTACAGGTCGGTCAGGGCGCCTGCACAGCAAAGACAGGAAAATGGCGGGGGCAGTGTGAGCCTCCCACACGTTATTCCTCGTCAATGAGAGTCCGCGCTGGCAGGTGAAAAGATGTGACTGGCTGCCTCCACATGTATCGGAGGGGACATGTGATGCAAGGCTTCTATCCTCCCTACGACCGGCCAGTGGGGGGCACATGCGAGCAGCGATCAGGACAGGGGAGGGAGAATTGGCACAAGAGGTAAATTGGGATGGGAGAAACATCACAGAAAAAGAAGGAGAAAAAGTAAAAAAAAAAAACAAGAAAAAAAAACAAGAAAGTTTCGAGGGCAATATCTTCTGACGGAGAGAGAGGGACAGAGAAAGGAGAGGGAGATCACTGTGCCTTTTGAGACTGACAGCAGGCCTGGTTGTGATGCTATGTGCCCGCTCACCGCTGGCCTTTCAGGGAGCTCACGTGCACGTCATTTCAACAAGAGATCTTCATATCACAGCCTCCCTGCCATCCATCACGCCGCCGCGCCGGGCACAGACGCAGACCCACGAGAAAATGCTCCCCGCCGCTACAAATCTTCAATAAAGAGCAACTGTCACATTCAGTCTCCTCAGAAGCAGTGGATTATATTAAAGAGCTGCAAACAGCATAACATACCGTAGTGTCATCAAGTCAAGGCTTGGGAAGCTGACTGGGGAAGGCCGTATCTAGGGGATTGTTCTCCTTGACGACTGTGTGTGTTTTTGGCAGGGGGGGGGGGGGGGGGTTGGGGTTAAAAGATGATTGGGAAGTCTTGTGAAAAGCTGCCACAGGAAAATCTCGTGACCATCGTGGGAGAAATCTCAACCTCCTCCCAGTCCATTTTTGTATGTTTTGTACGTTTGTATTTCATAATTGAAGTGATGTTCCAAGGATGACGGCCGGTGTCCATAGCGATCCGTAGCAACTGTCTAAAAATGTTTACGTGTCCTGCACTTTTGTTTATTGTTATTGTTAGCCGCTTAAAGGAACGTGCCAACGTCGTCATGGGGAATGCGCCTAAGATAGATACCGATTGCCTCTCTGTGCGTTCAGTAGAAAGCTATCCGGCTGCACGCTAGCCTAGCTTAGCACAAACGAGTGGAAGCAGATACGGATCAAGAGGAAATCCGAGAGGACATTTCTATCTGACTCTTGTCTGACTTGACTGACGGTAGGCGCATTTCCCATAATGTTGGCACGTTCCTTTAAGAAAAGCTAAATAGAATAGAATAGAAATACTTTATTTATCCTGAGGGAAATTCAGCAAAGCAAGAGGGAGAGATTAAATGCATTAAAATGCATTTTAATTATTAAAACCCTTATTTGTCACCAACCAGGAATCACTTCAGTCCATACAAAAGCATTTGCACCAGCGTTTTTTGTTTTTTGAGAAATTAGAAGTTGGAAGGAATTGGAAGGTTATTAGCACTGGGATATGACGCATGACTCTGGGAAATAACAATTAAATCCTTACTGTAAGTGTGTGGTGGAACAGCCAGGGAGCTGTGTGGAAGGTGTAATTGCATCGCTTCATTGACTTTCACTAGCATTGCATGCAAATCCAAATGAGACAAAATGACCCCCAAATTAGAACAAATGAGAGAGGCTTCTTTAAAAAGAAACGTGTAGAGTTTCCCTTTAATCTCCACACACAGTGTGCACCTTAACGCTCCCGACGCTTGTACGATAGGCTATTTTTACGCTGTCTGAAACCACAAAAGAACAGTAGTTCGCTTCGCTTTCGCTGGTTTCAGTGGGATTGTGGCCATTTATTCCTACTTAACCATCTGGCTTCTAAATGGGAATAGAAAGAGTGCCCGCGACAGAACGACAGAACTAATGGATCCAAGAGGGTAGACGTGGCTTTAGCGGCAGGGAAAACATCACTCAGGCCAACTGCATCTCGTGGCAGTGTGGGGGTTCCATGTCGTGGGCTTACCTTGAACTTCCTTGTCGTTCCTGAACCACCTGATGTGAGCGGCGGGCTTGCTGCCAGAGGAAGTACATGTGAGGGTGATCATGTCCCCTTCCATGGCCGGCTTAGTGAATCCTGTGATCTCCGGTCTCTCTGGCACTCCTGTGTTCAAGGGAGATAACATGTATACATACGGTCGTGTCAGTAGTGTGAGGAGGACAACGTATCATATGGACTACAGAGGCTGGATGGATGGGAAGCTCCTTTCCTAATAGAATAGAATAGAATAGCCTTTATACACTTACACCAAGATTAAGAACTCAACCTTTTAAGGTGCCACACAATAAAACACACAAGTACACAGTTATCAAAATAACAACGTTAGGGTGCTACACAATAAATCACACTGTACTCAATTATCACAGCTACAGACAGTTGCTATCAGTCAGGATTTCAATATGATAGGTATGGATCTATTGCACTTTGTGAATAGAGGAATATAAATATATAGCACTTAAATACTTATTGCACAGTAGTGGGGGAAGAGTAGAAGAGGGTGATATGGATCAGTGCATGTTAATATAACATCTCCTTTGCTACACTATAACAGTGGTTCTCAAAGTGGGGTCCGGGGACCCCCAGGGGTCCTTGTGGGGGTTCCAGGGCGTCCCTAAGCAAAATGAGTTAAAGGGGAACTATCTTATAAATGGCCTTTTTCAGTGTTTAGCATTGTTTCCTAGCTATATGGACTTATATTAAAGGGGCTATGTACTGCTATTCCTAGCACTATTTGGGCAACTTTACACAATTCCTGTTAGTCTATTGAAGACATTTGTAAGGTTAAAAAAAAAAAATGCATTGTTTTATATTTCTAATCAAGTACTCAAAACCATCATTTTTCAGCCTCAAGAAATCAGGCTGTTATGGCCTGGCTCCGCCCATAAGCACTTTGAGTGACAGTCAGTCCACAGTCTGCACTGGTAGAGGGAGGGAGGGAGGGGGGGGGGAAGAGAGAGAGAGAGAGAGAGAGAGAGAGAGAGAGAGAGAGAGAGAGAGAGAGAGAGAGAGAAAAAAAAGACAGGCCCCCTCTCTCCCTCCCTCCCTCTCTCTTCCTTTCTCTCCCTCTCAGTGATGAGTCCGCGCGCGGCAGAGAGAGAGAGAGAGAGAGAGAGAGAGAGAGAGAGAGAGAGGGGGTGGGAGAGAGAGAGAGAGAGAGAAAAAAAAGACAGGCCCCCTTTCTCCCTCCCTCCCTCTCTCTTCCTTTCTCTCCCTCTCGGCTCTCGGTGATGAGAGTTTGCGGCAGCTTGTGTTTTTTTTTTCTTTCTTTCAATCTCCCGCCGTTTGCGGGTCTGTGGCGCGCGGCCGGCAGGTACCCCCC
Source organism: Notolepis coatsorum (assembly GCF_963971535.1). Taxonomy (NCBI): domain Eukaryota; kingdom Metazoa; phylum Chordata; class Actinopteri; order Aulopiformes; family Paralepididae; genus Notolepis; species Notolepis coatsorum. The sequence continues at coordinate 294,315,340 of NC_140165.1, forward strand.
CCAAGTGCCCCCTCTCTCTCCATCTCTCTCTCCCTCTCTCTTCCTTTCTCTCCCTCTCGGTGATGAGTCCGCGCGTGGCAGAGAGAGAGAGAGAGAGAGAGAGGGAGGGGGTGGGAGAGAGAGAGAGAGAGAAAAAAAAGACAGGCCCCCTCTCTCCCTCCCTCCCTCTCTCTTCCTTTCTCTCCCTCTCAGCTCTCGGTGATGAGAGTTCGCGGCAGCTTGTGTTTTTTTTTTTTCTTTCTTTCAATCTCCCGTTTGCGGGTCTGTGGCGCGTGGCCGGCAGGTACCCCCCCCCCCCCAAGTTCCCCCTCTCTCTCCATCTCTCTCTCCCTCTCTCTTCCTTTCTCTCCCTCTCGGTGATGAGTCCGCGCGCGGCAGAGAGAGAGAGAGAGAGAGAGAGAGAGAGAGAGAGAGAGAGAGAGAGGGAGGGGGTGGGAGAGAGAGAGAGAGAGAGAGAGAGAGAGAGAGAAAGAGAAAAAAAAGACAGGCCCCCTCTCTCCCTCCCTCCCTCTCTCTTCCTTTCTCTCCCTCTCGGCTCTCGGTGATGAGAGTTCGCGGCAGCTTGTGTTTTTTTTTCTTTCTTTCTTTCCACTCGCTGTCTAGTCTAGGTAGAATGGGGGCGGGCATTAGCTCCAACCACAGAGCCAATCACATCACCCAGCGGCCGTATGACGTATATCGGCCGTTCAAATCAAAATGGCCTGATTTACTGGAGGAGGAAAGGGGCTGAGCTGAAACAGAGCAATCCGCCAATATGGTATTTAGACACTAAAACACATTGATACGAACTCCTATTACTATAATACAATGCTAGAGACTGAAAAATGACATTTATAGTATAGCCCCTTTAATATGATCTATGTCTCTAATTCTCATATTGGCGCATTCTTCCAATTCTCCTCTCACAATATTCACCCTCACTGAACTGAGACATCTGAAAATGTGCTGATCTGTGATGTCAGAGAGACTCAGTTGCATGATAATGTGGCTCCTCAGGCACCAGGCTCCACAGTGGTTGGAGCCCAGCCTCAAAACGGCTTAAGATCTTGAGGTAGAAAAATGCTGTTTTTGAGGACTTCATTAGAAATACAAAACAATGAATAAAATAAAATAAAAAATTACAGAGGTGTTCCATAGACTCACAGGGATTGTGTAAAAGTGCCCAAATAGTGAAAGAAATTGTAAAATAGTTCCCCTTTAAGTTTCACAAATATTTTATTCTCTAGAAGTTAGCCCAATGAGAGGATGTATAAGAATAAATATTAGGATTATAGGTTCAAATTCAAGTTTCAAGTTTCTTTAATAGTTGTCATACAGAAGTACAGAATACTTTTATACAAAATGCTTCTTACTGTTACGCTCCAGAGACTGTGCAAGACAAGATAAGTATGAAATAAAATAACATAGTATAGCATGTAAATTAGAAGTAAAAAATGAGGTCACAGTGTTCAGTATAGACATATGTACAATGTTCGATGCATAATAGACGTAACTGAGTTACCATATAACAATATACTATGCAGTGTACTAATATACAATACTATATAGTGCAAAGCAGAAATGGGATGAGGTACAATTTAGGTACAATTTACAGTAGGTGTACGAGTTGTAGTGCAAATCCTTTATCAATAAATATAAAGTGTGTTTGTGTGATCTAAAGTGTGGAGAGTGGGTGCTGCAGTGTGTTGTTTGTTTAAGTGAGTGTGTGCGTGTGGGTGTGTGTGCTATGTGCAATTGATGGTTGTTGCATAGTGTTTATTGTTCGTTGAGCAGCCTGATGGCCTGGGGATAGAAGCTTCTTCTGAGTCTTTCTGTGCTCGCCTTAAGACTCCGGTATCGCTTGCCTGACCGCAGCAGTTCAAAGAGGCAGCTGGAGTCCTTGATGATTCTCTTCGCTTTCCCCCTGCACCGCTTGTTGTAAATGTTCTGGAGGGTGGGAAGCCCCCCTCCAATTGTGCGTTCGGCTGAACGTGTCACTCTTTGTAGTCTGCTACGGTCTTGTGCAGTGCTATTCCCAAACCAGGAGGTGATGTTGCCAGTCAGGATGCTCTCTATTGTACATGAGTAGAAGTTCCTAAGGATCTTCTGACTGACTTGGAACTTCCTTAGGCGCCTGAGGAAGTAGAGGCGTTGTCGTGCCTTCTTCACAACACTGTCAATGTGTGTGGTCAATGTCAAGTCCTCGGATATGTGGGCTCCGAGGTACTTGAAACTGTTCACTCTCTCAACGGTTTCAATCTCCTCTGTTATCTCCACACCTACGTGCATTATAGACAGTTATGGAATCCTGGACTCAGTCACATCTACTGTAACAACAAATATCTTCTCAGATGGGGGTCCCCTATGACAAAATCATATTAACCCTTGTGTGGTGTTAGTATTGTCGTTACTCACTCAATGTTCGTGGGTCTGCTGGACCCAGAGCATTATTGGGATTTTAAAACAATAAAACCATAACAATGTATCTAAAAATACTTAACATATGTTAAGTTTATCTAATTACTAGACATCATATATAAAATGGTAAATGGCATTTATATAGCGCTTTTATCCTAAGTGCTTTACAATTTGGTTCTCACATTCACTCACACATTCACACACCGACGGCGGAGGCAACCATGCAAGGAGCCAACCTGCTCATCGGGAGCAGTTAGGGGTTAAGTGTCTTCCTCAAGGACACTTCGACACGCTGCCCGGGACGAGCAGGAATCAAACCGGGAACCTTGCGATTACCAGATGACCACTCTACCTCCTGAGCCACTGTGACCCCCCCCCCCAATATATGGTTAATATTTGACATTTACCTCTGCTAGATCACATTTTATTATCAATTTGTTTTCTGTAATAAAATGTGACATGAATGGAATAAATCATGTTTATCTTGAAAAAGATAAATGAAATAAGGTGGAGGCAGACAGTGAAGGACCACAGTGAACCTTTTGTTTAATTTGACTATATTTACTTGTTCACCTACAATTCCTTGCAAAGTCTGTACTCAATGGCAGAAGTGTTCAAATCTGGCCTGCCTTTGAGGGGCTATTTCTCGGCTTCAATCTTCTAGAAAAAAGACTGTTTTACAATATTCAAATGAGCACATCATCTTCAAACATTCTCAGATTTCAACGTATGACACATCATTTGTACTTTCACGATAAAAAAATCTGGACAATTAAAATGGAGACGTGGCCACAATCGCTGGTCAGGGACACAAATGTGTTCTTTTACATGTTCTTCACAGAAAATGAGCCATGGGCAATGAGTCTCAGGTTGAAATTATTAATTGTATAATTCCTCTTTTAGTAAAAACTGAAAATGGGCCCCACAGACCTGGACACCACACAAAGGGTTAAATGGGGGGTCCCTCACCTATTACCTATTGCGTCCTTGACCTGAAAATGTTTAAGAACCAATGCACTAGATTAGAAGATGGCTGGGAAGAATCTTGATATAAGGGATGAAGAACGACAATATATGTTACAAAAACCTTATTTCTGTTAAAACAGTGACATTTCGGTCGCTATGATCTTCGTCAGACAGGTAATTTTGACGAACCTCGACAGTGACAATCTTGAAGCTGGTTTTGCTTTTGTTATTTAGATACATTTTCATTCCATACGCTTTGTGACAGGTATTTAAAAAAAAATGCAGTTTTAAGACAATAGAAAGCAAGCTTCACATCATTTCAGACTCATTTCATTTCGACTCATTCCAACCTCCAGTTTCTGAAAATATCCGATAACACATAGACCTAAGTTCAGCCAGTTGAAGGCATCCCATAATATTTGAAATGTTTGTCTATTTTCTTTTCACCAGACACAGCACGATAAACTCACCATACGCCATTTATCCTGTAAGTACTACCAGACACAAGCTGGCTCATTAGTTTGGCACCCCTTGGTTTCAAGGATGACTGCTTGATGCTAGAAAACCATCTAACAATGCCAGAAAACACATTTAGGGCAGCTTAAGGAGAACACAGAAACCCTTTTATTTGTTTTCAATAATATGACAAGTGGCAAAGAAAATTTGACAAATAGACTCAAATTTAAAATGCAAATGTATCTTTTAAAGGTAGAATCCTTAACACGGTCAAAATGCGACCTCTATAGTCATGTTATTGTCTCAATAACAAGCCCCACTTGTTATTGTGCTTTGTAAAAAAATTCGCCGTTTGACCAACATTGCATATTCTACCCATAAACTCTAAACGCAGTTAGAGCTATAGGCGAATTAGCCGTGTGTAATTGGCCCATAGGGTGGAGATGGTGCAGAGACGGATGTACTCACCCAGAACGGCGAGAAAGGCCTTGGTGGTCTTGACAGGCATGGTAAAGAGGGAGCAGGTGTACTGGCCCTCGTCCGACAGGGTGACGTCACCGATGGTGATGGTAAGCTCCTGCCACGAGGCCCGAACCAGCTCGATCCGGTTGTCCCTCAGGGCTGCACAGAAAGGAGAGCACACAGAGTCACAACAGAGCCTACCATCTTTAACTACCCACTGTGACCCACATGTAGGTCGTTGGGAGTAAACAACCCAGTCAGCGGGTGTCCCAGGGAGACGTCCTCCTCGCCCCCCTCGACTGTGGATTTACATTTTGAGCCGAAAGCACAAAGGGCCATTTTGAGAAAGCGGCATCTAAAAATGTGACCAGACATCCGTTGAGTTGATAATCAGGCGACCTATTTGAGATCAAACAGCTGCTCTGAGGATTTCCGCTTGTGATTTATATATTTTTTTTATCAAATTTTTTTCCCATTTCTATTTTTCTCCCATCCCAATTTCGTATTGTCCAATTCTACCCTCCCCCGTCTCGAACGCTGTTAGGCCATGCCTCCCACAAGCCGGCTGCAATGTGGACGAAGCCTTGCATCACGTGTCCCCTCCGGTACTCGAGGAAGCAGCCGTCGCATCTTTTCACCTGCACAGCGCAATCTCTCAGCGTCGGGGGTCTGCGTGGGAGGGACACGCCGCCCCCGTCGCTTCCTGATTCTGCTGCACAGGCGCAACAACCGACCTGTAGGAGTCGCTGTCCACAACGTCCGATCCCCACCCATCTGCTTCCCACCCCCTAATACTGCCAATTGTATTAGTATGAACGACCAGCCAAGCTGATAGCAATGCGGAGAGCTGGGCTCGAACCCAGCGTCTCCTGCATTGGTGGCGAGCGCCTTGCCCACTACACCACCTAGCCGCCCGCTTTTGATTTCAATTACATGTCGAGCATTGTGAACACACAGCTGCCACTAATGTCATGACATTTGTATTCATATGATCACTTGATACACCGCAGATGTGATTATACCCTCTTATAGGCACACTGTAGGCACCGCCTTTGTGACCACCGGTATGAACAGGCAAAACCTTTTGCCCTGACCTTGCACAGGTATACCATTACAGGTATAGCGGAAATCCTGAACGTCGGTAGCAACTTATTATTATCACCGTCGTTATCATTATTAATGTGTAATGCAGTAATGTAATCTGTGTAGTATAACCTTCAGACCTGCCTCGTTATTTCTAAATAACTTTCATGAAGTTAAAAGCCGCTGGCATGATCTTTCATGTTCATTTGGGTGTAACTGGGCTGTCTGGGCCCCACCTATAAGTAAACCATACAGGAAAAAAAGGTAATCCGGAAACCTGTCATCTCCTATACGGCGTTTCCAAATGCAGAATCACCTGTTCCTACCAGCGGTCGGCCACAGGGGAGAGAAAATAAAGTGCTCTTCATTGAATAAATTGCACGTTCTTAATCCTCCCTCCCCTTAGGGTTGGGCAGCTCTCTCCCTAGGCGCTCTCGCATCTGAAGTAATTTTTAACTCTATTGGGTTCTATTAGACAGGGCAGATCTGGCACACTGTAGCAGAAATAGGTCTTGATTATGATTTAATCAGCGTGCTCAATTTGAAGTGTTGCCCTATCAAGATAAGGACAGTGAATATGCGTCTGAAAATGATTAATGACGTGCTCCCATTTGTATTTGATTTCGGCGATAAACGTGCACAAACACACGCGAGAAGCAATTAAATTAGACGGGTTGATATGGGTTATTAGATTCATGGACATAGGTCATTATCAACAGTCTTCCTCTTTGGTCTTAATTACATGGTATTATTTTCCACGATGATCATCACATAATCACACAGACAACACATATATGAGCTGTAAAGATCTTTATGATAGTAAGACATTTCTTATTAGCGAGTCATTATTCAAGAATACAGACTAAATCAAACAAAACAATCCTTCAAGCTGGTATTAAAATGGAACACATCGTGCCTCAGAGAACTAGCTTAATATGTGCTTTGGGTCTTAAAAACAAACAAGAGAGGCTTTTTTTCTTCTTCTTTTTTTTCTGTTGTGAACTGCATCCTGAAACAATGTCCTTTGTAGCTAAACATCCTTGGAACACCAAAGAGCTCCGGAATGCCCAGAGGCTCTAGCTAGAAGACGGCAAACCCTTTGGTGGATGGATACAGTGGAGAGAGGTGATGGGGTCTAAGGAAAACACTGTGCAGGAGCTCAGAGATATGGAGCTGAGACCTGGGGGGATCAAAGCGCTGGACAAGACGACACACTTCCTCTGGCCCCCGTATCCTCTATCTCTCCGACGCACAGAGGGAAGAGGGGACAAGCAGGGGCAGAGCGGGCTTTTGTGCCCATACTCCCCCCTGTTTCTGGAGCACCAAACAGCACCGTGATGTTGATAAGCTTTTCTGACAGCGGAAAAGGGAGGGGATTAGTAGGCAAATACCCAGGGCTTATTTATTTTCTTATTTTATTTCGCTACAGTAAAAAAAAAAGAAAACAAATCTGATAATATTGAAAGCAGAGATGATTTTGTAATCTATGATGTCTTTACAGAAACCACTTACAATTAATATCCCATATTCTACCTCCCAGTATAACCAATGCCTATATTAACACACCTATTACCCACATCTTGACACAGATTGCTAACTCGAACCAGTATTGACTGAGAATCATACTCAACACACGAGAGAGGTACTTAAAGCCAAAATTGTGTGTTTAACAACTGGAGTTATAAAGGCTATGGCGGCCACTGACAGAGCAATAGGCCGGGCTGTACAAAGGTTTGAATAACCTGAAGACAAGCATTTATCTATTACTCAAACGGCACAGGGTCAGCAGGGGAACTAATAGCAGCAGCATTCTGCCCAGGCCAGGTGCCCAGATTTTTGGACAGATTCGTCACAATCAGCCCCAAATGCCAATGGCTGACAAAGCTCTTTTCCTGGTGCTTTAAGAAATCAATGTGATGAAAAGGCTCATTCCCCCCACAACCCCAGACGGCGATCCTGTGCCGTTCATTCTGCTTTAGAAGGCAGCATAAATCTGCACCTTGACCTTGTGCGTGCTACAGCCTTGCAGCGTGGCAGCTTAATGTGCACTACATCTCGTCAGATGGAAGCCTTACCAAGGCTGTCTCAAATCAGTAACACTGACACCCCCCCCCCCCCCCCCAGGGCAAGGCACAGTCTCACTACTGCCCATTGATGCAAAATAATGTTTGCCTTGTTTCCCGGACACTCCTCTGCACCGCGGTCCGTGTCAACGGAGAGAGAGGGCGTTCTGGGGGTTATTGCCCAGGAGAACCACCGACTGTATGTTGGTAATGGTTATTTCGGAGGCGCAAGTCCACGCGAGTGCAACGTGTTTGTACCTGTTTCACATTAAACTATAGCAGAGATGGCAGACTGTTTTGACCAGCTAGTTCTGTCCCCCGGAAGGCAAAGCCCAGAGGCAGGGATTCTGGATATCTGCTAATGACATGGCACGAACATGTGGCATTCACCACTGCATTGAGCAGAGGACAGATTTCCTCTGAATTGAAAACTACAGATCACTTTTTTGACTCTCGAGACAGGACGGGACACTTGACGTCCATCCATTAGTCTTGGATGCCGAGACACAAGCCTAGGGCTCTTCATGAGTCATTCAAAAAACATAACAGTGTTATTATGTTCATGAGGCTGAGCCTCAGATTTGGCAGTTTTTATTTTTTTCCCCCGCAGGAGCTGTTGCCACTTTGAGCCAAATGCGGAAAGCGGAAACGGGGACAGCAATAGCTGTCCTTCAGCTGCTACACAGGGTCCTGGCACCCCCCCTACTCGCTCAAGCCAGGGGCTCCACTCTTTGCAATTAGAGTGTGTTTTGCTGCTGGCTGTGCCTGCGCAGTGACTGTGTTCCAGGCCTACTGGTGCAGGCAGGGGGGCTCTTTCCCATCACACATGTGGCTGCAATTAAGAGCAGGAAAGGGCCTTGTTCCAGAGGGCCATTGTTCCTGCCTGCTCTCTCAGAGATCCCACAGAGCAGATGCTACTCAAATTGGGCTCGTTGTCTGTGCTTGAGGGAGGGATGGGGAGAAGCAGGTATTCTCCCATCACCTCAAGCGTAGTTTCTGCCCGGGACCGGCAGGGGCCAGCGCTGCAGATGAGCATCTGCGGAATCTAATTGGTTTGCTAGATCGGAGCGTTAAGAGTCATCAGGAGAAGTCTAATTGGCTGAGCGCACTGAGGGTTTCAGGCTACGTCACAGGTCACGTGAATCTAGTGTTGCTGAAGAGTCCCATCTAGCACCACCAGCAACACCTATTTTTAGAAATACATGCTATCAGCTCTTTGTGTGTTGTGTGCTAAGTGGGAGGAGGCGGGGCTGTTGGCCAGCATGTGTGTGTGTGTGTGTGTGTGTGTGTGTGTGTGTGTGTGTGCGTGTGTGTGTGTGTGTGTGTGTGTGTGTGTGTGTGTGTGTGTGTGTGTGTGTGTGTCTGTGTGTGTGTGTGTGTGTGTGTGTGTGTGTGTGTGTGTGTGTGTGTGTGAAACGTTTCAACCCCCATAGTGTGTGTGTGTGTGTGTGTGTGTGTGTGTGTGTGTGTGTGTGTGTGTGTGTGTGTGTGTGTGTGTGTGTGTGTGTGTGTCAGCACGGGGAGAGAAAGAAAAACACTCTTTGTTTGTCAACATGCCAACGGCTGATCAGAAAGAAAAGCTAACAGTCGTCTTTCATTTAGCCTACCTACTATTGCTAGAATGTAAATGGATGTCAATGGATTCCTGTAAGAAAGGAATGGCATGGAATGCGAACACAGAAAACAGCCTCAGACGAGCAGTGGGTTAAACTTATGGATTACTACTTTGTGAGGCACTGAGATGGACACCAGCCCTTCGATCACGACCTCAGTGACATGCCTGGAAGTTAGGCTGCCCACGACGAGGAGCGACCACTGCTTGGAGACCCTGGTGGCTGAACCACAATGAAAAAGGCCCATGGGTACAGCTGTAGCTGTGAATAAAAAAATACATATTTTGCTACTTTTCACACCTGAGGAGATAATAAAGAGAGGCCAGAGGAAGGTGATGATCAACGGTAAGAGCTGGTTATTTAAAGGCCTTTGACTGGAGAAAGAGGGGGAGAGAAAGAGGATGTAGGGTTACTGTTGTTAGCTATTTAAACCATTGCTGGTGACTAACTGTGTGTGTGTGTGTGTGTGTGTGTGTGTGTGTGTGTGTGTGTGTGTGTGTGTGTGTGTGTGTGTGTGTGTGTGTGTGTGTGTGTGTGTGTGTGTGTGTGTGTGTGTGTGTGTGTGTGTGTGTGTGTGTGTGTGTGTGTGTGTGTGTGTGTGTGTGTGTGTGTGTGTGTGTGTGTGTGTGTGTGTGTGTGCAATGCAGTGCTTTTTAAATGTACGTTTCAAATGTGTTGGTATTATTGTTAAATCTATTTATTTTGTTACTTTTGTATGTTCACATGCAAGTTTTTATCTGAATGAATGTATATACAACATTTGTTGATTGTTATGTTGGTTACAAGTATGTTTACATGCAAGTTGCTCATTCACATAATTTAGGCCTATGCCAACTCTGTCAAACACTTTTTTATTCTCTAATTTGTATACCACTGAATATAAATATACTAATTTATTCAAAACCTTTATTTTGGTCAAAGAGCCTATATATTGTGCATATATATTGTGTATACATGAATGTGTGTGTGTGTGTGTGCTCAACCATGACCACAATATGTGCACAAGTGAAACTTTTTCATTAAGTTGTATAGGCTATCAATGAGCGTACACGTGGATGTGGGCATGCATGTGAATATGGGCATGCACGTGGCTGTGGGAGTGTACATGGGAGTACACGGAAGTGCACATGGGCATGTATATGTGCAGTCCCTTATTGATTATTTGGTTGGAAGTAATGCTAACAATAACTATCCTCTCAGGTGGAAAGATGGCCACAGATCATATCAACAGCCAATAGTTGCCTTCAATATCCTAATCGCTCTATAATCATCATTAGTTAAATCTCCTCAGACATATCTGCCAAAACGGAAAGGTCCAACCATAAATAATACCAATCCCAGACCATAAGCATAATCGGCTACAATGTATATAGTTATCCTAGACTGGCAATGTCACTAACTCCCTCGCAGCTCTTGCTGCTCACTAATGCAATGTGTGTCGCTGAGTGATGAAGTTACACGATTGGGCGACTGGATCAGGTGATCGGCCAACGATGTCACTGATAAACAAGGAAGTGGAACTGGCCTCAATTTCGAATATTGACCATACGTGGTCCAGTCATAGACTAGGACAGGGGTTGTCAAACTCAGTTACCAAGGTTTTGAGGGCCAGACACATAATAACACAGGAAAAGGTACATTATTCCTGAGGTCACTAACTTCATTGGTAATTTTGTTTATCTATATTTGTGCATACAAGCTCAATATGTTGTTAACATAACATATTCTCCGGTGCCTCAATGAATACAAGGCTATTTGTTTAATTAAAGGTTTGAATTACATATATTAGGGTTTAATTAATTATTCACACACAACAGTTTGTAAGATTAGCAATTCTAGGCTAAACTGGTCCTGGACTATTGGAGAGCTACGTAGAATACACACACACACAAACTATCTCTCACCTCAGCTTTGGTCTTGCGCAAAACCAATTATTTCCATGTTTCTTTTTTTTCAGAGTAGGTATGATGAACTAGCAATAATTCACTTGATAAAGTAAAATTGGATGCAACCTAATAAGGCCTGAGTCGAGTGAAAACGGATGAAAGAACGTAAATAAATATAGAAGGTATAACGGAAGGCTAAATACTGGTTCCTCCTCTGGTGGCCCAAAAGCAGGGATATTCACCAAAACACGATGCAGGTGCAGATAACGTGTGTGTTTGCTAGAAAAGTCGAGACTTTTGTGGCCGGCAGAGGCGGCGGGCCAAGATGAATTGAAAAGCACATTCATCTGGGTGACGCAGTTCAGCTAAAAGCCCACTCGTTTCTGGATAAAGTCAACCGGTGCAGCCGTGGCCACGAGACGCTTCTTTCAGTGATTTTGACTGCAAGCTGGAAGGTCAATGGCACTGGAAAGTAAACAGAACTTTAAAAGTACAATGTTGGGGCTTTGCATCCTTCCACATTACACATGACATGGCATCTCGAAGGAGCAGGTGTCAGTCCGTGTTAATGGAGACTCTTCTCTTTCCAAAGGTCACCCCGAGCACTCTGACTTTTCCCCCAGATAAAAGAGGTGAGTGGCACCAAAGAAAAATGAAAGTCCAGACTTGCTGGTTAAACCTGTGATATGTCACCTCCGCCTCGATCACAACTTACATTTTGGACGAAAAATGGTCCGCCTTCACACCTGAAGCTGATTCTCGTCACTCAGATCGATATCAAGGAACGGGTGGGAGATGGGTGAGGAGGTAGTATTCTGGCATGCAGGGAACACGTGGGAAGGAATCCCAACCTGAGTGTGGTGTATGAGCAAAACGGCCACCACGTGAATGTGGTCAATAGATTAGATTCCTAAGAATCATAAGAAAACCAAGCCACGGGTGAGTGTCTATCGCAAAACATTCACCACACGATCACCTTCAAATGTTGCATGTTTACTACGATGGTGCCGGTAAATGCGCTTTCACTGGTGCTCGACACAATAATTGCATACTTGGTAATTATCCCTGCATTCTCCAGGCCTAATGAATGTTTTAATGCTCACATCAGGAGCATTCATTTGGTGCGTAACAGCATTAAGCCAATCAAGACCAATTTTCCTTTGTGACTTTTATGATCCTCGCTGAATGCCCCTACTAAACGTCATGAATGATGAACCAGAAACAATTGGGGAGTGGACTGGAGATTAGGTATATGGTAAATTACCATGGAGTTTGCCACGGCATACACTGCACACTTCGAGCTTATCTTCTCTTCTGTAAGATGTGCACGGATCAAATGAACAATTCCTTATTATCTACCTTTGCCATACAGAATACCGCTTCCCATTAACTGAATTATTCATACTGTACACAACAATATCTGACAAAAGATCCCGCTTTTCCATCCCATCGGCCTGTAAGGAATCTCATTATCGCCCTCTTCACAGAGTCACTGCTTTCGTGGTGTCCTTTTCCTTTCACGGGAGCCAAAAGGGAAGTAAATCACAATGAAGACGGCAAAGGACAGTTCCCGGTCTCATTTGTACTGTTCACTAATAATAATTCATAGCCCGGCAACATAAAACGGCGGATAATTCTACAGAAGACATATGGTCCACATCGATTCCTCAGGCAGCGGCAGCTCCCGTCAACGATGTGAGGTGGTCGGCCGGCCTAACGTGTGAATGATGCGTCTCAAGCCATCTGTCTCCTTTCCGCACGGGTCCGGAGCGCCGGGACGCAGTGGCGGTGGGAACGCTCGCGCGGCTTGCTCGCCGGACCGTCCGCTCTCAGCCGCGGAGCAGCCTGTATAGCCTCCGCGGTGGTGACAATCTACCAAGACTCTCTATGATACATAATGGATGAGGAGGAGGAATGTGCCCAGGCAGCCAGTTGGCAAGATATGAGAGGAGGGCAATGTTCAGCTTCAGACAAAATGTGCACCGACAGTCCAACCCATATGGATCGGCTTTGGTATTTCTAGCAAGGTTAACACTCTGTTAGAGCTCCACCTGCTCTGACTATAGTCTCTAGAAGGGGGGGGGGGAACACTTTCCTTTCATTTCCAGTCTCAGCCGTGATACCGTTAAGCCACAGAGCTGTCGTGGAGCGTGACGCCTAGAGACGGGGCTGCAGCCAGATGTCAATCTGTGGAAAGCACAGTCATTTCCACCGCCGCCTCCCATAGCCATTATTCTGCCTTCCTTCCACACCCCATTTGTGTGACTGGCGGGGACAGAGCGGCATATGCGGACTGTAGGTCACCACTGATTGACCTATCTCGAACTCCGCCCCTCTTTTCTTGATCCTCCAATCACGACTGTTGCTTTCCTCGGACGTGGAAGGAATTAAATGGAACGAATTCTGTGTGCCTAGTGGTGGCCGAACGGCATACGCGGACTGTAGGTCACAATTGATTGAACTGTCTCGAACTCCGCCCCTCTTTTCTTGATCCTCCGATCACGACTTTCATCGGACATGGACGGAATTAAATGGAACGAAGTCTGTGACAACACAATGACCATTACCATGGTGAAAATTAAATCAAACTATGTTGCTTTTTTGTATAAGGGCTCTCTGTACCATATGTTGAAACGGTGTGTGAATCTGTCCAACACTGTGCTTATAGCGCAGATTGAGTAAACTGGAAGGTAATTACTACAAAGTATAAAGATGTTATATTGGGAACAGGACATCATCACTGTACATATGGTTACAGTTATATGGTATTCATTGTGTTTGTGATTCTCGTGCAGCTCACAAATCCTCTCTCTCCTTGACTGTAATTGCTACTCTGTGACTTTTTAATTTTCTCATGCAAGAGACCAGAAGTTAAATGGAACAAATTATATTCGGGGCAAAGAGCAGATTTTGTCTTACTTTTCCCAGCAGCTATCAAATGAAATTGACATGATACAGAATGTTGCTTTCCCCCCCACTTTTAATTATGTTTCTCTCTCTCTCTCTCTCTCTCTCTCTCTCTCTCTCTCTCCTTTCTTCCCTATAGCTATTCAAGGGATATAAGAGGTCATTTTAATACTGTATTTACTCTTTTACTATTTCATATCAAACTCCAAACATACCAGACAAACGCCTGTATCTTTAATATGTTACTTGAGGGACAATTGACATCTCCCTGCCTTTTTTAGTGTGTCTAATTTCAGAAGGCAGAGGTATTTTTACCACCTTTATTTGTGAATATATTCAGACTCAAACTTTAAAACAAACACACACGCACGAGCACACACAAAAACAAAAACAACAACAACAACGACAAAGAAAAGACACAGCAAACGGAATTCTCTTGAATTACATGTAGGATGACAAACTGCCTTCTGTGAAGGGACTAAAAGGGTTGAAACGCCGGGATCGGAAACACTCTTGGATGTACATCAAACACTGACACATGGCCACGCTGTCATTCACACACCCGGGGGAATTGTAAGCAGAGAAGGTTGAGGACAGAGAAGGTAGAGGAGTACGAGAGCTGACAGACATAAGCAGGGTAAAGGATGCATCTACACAAGAGCTCAAACAGCAGGCGAGAGAAAGAATATCTCTCGCCAGTCACACGGCTGACCTCCGACTACAGTCACGCGTCGAGCCTTGAGAGAGTCTGACTGAACAGGACAACTGTACATAAAATAACATATAACTACACTATACACATAACTGTGACATGCTCGTCGAAATCCGCTCTGTGCTCTCTGAATGTATTACACACAGAAGGCTGGAACGTGGGCTCTGCCTCTAGTCTTTGTATGGATCGGGCGGTCTGAGACGTTATTTACAGCACAGCGCTGGCACCTAAATAAACATGTAGACATTTAGATCTAATGACATCGATATTCCTCGCTGTTTGGCCCGGGGTTTGAAGTCTTCTGATTAACAAACCTAAACCTGCAGATTCCTCCTGAGCAACGTCAGAAGGATCCGCCCCTTCCTGACAAAAGAAGCCACCCAAACTCCTCGTCCAATCAACAGTCATCTCCCGCCTCGACTACTGCAACGCACTGCTTGCTGGCCTTCTGACCACTGCCACCAAGCCTCTTCAACTCATTCAGAACGCAGCGGCCCGCCTGATCTCAAACCTACCAAAGTCAGCCCATGTCACCCCACTTCTCAGGGACCTGCACTGGCTCCCCATTGCCGCACGAATCCGCTTCAAGGCCCTCGACCTGGCATATTAGATTAGATTGTACTTTATTGTCATTATATTTGCATACAACAAGATTTGGGACTCAAACTTAAGGTGCAGCATATCGTGCAGCGAAGGGAACGACTCCCGCGTATACCTCCAGTCAATGGTCTCTAACTACACACCCTCAAGACCCCTATGCCCTGCATCTTCTGGCCGCCTCAGACCTACAGTACTCCTATCCGAGCTCTGGGAGGGTCATCAAAGATAAGTTGCCTATTCTCGGTCATTGCCCCACAATGGTGGAACGAACTTCCCACCACAGTTAGGACAGCCGAAACCCGTCCAATCTTTCGCCGTTGACTAAAGACCCACTTCTTCAATCATTATCGGACACAAAAAAAAATAAAATAAAAAAAAACTCTAACCCTAGCTAACCTTACTGTCATGCACTTGTCCTAATATACTAACCTAACCTACACTGTAGCACTCAACACATTGTTACTCAGCTGATAGAGTTGTACCCTTCCTGCTGTCTTGTTGTACAAAACTTGTAAGTCGCTTTGGATAAAAGCGTCAGCTAAATGACTAAATGTAAATGTGACAAGCCGTTCGTGAATGATTGCAGTTCATGATGTCATAGGAGGATGGTCTTCTTTGCATAAAGACATAACAAATGTGTTCCACGGATTCAAGGAAGTGGTATAAAATAGTTGAAAATATATATAATATGCAAGGGATAGTCAACGAGTAGGTGTGCGTTAAACGGTTTTAAGGCACGACATGGAGGCGAATAACCACCTGACGTGCAGCGGAATGCCTTAAAACTGTTTAACGCATACCTACAACTTGATTATTCTGCTTATATCATGGTAATTATAAAGTGCAATCCTTATTCAACGTAAATGCACCTTCTGGTTCTACTGGTATGCGCTTGGTTGACGCGATCAGATAGCAGCACTCGGGAGATCGGATTTTATATATGACATTTATTTTCCTTTCAGATTTTCCTTGCAGATCTTCGGATTCCAATAATCCCCACAATGAACTTTAGGAAATGTTTATCTTACCGTTTGACGGCGAAATCATATTGTAGAATCAAACAATCAAAACATAGGCTGCTCTGCAGCGGTCAAAAAACCGTGTCGCCACATACCAAACATTCTTAGAACACTGGCTGTGTGACGGCCAGCCCATTTTATACACCTGATGCCTGTTTCCCCAAATTAGCCACATGCATCTCAATTGGCATCTCCACAATTAGCTTATCAAAAATATAATAATTACAACTATACATGATCACAAAACCCATTATTTATATAAGTCATGACTTCATTCATACCGATAACAATAATAATAATAATAATAATAATAATAATTTCAAAACCATACATTTGGCACTAACAGTGATTATATA
Source organism: Notolepis coatsorum (assembly GCF_963971535.1). Lineage (NCBI taxonomy): Eukaryota > Metazoa > Chordata > Actinopteri > Aulopiformes > Paralepididae > Notolepis > Notolepis coatsorum. Next base: position 294,331,860 of record NC_140165.1, read on the forward strand.
GATTATGGCATTTTAAGTGCTTCTAGCTATGTATGAAATATATGAAATATAGACTATAGACCTATACAATTGTTTACAAAGTAAACTAAATCATACATTTGGCTAACAATGTAACAGTAATTTTGCCAACAATATAAAAATAAAAGCAAATGTTTTGCACTCGCCTTTGAAGTATTATATAAGAATTTGGGGAGGAAGCCTACACTATGACATGCACCCCTTTATTTCCTCATACACGGGCCTGACCCATATTCCCACGGTTCCGCCTATACCAACCGAACCAATCCTTTTAAGCCACGATTCTGCTCCACTGACGCGGTTCTGGATTGATTGATTGAAAACTTTATTAACCCTCCAGTCAATCTTCAAAAAACTCCCACCTTTCTCCCTAGTGACGGAAACTGCAATCTCAGTAAAACATATCTTTTTCATGTATTGTTCAATTTTTTTTTCATGAATATCATTATTAACTTCAGTCCTCACCATACATATCGAATATTTATTCATTTTCAGGATTTTTTATTTTTTTTAATTAGGGTTAGGGTTAGGTTAGGGTTACCATGAACTATTCAGGTATATTTGAGTCCTTCCCTTATTTGTGGAACATTTATCAAATAAAAAGTAGTCCACTTTGAAAAAAGACTACCATGTGTAGACCTACTTTGAAATAAAACACAGAAAAGGAGAAAAAACACTGGCATCTGTAGACCTACTTTGAAATAAAACCCTGAACTATGCAGCTCTATTCCTTCCCTTATTTGTGGAAAATCTATAAAATAAAAAGTAAATTTTTCGTTGTTCGCAAATTTCGCACCACATATCAGGCATACTACAGGAAAGCCTGCATCGTTAGTCGTGAAAGCAAATTAATCTGTCCACGCTGAATTAAACCCTCTATTTTCCTCAGACTTTCCTTTTTTTGGATTTATCCATGGTTATAGCTTACTGGGGGGTCGGAAACTCAAGATTAGCCACTTGCAACTATCTTAGTTGATGAAATACTTTTTCATTTCAGTGTCACAGTATGACATCGATCTAAAAAAAAGAAAAGAATAATAATAATAATAATAATATCTTTTATTTATTTAAATTTTTTTTTGGGCCAGGGAGCCGCAGCTGATTGGCTAAAGAGCCGCATGCGGCCTCGAGGCCGCAGGTTGCCGACCCCTGGGTTAGGGTTACCCTAACCCAAACCCCCTAACCCTAACCCTAAAGAAAATAATGGTTAAAATCCAGAATAAATACACAAACTACTTCTTGGAGGCCTCATCCATCATGTTACTTATGATTCATTCAAATTTTAAACTGTACAGGCTGTGTATTAAATTTTTTTTTTAACATGATGGTCAACCTGTTCATTTCTGCGACTAGGGTGGAAGCAGTGGCGAATCTCCTGGAAGCCAAGGGAAGCCAGGCTTCCCCATTAAAATATGAATATGAAATATGAAAAATAAAACATTTAAATTTAAAATTTAAATTATATATATTTTTTTCAATAGTTTACAATAATAATAAAAAATCATTATTTTTCATCTCTGTGTTATATATATATTTTTTTTAATTTTCTCCCTCTTCTCCTTCTCACTCTCTCTAACACTGTCAGACTCACTGAGGCAGGCTGGCAGTCACTGTGCTCAGTCACTGCAGCTCAGGCAGAAGGGGAGGAGGGAGGTGTCTTTCCCTAGCTTCCACCACGTGATTCATGGGTGTGGAGTCCAAAACCAATTATTAGCCAATAAGATTTGAGCTTAATAAAGCGGTTCCCACACGATAACACGGGTCCGTCTGACAGAAAAGTACTCTAGCGTCTTCATACGGGCATGCCCTGGAGGCACGTCCATCTAACGTGACAACGTCTGAACGTCATCCCCTCGCGGGATTGATTGATTGAAAATGTTATTAACAGAGCGGGCACGTTCGAATCCTCTATTAGTGTATCTAACATTTAGCACTTTAATAGCAACTTATTTTCGCCGGTGGGACATTTACTGAGGACCACTGTGGATATTATGATTTAACAAATCTATCTGTCCAGGAGGAGCGAGGAGGACCACATTATTGGCCAGGTAAGCAGGCAGCCTAGCAGTTTCTAGCTTGGATGCTAAACTACTAACGTTATCAGGCTAGCTTGGATGCTAACTAACGTAAGCTGGTCATGGTTCATGGTGACTAACGTGAGCTGTTTGTGTTATAACGAGACAGCAAATTAATGAATGAATGAAAACTTTATTTAACAGATTGCAGAATGGGTACAATACAGTACGGCTCAATACACACAATTGTTAAGGGGATGCAGACCAGAGAAAGACTTTCGTCTTGTTTACATCAGGGTCCCCCATTTTCAATTCATATTATTGACATTTATGACATACACAACATACATGGTGACTGCTTGGCTTAAATATATAAAAAAATATATATATAAAAAAATATTAATAACGTATTTTATTTTATTTTAATAACATAATTTTTTTTGGCATCCCCTGTTATTTTACCCACGCAACGCCACTGGGTGGAAGGTATATAAAACACGCTTAATAGTGATTTTTTAAGAAAAACAAACATGGATTATTGTAATGTGACTCAAAGATGTGATACTGAGCTACTTTCCTGGCATATACATAAAATATAGCCAACGCTATCCACAAACACACATGGAAAAAAGGCTATTTGATGAGAATTGCGACAAAGGTGCAGAATGGGTATAATACAGTACGGCTCAATACACACAATTGTTAAGGGGATGCAGACCCCCCAGGGTCCCCCATTTTCAATTCATCGTAACATTTATGACATACACGGACATACAGATAAACAGTACTGTTACATCCAGACATTTATGACATACAAGATATACAAATATACAGTACTGTTTAAGAGACAGAGTTTCTGGAGCGGCTCGTCATTCGCCCAATTTCCCTGCCTTATCCCCTTTAAAATGTCATGTATTACTTACCCGAACAGGTAAGTACAGGTAAGTATCTATATTGTAATGTTTAGAATTACGATAAGCACAGGTAAGTATATTGTCAGTGCAATGATTATAAGTTATCCTGAAGTTTAGAATTACGATAAGTGTGACCGATCGTATGTTACTCTTTCTGCGTTGTGTTCGTTTTTCGTTGCCCCGAGGGAGTTTCGAACCCGGGTCGGCCGCACTGCGGGCGACAGCATAGACCGCTATACCAAGAGGTGAATTCACTTCTATGTGTCTTTTAAGGGGAAGTTAGTTTAACTCGCAGTGCCGCTTACTGCCACAGTCACTTCACAACACACACGTCCATCGTGACTGTGGATATTACTCACAGACTTCCGTTACATAAGCACAGATAAGTATATTTTCAGTGCAATGATTATAAGTTATCCTGAAGTTTAGAATTACGATAAGCACAGGTAAGTATATTGTCAGTGCAATGATTATAAGTTATCCTGAAGTTTAGAATTACGATAAGCACAGGTAAGTATATTGTCAGTGCAATGATTATAAGTTATCCTGAAGTTTAGAATTACGATAAGCACAGGTAAGTATATTGTCAGTGCAATGATTATAAGTTATCCTGAAGTTTAGAATTACGATAAGCACAGGTAAGTATATTGTCAGTGCAATGATTATAAGTTATCCTGAAGTTTAGAATTACGATAAGCACAGGTAAGTATATTGTCAGTGCAATGATTATAAGTTATCCTGAAGTTTAGAATTACGATAAGCACAGGTAAGTATATTGTCAGTGCAATAAGTTATCCTGAATATCCTGGCTTCGGCATCAACATGTCACCTGTCTAATTATGCTTTCTTGTCATCCTATTCAGACCTCTTCCACGTACTGCTCACTAAGGTCTAATGTCAGCCGTATGCATGCCCGCCTCTCTTGGCTTAACGTTGAAAATAGATTGTCTTTTAATATACTTGTGCTGTTCAAGTTGGTCATGAGCAGTAAAACTCCTGTTTTTATACATAATCAGATTGTTTTTAGTAATACTGTGCACGAGCATTACACTAGAGGTTCCAGTAGTGGGCAGCTTGAATTGCCAGGTCCTAGAACCAGCGCTTTGGGGAGATCTTTTATTCTTAGAGCATTAACTCTTTGGAATGGCCTGCCTCGGAACCTCTGCTGCATTTACAGTAGATTCACTTTTAAAAAGAATCTTAAATAGTTTTTAAATTGTTTTTAACACTGTAAAGTCATTTTTTGTTTTTGTTTTACACTAATGTAATTTTAGCTATCTTAATTGTTACAGTAGGTTCATTATGCATTGTGTGTACTGACTTTTAATAATTTAGTTTTTGCAATAGTGATTGTTTTTGTATGTTTTTTTGTGTGTGGACCCCAGGAAGACTAGCTGGTTGCTATCGCACCAGCTAATGGGGATCCCTAATAAAATCAAATCAAATCAAATTGGCATAACGACTAACATTGGGATGGGAGAAAAACGGAAAAAAAGAAAGGGGGAAAAGATTAAAAATTAAATAAAAAAGGCCACATTCCCCTTTTAAGGGATCGGGGAAGAATTCCCTATAGGTTCGGGATATCTGCGTTTTCGCTTCCCCCCGGAATGGGGCCTCTTTCCCATAAAATTACATAATAAACATCTACCCCTATCGGGCAAGCGCTCAGCTCCCCCCACCGAGGCCACTCCACTGAGTGGAGTCTATCACAGGCCAGCGTGATCTTATCCCCTTCCGGAGGCGGCTCCGCCTGGAGGCTGGTCGTAGGCTAAAGGAGTCTCATCCCCCTTTCACGGTTAGAGACGAGCACTCTGGTGACAGGTGAAAGGTTCCTTTCCTTGCCTCATCCAATCCCAGCTGACCGCACCTGCCCAGGAGCGCGCGGCTCCATGTGCATCCTCCCAAAGCCGCCGGCATCAGGCTGCTGCATCGTTGCTCTAATAAACTATCGATTTCTATGGAATCTGTTAAACGTATCCTTCTGTGTCTGTCATCGTCAGCTGGGTTGAACTCGTGAATTGGTGAGTTTTCCTTCCCTGCCGTTCGCTTATCAAGTTGATAAGTCAGCTGTGCTTGCTGCAGTTGATAACGAGTACAGCTGTGTGCTCTTTAATGTTGCTATGGTTACAGGTCCGGTAGCGGATGAATTTAGAACGGCGATTCAACTTGAGCCGAACTACGTGTGCATTAAACACGCTTTAACGGCGGCGGCCGATCAGACAAGAGCGTATAAGTCCCCTTTGCCGTCGCATTGTGTTCCACTGACGTCTGTTCATCAGAGAGAGGGTGGGGGGGGGGGGGGGGCAGAATAGCCCTATCTCCAGCCCTTCCGCTGTGCAGTTAGTCGTTGGGGCTGAGGGGTAGCATAAGGTTGAACCGAACATTTCATTGGCTCCTCCTGGAAAGCAGAGTAAATGGGAGTGGGACGGTCACAGCCCTCTGCCAAGCAATTAACTGCTGATCTGGCACAGCTGAGCTGTCTTCTCAGGCATCCCACCCTTCTGCTCGCATGAAGCGGTGTTGTTCCACGCCCTCCATTTCTCTTGGCCTCCCGGGCATTGTGTTAGATGTGCCAATAAAGCTTTTCATCTGGCTGTTTAAAGAGTAGATGGAGGAGAAGCGGTCTCACACTTAGCCCGGCTAACCTTCCGCTCAACAGAGTACATTTATTTTGTCATCTGCATTTGCCCGGGATAAGACGCATTGCAAATGGCTGCCCTTAGCAGGGGCAACGCAGCCTTTTACAGAGTGCACTCCTGCCTCTCTCCAAACCTCCTACCCGCTCAACCCCATCAGCGCTCTTCATTTTACATTATGTAGAGAGAAAAATAAATAAATAAGACTGATTCAGCGGAAGCTTGGTTACTGTCAGGATACAGGAGAGCTAGAGGAGAGTGTTTTGCTATTTCAGAACTCTCTTGTGCTCTAATTCAGGCATGTTGCATGGAGATGACCTCGTGAACACCATGTGAAACGACTGATGGAAGATATCTCATGTCTCGTATCCATGGGCAGAGCGGGGGTGGGATTGTTGGGCTCCAGCCCTGAATGTTTTCTCAAAAGCTTTTCGGTTTTTAAAAATAACTTGTGTCATTTCCCCTCTCTCTCTCTCACTGGACCGACAAATCATTGAAGCAAAAGCTCTATTACGGGGGGAAATAGTAAGCATCCAGAGAGCCTCCCCCTCCCCCTCTATTTACATGAAATGGTTCAGTCCTGCCCCCTCACACCAGGTGTGAACAGTAGGTTGCCTGGCTGGCAGGAAATTGTGAGTGAGTGAGTGAGTGAGTGAGTGAGTGAGTGAGTGAGTGAGTGAGTGAGTGAGTGCTAGTGGAGTATCATAATCTGCCATCCAAAGAAAACCGAAAAGAAAGTGTGGAATAATGAATTGAAAATGGGGGACCCTGATGTAAACAAGACGAAAGTCTTTCTCTGGTCTGCATCCCCTTAACAATTGTGTGTATTGAGCGGTACTGTATTGGACCCAAAGAAAGAAAGAAAGAAAGAAAGAAAGAAAGAAAGAAAGAAAGAAAGAAAGAAAGAAAGAAAGAAAGAAAGAGAGAGAGAGGTAGATAGATAGATAGATAGAGAGAGAGAAGACATGTGGACATCTGTGCTCTACTGAGCGCACCTTTCTAGTCCCCAGATGAATGTGCTCTCTTGACTTTGGCACAGTAGATGCGCGACGTGTATGCTCGAGAATGATAATAATAATAATGCTCTTCAGATTATATTATCAGCGACAGACAGCGTCAATGTGAGAAACACAACCCCCCCCCCCCCCCCCCCTCTCGCTCTGAAGAATATGCATATTAGATCACTCAGTGATTAACCGCGACGGGCATATAGTAAATAAGGATATAAAGCATTGCGCACGGAGTTTACATAGAAACAGCGCGACTCCCCCGAGTCCCAAGAGGAGTTTTCACAGGCTGCAGAACGCAGGACTGAAGAGCTCACGTTAAGCATGTAATGACTGAAGCCGCGTTTTGATGACATCATCACAACAACACGAAGTAGAAAAGACTCACGCACATCCCCAGTGTAGTCACAGGTGCTAGACTCAAAATAGATCTGGGCCCTATTCCCCGTACCTGGTTCAACTAAGTCGATCAAAAGTCCCATTATCCAGATTCAATTAACCCGATGTTTGAATCCGGGATGTTCCTGTTCCTCGAATGTGAATTCAGTCTTGTTCATTTGAACCAGACTTGAGACTCAGGATAATTGTGCGCGGCCGCCTCAGCTGAAAAGACAGCAGGTGTCGATCGCAGAAATCCTGATCTTCTAACGGCATTGATTGATTGATTGATTTAAAACTTTATTAACAGATTGCAGAACGGGTACAATGCAGTACGGCTCAATAGCCTCGCCGACAAGTTAAATGCATAATCTATAGGCTCATTTTAAGTCCCTCATTACCCCAATCAATCAGATTATATTTCTTTAAACGTGCCTGCTGGCAGTAGGCTTATGGAATGAATAATCAAATGAGATCTTGCTAGCGAAAATAATTAGTTCAACTCTTTCAGAATACGGATAAAAACAAGCCCAAATAGTATATCTAATTGATACGAATTATATTATGAGGATATCTGTACTGTATGTGCTTAGGTATTATGTACTATATAAATACATGGTTTCCAAAGAGAGGCTTGGAGGGAGGCTTGCAGTTACACTATTAATCAGGTTTTAATCTGTTTTGGACCTAATCTATACATGCATTGAATTGATTACCCTTTGGTTTATACCAGTGACACCTCATGTTCATCATCAGATAACAGTGCTTGAAAAGATAAATGCATTTTCTCAAATTCATTCATCAAAAACGTCAAAGGCTCATTCAATTTATCAAGTCACGTCACCAAATCCATCAAACAGCGCATCTCCTCATATATTTTAATCCCAGTTACAATATCACAATAACGTGTGACACTGTCACAGTGACAGTGATACAATTAAATACTCCACAGATTCAGATTCCTCATAATACATATCCACAATCCGCGCATAGACGCTTCAGCTTGAATGAAACGCATCCGGGTGCTCCGTTAAGCAAATACTCAGCGAAGAATATTAAACTAATCAGAGCCAAACACCCGATAGGTTTCATTCATTAAAAATATCCCAGCGGGATTCACATTTGCAATGATCCGTTTAGTTCGTTATTAAAATAACTGTGTGTGTCGCGAGCACCATATCCGTATAAATATGACGTGCATTATATAGGACAAAGTAAATTCATAGGCTGAATATGATTTATTATCAGCATTTTAGGTAGACCTATTATTTTACATTTCAAACGAAGCACAAAAACATAATTCAGAATGGCATAATGGGATCTAGACTGTGAGAAATATTTCAGGAAGCGAGCTGGCATTTCTTTGCGGGGCGTGGCCATGGTTCATCCAGCTAACTGAACTTAACCCTGCCCTCGACCAGGTTCAAACTTTCTGATCTGTTACCATGGCGATTTAGAAAATCCGACGTCGGGGAATGGAAATGTCTGGCTTAAGTCAAGCTATGCTGAAAATTATCCGGCTAACTCAGTTAGCCAGGTACGGGGAACGGGGCCCTGTAATGTTGTGGAAAAAACAACAACAACAACACGCGTTAGGTTACAGGTTGTTTCTGTTTCGGTGATATATTTTCGGTGAAAAAACTCTTTCGGCCAAAAGCCGAAAGGGCATTTTTGGCCATTTTCGGCCGAAAACTTTCGGTGGCCGAAATTTCGGTGCATCCCTAGTGTTATTCACAGTCAAAGATAATTATATATTTTTTTTAATAGAATTGACATTCTCCTTTGGTTCATTACAATTTACTCAAGCCTAGTAACAGACACACTATTTCTGACACTGATCAATATGTCCATAGATTCAGATACCAAGAACATGCAAATGGACCATTTATTTTTTTTTAAATGTTTATTCTACGTCCTTATGGAATGAGTGACATAAAAAAAAGAAATAGTTAAAAAAAAAAAAAAGTAAAAATATATATATAGGCCTATAGGTATTATAATTTTTGAATTTTTGAAAAAAAATGTATGGATGGAAGAGCCGCACATTGACGGGCAAAGAGCTGCATGCGGCTCGCGAGCCGCGGGTTGGCCACCCCTGCCATAGCTGCACAAATCCGCTTCAAGGCCCTCGACCTGGCATACCGTGCGGCAAAGGGAACCGCTCCCGCCTACCTCCGGTCAATGGTCTCTAACTACACACCCTCAAGATCCCTACGCTCTGCATCTTCTGGCCGCCTCAGACCTACTCCTATCCATGCTCCGGGAGGGTCATCAAAGAGAAGTCGCCTATTCTCAGTCCTTGCCCCACAATGGAGAAATGAACTACCCACCCCCAGTTAGGACTAACCTTACTGTCATGCACTTGTCCTAATAAACTAACCTACACTGTAGCACGCAACACGTTGATGAACATTGTTACTCAGCTGATAGAGTTGTACCCTTCCTGATGACTTGTCGTACAGAAGTTGTAAGTCGCTTTGGATAAAAGCGTCAGCTAAATGACTAAATGTAAATGTTCATGATGTTTATACTTGAATACGTTTTAAATAAAAATCGCTAGTTTTATAGAACAGTCTGGAAAGGCGGTTAGGTGGCGTAGCGGAGATTGCGTTCGTCACCAACCCCGGAGCTCCGGGGTTGTCACCAGCTTGGCTGGCCGCTCACACTAATACAATTGGCAGTATTAGAGGGTGGGAGAAGCTGGCGGGGTGGGTCCGGGTCGTTGTAAACAGCGACTTCTACAGTTCGGTCGGGGCGCCTGCGAAGCGCGGATAGGACTTGAGTGGGATAGTGTGATCCTCCCACACGAGTTGTTGCATTCATTTATTTAGTTTACATTTTATTTTGGATTTCATGGTGTTTTTGTTTTGTTCTTGATTTATTGTGATGTTTCTTCTTGACTTGTTTAAAGAAGACGTGTCCGGCCCATGGGGACATTAACGTGTGTTGTAGGGCCTTACAAATACATTTGATTTGTTTTTGATTTGATTAGGTCATAGAATTATAGTACAGTGGAGAAGTAAAAATTAAAATAGAATAAAAAAGCAGTGTAAACAACATAACAATATAATTAACTTTGGACATGCACATATGGGCAACAAGGTGCAATATGAGGGTATGTATGCCCTCTCAGTTATATTTGCCCTACAATAAATATAGTTACAATATATCTAATCTAATATCTAATCTAATATATAATCAAAAAATGCTAAATGCTAAAATTGCTAAATATATGCTCTATTTTGTCAGATATATAAAGGATAATCATCATGAATTCTCTCTCAAAGAAACAGGAGCTGGGGAATCAGGGTACAATTTTGAGGATTAAAGCCGCACGGACAAAGTTGTCTGATACATAGATCTTTTTGAAGGGTTTGAAAAAATCCGGAGGGGATCTTTAAGATTCAGTTAGACTTTAATTTCATTGTATTTGGAAGTGATTTTGTCTAATGAAACACCTTAGACTTCATTACTGAATCCAATCACCTGTATGGAGCCTCTGTTCTTCAAACCTCACCGTGCGCTTCATTCTACCCTTTCATTCAGGCGTCTCTCTCCCCATAATTGTTAAAAAGAAACACCTTCAATCGCAGCACCAATGATATTGTAGCAGCCACGGCGTCAATGAAAAGGGTAATACTGCGAGAAAATCTGCACGATGAACACCTATACACAACACCTCCAAGACCTGTCCACTGTTTCACTCAGTCCAATTCCAATTAATCAATTTTGTCACCTTTAAATTGGATTTGACCCGTGGGAGCACTGAGGATTGTGACTGCTCCCGGCCCAGGCGTTGTTTAACCATGATGCAACGCTAAGTCTCTCCAGGCAGTATGACAATCCATACCGCCATACAAATGTAGGGCAGCTCATGTACGCTAATTAAGCCAAATCACGTCACAATCCACAAGCATTACAGTGTCGCTAACAAGACATTCAGTGTTGCACGTTACAATAGCCCAATAACAACAACAACAACAACAGAAACAACTCTTCTGTTTCTGTTATGTTCTTGCCCTGAGACAAATGAAAAGACATAATTAAAGTCTGGTACTACATAGGGCAATGTATTCTCCTTCCCACCATCCCACATTGGTCACATATTCATTCACTCACTGGCAGGCAAACGACTATAGAGAGCATTCCATGTGAAAAGAATTCTGATGAAGTAGACGGCCGTGGTAATATAATCTGTCTCAGGTATCATTATCATCTCCTCATCGTTTTATCATTACGGTCTTCGGCCATTACGGCCGGGGAATATTACTCACCTTTCTTGTCCCCGAAGAAGAGGGTCTGCTGTGCCGGGTTCGACCACTGGAGAGAGGTGTTATCGTTGTAATCCACACGACAGGTCATGTTGGCCGTGGCCCCCTCCACCACCGTCACATTCTGGGTTATGGGGAATTGACCTTGGCTACCTGCACGAGGACAAGACAGACGTTGGGTCAGAGTCCGGTCATGAAAGAGAGATTTGCTTGTTTGGGTTTCATCGAGGTTGCTGTTATCTTGGGGATCCCTAGATCAACACTCTCAGACTCAGATTCAGATTCATATTATTTTATTGGCACAGCTTTTTTAAATGTACATACATTAAGAAAGACGTGAGATGCTTGTTTTTCCCGGCACCTCAACCGTAGTAGATTTGTAAACACAATACACAACGATCTATTCTATAAAAAACTACAAGGTATATGTTTTTTTTATTTTTTACAAGGTAAAAAGAAACAGCAGATAAATTAAGAAATATATATTTATATTCTACAGTGTAAGTAGCAGCAGTGTGTGCGTGTAATAAGTGTGTTTGTGTGGCGTGTAAAGTCACTTAACACTTTGAGTGCCACTCACGAGATTTCTCGGGTTTTTAATAGTGACGTAGAATGCCACTCACGAGATTTCTCGGATTTTTTTTCTTTTCTTTTTGCGATCTGAAAAATTATTGCATCACCCGAGCCTACCCGAGTATAGCTGAGGGGCGCCGGCGATCACTGTGGAAAAAAGCACCCCCTGTCGTCTCCCAGATGACATAAGTGATTTTGGAATGGACTCAATGAAAATGAATGGGGAAAAAAATCCGGTACTCCACATTTTCCAGTTCACTGATCCAGCCGGGGTTACCAGAGTTCATTCTGGAGCCTCAGAGCCCCGCGGATCATGGAGTTCTACTGTATCGCGTTGGATCCATACACGTATCGATTTTTTCGAATGGTGATCAGGAATTGGAATATACCAGTTGGATACCATCTGATGTCAGGTAAGGACTCTATGTTATCAGTGGTAGGATAATCAGAGTAAGTTTGATGAAGTTATAAGCTGTTTTGTGAAATGTCTTCTTTCGGTTTCACTGTAAAAGTCTGTGAGGAAATCAACGGAGCGATTATCAGTGCGCGGCCGTAATGTGCTTGCGTGCACATATAATATTGATCATCTAGCGTTTATTTGAAAACGATTCATAAAAAGGCAGACGAATATCAACGTTGTGGAATATTCCACTAAAAGACGATTTTCATAGAATGCTCCAGAATGAGCTGTTTTTTATATCAAAACGGGGGCTTTTCTAACTGCTCTGAAACGGAAACGACGCGATAAAAAAACAATCTACCTTCACAGCACTGACTGGAAAATAGTCTTTGATAATGCGATGGGCAGATTAGACACATAGCCATAATTTAAAACATAGATTAGGCGATATTAACGTTAACATTGGCGCCGATGGTGGCATTCAAGCGGTAAAACGGAAAACCAGGCGTGGCGCTCAAAGTGTTAAGGTGCTTTTTTGTGTTTGCTCATGTGATAATTCAGAGTCTATCCGTCAGTAGTCTGTTTGCCTGGTTGGAAGCAGCTGTTCAGTGTTCTTTTGTATGTGGACCTGAGACTGCTGTACCCTCTGCCAGACGGCATGAGCTCAAACTGTTTGTGGTTTTGGGTGGCTGGGGTCTTTCAGCATCCTGTGTGCCTTGCTGACGCATCGCTCGGTGAATATACCGTCTACGGTGGGTAGTTTGCATCTGCAAATCTTTACGGCCGTTCGCACCACTATCTGCGGTCATTCTGGTTGGCATTTTCCAAACACACACTTTGATAAAATAACGTCCAATTACGGCTGCGCGCGGCCATGAATATACACAAGAGGCTGCCGGCACACCAGGTTGCTGGTCATAATGTGAGCCACGGGGCTGGGTGGACGAGAGCAGCGGTCTGAAAATGCAAGGCTTTTTATTTTTTCTTTCCTTTTTCCACAGAGAACAATGTTAAGTCTCACTCTCCCCGAGCGTTTCCCTCAATGCCTTATTGCCGGGATGTAATTGGTAGCATGGCCTAATTAGAGCTAGTCATGTTCTTCCGTAGAGAGAGGCTACAGCTGCAGCTGGGTGGTAAATTGACACATAATCCCTGACACTGTGGGGCCTTCGATCCAAGCGGCTGCCCTGCCCAGAAACAGGAAACAGCCACTCGTCACAGTACGCCCGAGACATCCAGATGAGGCCTAATCACCCAGCCTGCTGGATTTTACCTTCTTATTCCACATTTGTACTTGTCGTCTCTGCAAAGTCCCCTAATTACCTTCCAGAGGCATTAGTACACATGTGTTTTATTGAACTCTGGCAGACTTAAAAAAAAAGAATAAAAAAAGAATAGAGTGTCTCAAAAACCAATACTGTCGTGCTGAGGAGGAGCTTGTGTGAGAGAGGAGACAATGAAGAAGCCAGCCATGTTAATGATGACAATTGTAGACAAACAGTGTTGCAACCAAAGACCTTTTAATATTGGAAGTTTAGAATGCCTGGCCGGCAGGTCCCATGGACATTAGAACGAGTTACATTACTCGGGAGAAACAAATGTATTTATGCGGTTGCAATCGTTGAGTTTCTGTTTGAAACACAATTACCTAACAGTGTAAGGTCACTTTCCCTGTTTTTCAGTAAAGATTATTTTGAAGGCAAACCTCTACTTCAGTGTCCAAACCGCACGCATAGTAGTAATATATTTAAATGAGAAGTAGTAAAATTAATTGGTTATTGGAGAACACTCTAGTGCTAGATAAAAAAAAATTTTATCCACTTTTTCTCCTTATTTTTCTATTTTTCTCCCATCCCAATTTTGCATTGCCAATTCTCCCCTCCAATTCTCCCCTCCCCTGTCTTGAACGTTGCTAGACTATGCCTCCCACTGGTCGGCTGTAGTGAGGATAGAAGCCTTGCATCACGTGTCCCCTCCGGTACACAAGGAGGCAGCCTGTCGCATCTTTTCACCAGACAGCGAGGAGTAACGCGTGGGAGGCTCACGCTGCCCCCGATACTTCCTGTCTCTGCTGTACAGGCGTCACCCAACCGACCTGTAGTAGGAGTCGCTGTCCACAACGTCCAATCCCCACCCATCGACTTTCCACCCGCTACCTCTGCCAATTGAGATAGTATGACGACTGGCCCAAGCCGCAGGCAATGCTGACTCGGGGAGTCGAGACCGGAGTCTCTTGCATTGGTGACGAGCGCAATCTCGGCTACGCCACCCAGCCGCCATAGTGCTAGATTATTGTATAATGGCAATATGTTTAACAAATGCATTATGTAGTTTGCTTATTGTTTGGCTCACTTTTGTATCTATTTATTTAATTCTTTTTACTATTCTTCTTCTTCTTCTTCTTCTTCTTCTTCTTCTTCTTCTTCTTCTTCTTCTCCTTCTTATTGTTGTTACTACTACTAGTATTTACATATTTTATATACCCAACAAACTGTCTCTTTAATTATCTTTTTTCATAAACCCACCTCTAATTCAAACATACAATACAATATGTTCACTCAAGCAACAGGAATCTATTATAAGACCCCCCCCCCCCCCCCAACCCCTTACTGCAGGTGGTACTCAGAGAACAAGGTTGTTAAGGCAAATGACCGTTCACTCACAATGTTAGCTAGCGCACCTCGGCTCATCAATTTTACAAACACAGACTGGGAAATACACAAAGGTACGCATGTTAACAGGAAATGAACATGCTCTACAGTTGAAGAAACATGAGTAGATTCGCACCTTAATCACAGACGCACAGAAATAACAAAAGGTAAAAATTGAAGAGTGAAGCCGCCTCTGGCAACACATGGACCCGTGCACAATCCTGACGTGCTGCACCGGAGTGCTATTTAGCAGCTGGGGGCAGCTTTTGTGTTTTTGTGTTAACAACTTGCAAATGCATTCGAGGATGATTTAGGGAGATGCAGAGAAAGGCATTGTTTAGTCTGACCTCTCTCCAGGAATACTGTAGGCAGCGAGGTCATACATTACATTATGTCGTAATCACAATAGCAGCTACGCTTACTGGCTGCTTCTGCCTTTAACTCACCATTTAACTCTGGCATATACACTGAAATGTATGATATAAGCAGATGTTAAACTAATTCTTCAGTCTTCAGTTCAGTCTTTTTGAGTCCAGTATTAAGTGTGCAGCCCAAGTGTCAGGAAAGCCTATCCAATTGGCCATGGGGTTAATCAGGGTAGACTTGTGCGACCTGTGTGACCTGTGTGTAGACCTGTGTGACCCTTGATTTATCATTTACTAAATGTGGCTGATTTTACAGGTGCATCTTGCCTGCTCCCTTGTTCATAGTAGGGAGAAATAGAGATTGCTATAGGATTGGGGTCCGATTGCAAAACAGTATAAAAAGGAAAAACACAAGGGGAAGATGTTGGCACTGAAGTGAATGGGTGCCAACATCTTCCATCTTCATCTGCAACATCATATAACCATTACCTGAAGTAACAGAAGAACAAAATATACAGTTAACCAAACCAAAGAAACTATAAGAAAAATAAAAAATGATAACTGTCCACTGTCCAGGTAGTAATGGGTTCACAAATAAATTGTATAAGGAATTTCAACAAGAAATAATATGATGTATATTTCACGATACTATGGTCTAGGGCCCAATTATGTGAAGTCTATAATTGGGCCCTAGATAAAAAGAGTATGCCCCAACATTGAACTCTGCCATCATTACTGTAAATCATAAAGACCCAGCAGACTGTTCATCATATCAACCAATCTCATTATTGAATGTTTACTAAATTGCTTACATCAAACTTAGCAAACAGACTAATATTATAAATTCTCACCAATCTAGCTTTGTTCTCAGCAGACACTTGATAATGTTATAATGGAATATTATATATTTTTTGTATCTACTTTTCCTCCTCCTTTTTTCTGTATTTTCTCCCATCCAAATGTAGTCGTTATGCCAATTCCCCCACTTGCCGGTCTAGGGAGGGTTGATAGATACTATCACATGTCCCCTCCAATACATGCGGAGTCAGCCAGCCGCTTCTTTTTCACCTGACAGCGAGGACTCTCACTGGGGGAGCATAACGTGTGGGAGGCTCACACTACTTCCCTCAGTTCCCTCCCTCGCTGAGCAGGCACCCCGACCGACCTGTAGGAGTCGCTGTTTACAACGAGCAGGATACACACCCCGCCGGCTTCCCACCCGCTAACATTACATTTACATTTAGTCATTTAGCTGAAGCTTTTATCCAAAGCGACTTAAAGTTCTGTACGACAAGTCATCAGGAAGGGTACAACTCTATCAGCTGAGTAACAATGTTCATCAAAGTGTTGTGTGTTACAGTGTAGGTTAGTTTATTAGGACAAGTGCATGACATAAGGTTAGTTAGGGTTATTTAAAAAAAAATTATATTATTATTTCAGATAATGGTTGAAGAGTCAACGGCGGAAGATTGGTCGGGTTTCGGCTGTCCTAACTGGGGTGGGTAGTTCATTCCACCATTGTGGGGCAAGGACTGAGAATAGGCGGGGCTTGGATAGGAGTAGGTCTGAGGCGGCCAGAAGATGCAGAGCGTAGGGGTCTTGCTAACACTGCCAATTGGTTAGTATGGACGACCGACCAAGCCGGAGGTACCGCTGAGTCGCTGACAGCTGGATTCGATACCAGTGTCTCTGCAGTGGCAGGCAGGCGCTTAGTCCGCTGCGCTACCCAGCCGCCCATAATGGAATATTCTCAAAAGACAATACAACAACAATTACTCATGTTAACATTAGAAAAGGCTTTAGATAGAAAACTATTTTGGAATGCAAGAATATGAGTAAACTGTACCCTTTTGAGATCCTTTGATTTTTTAAAGGGAACATGATAGGGGGATCCTCTCTCCCCCTTGGTTGTTATCTTAGTTATGGAACCTTTAGCAGTGAACATAAGAAACAATCAAAAGGTACAAGAAGTAGAGATTGGACATGAAGAACATGAAATGGCAATGTATGCAGATGATGTGATTATCTGGGTAGCATGAACCTTTGCATGCATTCCACTCTCCCAGTGAAACTCCTAGCTGTGGAAAGAAGTGGCTGGCAATGGAGGAGGTGGTAGTCTACAGTAGGGTAGCGCAATCTAAGGGAATTGGCATAACGACAAAATTGGGGATATTGGGCACAAGAAAAGAGAAATAAACACCTATTATTCAATCAAAATATAATAAAGATCCCCCTTCATACATCCTTGATGGCTTCCTCAAATTATATCCAACTAAAAAGGGGGTTGAGTCAGAGATATAAGACAGAATGATCTATATTAACATCTCATCTTTGGCTACTATTATAAGTTCCTGGGAACAAGATCTGGAAAGTTCATTCCTCATCAATATGTGCTAGGCATAGTTCACACACATAACATAAATGCAAGATTGTCAAACAAATTAATGCTATTAGTCCTGCCTGTAACATATGTAAGCAGACCCCTACATATTTTATACACATGCTCTGGCCCTGTCTGGCTCTAACCAGCTACTGGACAGATATTTTTAATATATTCAAAGAAATATTTGATAGAAACATTGACCTGGATTCTCTTACAGCTGTCTTTGGGCTTCTGTTTGAAATGGGAACATCCAGGGAGATGTGAACTGTAGTGGCTTTTCCTCACTCTTAGCTAGATGTTGATATTGAATGGTAGTGGCTTCTCCTCTCTTCTCTTCTCCTCACTCCTAGCTAGACGTTTAATATTGCTGAAGTGGAAGCCTGTCTCCCCACCTACACACAGCAGTTGGATTAAGGGGGTCCTACAGGCTCTAAAACTAGAAAAAACAAGATTCTCATTGAAAGGATCTCTAGCCACGAGAAAACATTATCACCCACGCACAAACCGTAATACCTTCATTTTATTTAATTATTTTTAAATTATTATTTGTTTATGCTTTGTTTGTCCATACTGTAGTGCTATTTGTTCAAATGTGATTTGTTCGTGTTTAGTGTTGTTTTCTTTTTTCATGTCTTGGGGATGTGGGACAGGTGGGTGTCCTGGGGTTGTGAAGGAGTGGGTGGTTGTTCTTGGGATGACCCTTGACCCTTTGTACATTTAAAAAAATGCAAATAAACAGATGTTAAACAGACAAATGAACACATTTGTATATATTATATATAAAATTAAATAAACAATAAAGAAACCACATCAAGCTGTTAGCATTATAGCGTAATAGTGGAGAAAACAATGACAATCACACCCATATAATGTATTCATACTCCTAGGAAAATCCCCCATGCACTGCTTCTCACATCAGACCAGTACCTCTACAGAATATTAAGAATAACAGCAATTTAACAGATAACTACAAATCTGTCTGAAACCATTGGCACCACAAATAAGAAAATGGATGGAAACAATCAATTACATACATAGTATGGAAAGGAAAATAGGATCAGGAATCTAGGCAACCTTTTTGAGTCACGATGGGAAAGGATCACAAAAAACGATATGCTCACATGAAATACAAAATGGAATAGAGTGGAGAGGGAGCGTGTGTGTGTGTGTGTATTGGGGGGGAGGGTATGTGTACTCAAGTGCTTGAAATCCTGGGCGCTTGTATGCATAATATTAAATATATCTATGGTATGTATGTGTATGTGTATGTGTGGGTGTGTGTGTGGGTGTGTACAGTAGGTTTATATGGATAGGTGCATGGACGGATGGATATGTAGGCAAGATATCAAATCTAGGCCAGGAGCAAATACTGAATAACATACATGACAAGATGAACCCATTTCCAGGCCCAAACCAAATAAATACAAATAGATACCGTAGCTTGAGGGGGATGGGGGTGTGTGGGTGCTATGTGCTATGGGGGTGTGTGGGTGCTAAGCTGAGTTTGATGTAGTTCCATGTGATCTGGGAGGGTCCAGGAATGTTGATGAGCGTGGTGGGGTTCTCTCTTGAATCTCAGATTTTGGAGGAGAGTGGCTCACATCACTGAAAACGTTTATTGGGCTCAACGTTTTGTTTTTGTTCAAATGTTTTTTTTTGTAATTAGGCTATAAATTAACTAATTAAATGTGTATTTGTTTGTACAGTATTTGTATATATGTGTATTAATTACCATACCTACATGCTGTCTGTGACACAATATGTTGTATGTGTATACTTTCCTTTTCTTTGTGGGATGTGGTGGGGATTGATGTGTGGGGTGTTTGGGGGACAGGCTGTTCCGGGGGGGTTCACGTGCTTTCGAGCAACACTGTACTTATTGTACATATTTTATGCCTATTCTTATGTCTGCTCTTTCTACATTGCACTACTTTTATTGTCTTTGTATACCTATTCTTATGTCTGAACTTTATGCATTGCTTTTATTCTGTCAACTGTATGCAAATATTATGCCCTATGTTAATTTTATGCTATTTGCTGTGAAGCACTTTGAGCTGCAATCCATGTATGAAAGGTGCTATATAAATAAAGTTATTATTATTATTATTATTATTATTATTATTATTATTATTATTATTATTATTATTATTATTATTATTATTATTATTATTATTATTATTATTTATTATTATTATTATTATTATTATTATTATTATTATTATTATTATTATTATTATTATTATTATTATTATTATTATTATTATTATTATTATTATTATTATTATTATTATTATTATTATTATTATTATTATTATTATTATTATTATTATTAAGAGCTGGGTTAGGATCTTCCGTGTTTCAACATGCCTTACATACCGAGACTATTACACTCTGCTGTCTTCCTGTGGGAGAGACTCCCGGGGACATCCTGGGGGACAGTACTTGACTTAGGCGAAGAGAACTGGACGCACAGGGAAAATTCTGCGCGCATCCCAAAATCATCATCGTTGTTTACAAACAGTACACGGGTCTATATATACCGTGTCCCTCTATGAAGGTGACATTGTCTCCGTCCTTCCCAGGGACAGTGCAGTTCACCACAGGGACGTTCCTACCGAGGGAGCAGCTGTCTGCCTCATTGCCTCCAGTACATGTGGGGATCATGGTAAATGGCTCATGGGGGGGGGGGGGGGCTTGACCTTGATCTTCCAGATTAAGACCAGTGTCAGCAGAGGTGAAGGCATTAGAATGGGAAGGTGGAAGTGTCATTCTAACAGAGCACATTACCTATCTATGAGGCACGGTAATAATAGATTTAGATTCATACATGATCAAATATGGCCTCTTAGCTGTGGTGTGTGTGTGTGTGTGTGTGTGTGTGTGTGTGTGTGTGTGTGTGTGTGTGTGTGTGTGTGTGTGTGTGTGTGTGTGTGTGTGTGTGTGTGTAGGCCTTCTTGACTTATTTCCAGGCCAAAGCCAGACTGGCCGAGTAGGCTGCCATGCACCAACTACACAGTGTACTGTAACGGATGAAGGCTGCCGTTGACATTGACATTGCATGTGATTTGATATCTGGATGAGGACGGTGGCGTGTGCCTTTATGAATACCATTAGTATCCATGTCACTCCGGCATCTCTTTTGAGCGACAAAGATCGTAAAGGTGCTCATAGAAAAAGATCTATCAATAATGTGATGACTCACACACACACACGGCCATCTGGATCTGCTTATAACACGTGTAGCTAAATATCGTTTCCTGAATCAGTCCCTCGAGTTTTCCCGGAACAGGGTAAATCTGCATTTTGCTATGATGCCCCTCTAGCTCATGGAATGAACTCCAACAGTCCTTAAAGCTTGCGATTCTCCCCTCTGTTACAAAGTTTAAAACCTTGATATTCAACCATTGTCAATAAAGTTGTACGTGTAAATTGATTGTTATCCTTACTTGTCCTATTGTTATGATTTGATATTCTGTGTGATTTTATATGCTTTTTTTGCTTAACTCTGTATGTACACTTGACGTGGCTGTAAGGGAAACCTCAGTTGCCTTTCGAGTTTAAATAAATGTTTGAAATTAAAATGAAAAAGATATTCACTCCTGGGCCCTTTTGGCAAGATACAGGTCTAAAAACTGAAATCAGTGTTTCTTAATTCACGGCCAACCATATATATACGTGTTTGCTCGCCAACCGTTTTTGGATAGTTTTTCCTTTTTTTCCGATTTTAATATTCTATTCAATGTCACGGACGCATCTATTCGAAGCCCAAACAACTCGTACTTCCGCGTTCGAGTTGTGCGCTCTGATTGGCCACTGACCTACACTATTACGCCCCTCTTATCTACGCAGCGGAGCTAGTCTCTGTTTCACCTAACACTATTGCTCCGTGATCATAGCCATTCATCTCTAAAGCTAACCACTATTTGTAAAAGCCACAACCACGTTACCATATCGTGGTAGCCCGTTTCGTGACTGATGCACAGAGTGGGGCTGCGTCTATTCGAATCCCAACCGGTTCATGCTTATCAACATCGAATCCCAACCGGTTCATGCTTATCAACATGCCGTGACATGTAGCTTGCTAGCCGGCATGAATGGCCGATTCAAAAGGGTTCTCTCCTCTTTGTATACCTGCGTCCTCACAAGTATTCTGCCAGGTAACTTATGGACACGACAATGAGAATACTGGCTACCAAGCTAAGATAAGCTGGCTACCAAGCTAACGGGCTACCATGATAGCTATGAGCTAACTAACGTTAACGTTACAAGCTCAAACACCTTATAACTACTACTATTGTCGTGTCCATAAGTTCCCTGGCAGAATACTTGTGAGGACAAAGGTATACAAAGAGGAGAGAACCATTTTAAATCGGGCATTGTTAGGAGTTTCGAGAATGCTGGCTACCTAGCTAAGCTACGTTATATACACAATATGTACAACGACACAATGATTTACATTATTACAAATATGGTAACATGGTTGTGGCTTTTACAAATAGTGGTTAGCTTTAGAGATGAATGGCTATGATCACGGAGCAATAGTGTTAGATAAGGGGGGCGTAATAGCGTAGGTCAGTGGCCATTCAGAGCGCAAAACTCGAACACGGAAGTACGAGTTGTTTGGGCTTCGAATAGATGCGTCACGGACCTGTATAAAAGGCATACTGGGACCCTGAGGGTGCATAACCGGCCAGATCCTGCTAGGTGGCGGTATCGAGAGTGCAGTAAACCCTGTTCCAGACTGTGTGTTACATTTAAACCCCTCCGGGCGGAGCATTTTAGTCCAGGGAAGCCTAGAGGTTCACTCGATCACATTGAAACGTGTCCAGGACACTCGATGCATGTGTTGTGCCGGATTATGTCGTGGACCAGATGGACATCAATACTGGAAATCGCGATCAAACAATTGGAATATTCTTTTTGGAATAGCCCCGATGACTATCTGACGTCAATTCCACCCTGATCCTGCAATGATTTCATATCGATCCGGCTGATCAGCGTGTGTGGTGCTCAAAACGCATGCCATTACTGGCAATCAAAGCATCAGAAACTACCCCCCCCCCTTTCATGCATTCATGATGAAACATAATACCTATTATATACATTTGATTTGGAAATAGTAGAGTGTCCAGGGATGAAACGCCAATGCTTTTAGCAGAATTCACGTAGCGCCCTATAACTCAGCTTTTCAGGAATTAGCCCGGATCACTCTGAAATTATACAATATTCACCATGGGATAACGCCAGGGGCGATTTTACCACTGGGGCACCAGTGCCCCTGCTGAAATCTCAGGTGCCCCTGAGGTGCCACCCCAGTTAAATAATTTTTTTCTATTAATAAAAATGTTTCTTTATAAAAAAAATATAACCCTAACTAACCTTACTGTCATCATGTCCTAATATATAGCACTCAACACTTTGATGAACATTGTTACTCAGCTGATAGAATTGCACCCTTCCTGATGACTTGTCGTACAGAACTTGTAAGTCGCTTTGGATAAAAGCGTCAGCTAAATGACTAAATGTATGTGCCCCTGCCCATATTGGCGCAGGCTGATGCACATTTAAACCAGTCCGTAGCACCAGTGTCAGCACCATGGGAGGGCATTCGTGGGCCATGTCCCCCCAGATGGTGCATTGTGCCCCTCCAAACGTCATGCCCGCAGCCTGCAATTATTATAATTTTTTTTAATAATTAAACATTTAATCATTTTTATTATAGTAAAAGTCAGATGTTTTCCTTTATAAATAGGCTATTTAGCCTATTATTAAACTAAATTAAACAAAAAATCTTAAAAGAAGTGTATATATGTTAGATCGCTGATTGGTGTGTGTTTGAATTTGTTGTTACATAATTGGTCACGTTGAGTTGATGGGTAGTCAGAGCGTGACTGTGTGAGTGAGCACAAAAAGTGAGCGTGAAAACTAAAAGCATACAATTTATATAGGGTCCGTCACTGTCAGGGACGGTAAAATAAAAGACAAGGAGACGGACATAAAAAATGGACATGGAAAATGGTTGCATGGTGGGGCAGAGGCACCTTCTTCACGGCCTCCTCCTGGTCCTCCAACATCTAAAGTTGGAGAAACCAGCACCTCTGAAGAGCTTTCGGTAAGGCGCCATGAAGTCTGCCAAGAAGCGCCCGGTGCAGGTGCATCTGTTAATGCAGCAGAAGCTAACGTGGTTAGCCATCATGATCCACAACCATTAAATGAGGAGGGGATCTGGACCACAAAGTACATTTTATCACACTACCACAAATCTCTCGTGGCAATGCCCAGTGTACTGACTGCATTCAAGCACGGATCAACTTTCGGCGCCTCCACAGCAATGTGCGAGAACTCGTTCTCAACGCTACGGAACGTTTTTTCTGACCACAGACGGACAATGCTCCACAAACGAAAGGCCCAATTTGTTCAGCTGCCGTTTGAGAAAGACCTCACGCAAAAATGTACAACTGAGTGGAAGGTTCAGTGCCACTCGCCGCCTTCAACTCTTCTAATGGTAAGTCATAATGTTTAATTTGCATAAGCCAGCCTTGGCCCTTTTAACAATATGCAAAATATGCTGTATACTTTAGTTATTCTTGGTATATACTGTATAGGCCTGATCATTTGCAGTTTCAATTTGTGTATAGTGTTTGACGTACATAAGGCTGCAGTGTGTGTGTGTGTGTGTGTGTGTGTGCGTGCGTGCGTGCGTCTGTGTGTGTGTGTGTGTGTGTGTGTGTGTGTGTGTGTGTGTGTGTGTGTGTGTGTGTGTGTGTGTGTGTGTGTGTGTGTGTGTGTGTGTGTGTGTGTGTGTGTGAGAGAGAGAGAGAGCAAGAGATACCACTGCGCGGCTGTGCGCACATTTTGTTTTGAGATCGGGGCTTGTAGGCGCTATTGGAAACCTGGCTGCACTGACTGTGGTCATATATTTATTGATGGCAATGGTGATAGTTGTACTGTCTGTACCTACTTAAATATGCGTAGGCTTGTCACTTGTGGTTTGGTTTCGCCGATGCTCTGACACACGGTGCCGACTCTGGTTGTGTCTTTCATGTGAAAAAAGAGACTTGTACAGCAGTGGTGCCAATAAAATATTTTCTATGAACCCCAATGGCTGAAAAGAGTTGTCTGATCTGCTATTGGAAAAATAATGTAACCTAATATACTTACCTTTATACCTTATCTGCTACACTTAGGCTACCTGTCTAGATAAACCCAACTTCCTTTATACTTACCGGTCATACTAAAAAATTTTTGCCCCTCCATACTAGCTCTTGCCCCCCCTGTGCCCCCTTGTTTAAAGATTCCTAAAATCGCCACTGGATAACGCGCAAACGTATACATGAAAAAATTTATTCTTTTTTGCATGTTTTACGGAAGATACTGACTGTCAAATGACCATAGTATTGTCTCCATAGCTATAATATAGAATATAGATATAGCTCTACAAACAAGGTGACGCACCCCTATCTTTAAAGTGTGGCCTAGCTAGAACGGGATAAGGATAATGGCTGGCACTGAATGAGTTAAAAGTCAAACCTTTTTTTCTTTATCTCTGGTCCCTTGGCAGTGCTTAAAGACCTCTCTGTGTAACAGGGGGGGACCTGAGAGGCGCTGTTTAAGTGCCCACTCCAGGGAAAGGAGAATGGTGGCAATATGATCCTGAGCTGGGAGATTATGGTCCACACTCAGGTAGACTACCGGCAGAGTGATCATCAGTCACCGATTAGTCAATCTGTTTGCTGTGCATCAACACGGCCAGATTGGTGCCGCAATATTCCTACAATTCAATATTAACTTGCATGCAGAATCGGGCGATGCCGCTTGATGAATTATTCACAAGCGCAGATAAGGGGGGGGGGGGGGGGGAACAAAATTGAAGCAGAATAAAGGACGATGCCATAATCGTTAGCACAAATAATTGAATGATAGATTTTCGGGAGGGGATGTGAGGGAAAACAATTTAACTCCACATCCTCCTTGGTTAACTTTTTTGAAAATTATGGAGTATTATGGATGATGAAGGAACATTTAGAATATAATGGGCCCAGTAAGTTTGGTTCTACTGTCTTAAGATGTGATGCAGGGTGCTATTTGTGGAAAAATTATAAAATAAAAAAAGTGCAGATTATGTACAGTTATATCCTTGTAAAACTCATAAAACAATGCAACAGAAAGTCGCTCAAATGTTGTCTTAGTTGTTGTTTTATTGTGGATCCCCATTAGTCTAAACCAAAGTGAGACTACTCTTCCTGGGGTCCAAACATTAAAAATACAAACACACAAAAAAAATGTCAAATAAAAATCTAAAACCACAAACATTGAAGTACTCATCAACTCATCAACATCACAACAAACAAAACAGTGAATCAAAGCTCACTCAATATTCATAAGTCAGATATCACAATGTCGTTGTCTGTTTACAGAATAATTTGTCTAAATCTCGGGATTTGACCTCAAGCACTTGCAAATAGATTCAAATAATGCATTCTCAACAGGCTCAGGGTGACAGTGACTCAGGAGGTAGAGCAGTCGTCTGGTAATCCAGAGGTTCCCGGTTTGATTCCCGCTCCTCCCAAGCAGTGTGTCAAAGTGTCCTTGAGCAAGACACTTAACCCCTAACTGCTCCCGATGAGCAGGTTGGCACCTTGCATGGTAACCTCCGCCGTTGGTGTGTCAATGTGTGAATGAATGGGTAAAATGTGAGCAACAAATTGTAAAGCGCTTTGGAGTCAATTTACCATTTACCATTTACTTTCAAAACTACTGATTTCCGAAATACAATGTAATGGTTTGCTGCTTTCATCTTGTAGGGTGACCAAATGCAGGACAACATGTTGATTTTGACAGTAAAGTAATATTGAATATGTTACCGGTCCCAATGGGCTACTGGGTACCGGAACAAATCATGTTTGCAGCCGGTCTCCATTCACTCCCTGAAAGCATAGAATATGATCAAGAGGAGTGAAGACACGTGCGGCTCAGTTTACTCCAGAAACTCCTCTCAGAGTTTTATTCATAAAACTCCGAACAAAACATCATATTTACATCATCAATTGCATTCATCACATTTGTATATGTCTATTTCAGTATCTCTGGTCAATCAATGTCAATGGTTATCAAGCTATTCATTGAAATCCTTTACTTTCACCTTTGTTTCATTATCTTTGCTTAGATACACATGCCTCTTGGGTTCAATATCAATGGTCACTTAAACCAATGGTCACTTAAATCATAAGCAACATCTTCATACTTCTCTTTACTGTAATACCAAATATTCACTCTACACGTGCATGTGTGAGCTTTTAGGATAACTCACAATGTAAGATTACACCTTTAAACGGGGGGGGGGCGAGGGGATAGGAAAGATAGAGGGAGAGGGGGAGAGAGCACCAAAGTCAAACCTACTTTTACCGTAACCTATTTTGGGTAGTTTAAGACTGCTCTTAAACTTCATGGGAAATATTGCTTTCCTAGAATCATTTGCTCCTATTAAAACTTCACAAAATGGTGTCTCCTTAACATTCAGTTCTGACTGGAGGTGTATAATGACATGTGCGTTCTGGTGACGTATGCATACTGCGGCCTTCAGACACATTTTCAGGGAAAGTGATTACCCTTATTCCATATTTTCGTTAGGTCACCTTATTTCACATTATAGTCAAACGCTCAGGTTTCAGCATTGGATAAACAAGTCACAATGTACCTTAATAATATAACGTCTTTTATACCCCAGCGGCAGGTATGCGCTGCTAGTATTTGATAACGTGGAAAATGCCATTTTCCCTCGCGGCAAATGCATATCACAATGTGCGTGCACATAACATATTTTATAGTCTTACTGACGTGGTTAAACATTCAACTAATTTCACAATTCTTGTTACTCATTTCACCTAACGTTATATAACTTCTAAACGATAGTGTGTTCGGTACTTTTCACTGTGTACTGACCTGAAAGCATAGAATATGATCAAGAGGAGTGAAGACTCAGTTTACTCCAGAAACTCCTCTGGCGTGAGATGGCGGACACCGTCACCTAGGGGGACCTGGCGCATCACCTGAACTACATGGTTCCGCTCTTAACTTCCTGTCTAATCAATTCTCCATCTCACAGTCAATGTGAACTTGGTTAATTTTATTAACGTATTGCTGGTAATATAAAGTTGACCATAATTCTTCTAATCATGTAAATTAGATAGGTACAATTGCAAAAATTACACAAGATTATGCACATATTCTTGAGGATACTACAAATACAATATGTAAGAATAAGGTTTACATAATATTAACAGAATTTTATCTAAATGTAGCTAGGTTAATTAAATAATTTCTTAAAAGCACAGTAGGCTAAGTATGTCGAATAGCCCAAATAGAGCTAAACATAAATTGTAGGCTGATTATGTTACTGGGTGTCATAAGGTTACTTCTCTCGAAACCCAAATTTGGTAAATCCGAGGTTTCAGCACCATGGAGAGTGTGATGGACCATAGGAAACCAGATCACGCTTGGACCGACTTCAATATTTGACATTTTGTCCCAAGCCACTAAAAGGCTGTGACCTCGATATCCTTCAGTATTGTCCATAACTTCACTCCGACAGTCGCTCCCATCTCCACCACTTCCCTTTTACGTTATGAAGTGCATCAGGTGTAGGACATCTCGTTTTAAGAATAGCACATATCCCGAGGTTGTCCATCACCTGAACTCAAGCCCTAATGCACAGGCACTTTGTAATATAAGGGCTAGCACTAGCCGACAGGCACTTTAAGGCAATATGCACTTTAAAGTGAGCACTGAGCTCTTTTATGCACTGTATAGCACTGTTGCATTTTCTTTTTCTATGTTTGTGAAATACTTCTTCTACTCCAGGGATTGCATTCGATGTATACTGTATGTTTCTTTATGCTGAAATGAGCATTGCACCGAGACAAATCCCAATCAACCATGTGTTGAAATGGCAATAAAGTATCTATCTATCTATCTTCAGCTGTAGCGCTGAGACCAGTGAAATGGAAAGTAACAGGCTGTAGCTACTCAAACTGCACGCAATAACACAGCTCACAGTAGCCTCTTGGAGAGAGGATCTAGCAAGCAGGGAGACACTGGTGTGTGAGGCTGCTGAAGATTTAGGAGAAATTCATGCATTTCATTTAATGCAAGAATGAACGATAGTCTATTATAAACAACCAGAAGGGTGGATAGATCGTATCCCTGGTGGTGATGAAAGTGAACGACCAGAGGTAGGGAGGTAGGACCCCATTCCCCCGGCAAATCGCACCCTGGGCATATTCCTTGTTTGATGACACATTAAGAGATGGATAATCAACATTTAACACAGCGCCAGCCCATTATACATTTTTGCGACAATCTTATAATAAGATGACTACACATTGGATTTCACAATAAGAGTGTCTCAGATCATTTTATTTTGATTGCCTGTAGATTGAGCCAACTCAGTTTACCAATAATCAACACCTTTTGTATCCTTCAGTTCCAAAATCCCAGAAATTTCAATAAGGTTCAGTGTTTAATATCTCAAAATATGCAAATGATTACACCCTATAAATTGTTACAATTGTGTAAACAAAGGATTTAATAGCTACTGACTTTGATTATATTTCATAGTGAGTTTATTTATATAATTTACTGTTGTCCTTTCTTTTCTTTTTTTCAAAAGGTGGACGTCTCATTTTGGAACAAAGCTCTTAAATTCCGCTGTTGCTTTCTTTGCATGCTAATGACCTTCTACCATGCAACCCGTTTGAGGGCATGGCCATTGCTATGCTGTAGCCTATAGAGTGAATCAAGAGGCTATATTTTTTATTTAAAATGTCATTGATAATCATTGATCATTGTATAAATGTGTAATTATGAAGCTATTATAAATGTTTGTTCATTCATATGAATGTGACATGTAGCATCACGACAAAGGTAATATTAATGTGCTAAACGTCTTACATCCTAGATACATAGTATATATATACATTTGTTGTGGAGGAGGCCATTTTCTGCTCTACAATTTTAAATGCTTTGAGTGCCTAGAAAAGCCCAATAAAAATGCAATAATTCATCCATTGAGTCATTCATTCATAAATGTATGATAACTAAAAACAGTGCTATTTAAGATGTGAAATTAAATTATACATAATAGGCATCGGTTAAAATGTCTTCCTAGATGTCTCCTGCTCTTACCAAGACATTTTGCATTGGAAAGAGCAGATGTACAAATTTGGACAGATGAATGAGATGAATACATGGATCAGGTAAGGCAGGCAGACTATAAGTATTAATAATAGCCGATTCATCTCAACCTGCCTTTTTCTATGCTGTAATCAGAATGCAGCTCAAACCCTATAGCCAGATGAAATCTGAGTCTGGGGAATATTGGAGGCCAAGAGTATGATACTTAAAAGTATTGATTTAGGTGTGCCTGTGGTTAAGCTGGAATCTAGAAGATAAGAATATGACGAAGATACAAATCTTCATAACTTCAGTTAAGGGGAAGATGAAGTGGATTAGTGGAGTCATAATTTCAATGGAATGGGCTGTGAATCTGATTACAAACTAGTGAAATCATTGGCTTGTTTACAGTAAACACCAAATCGTACTGTGCGGAGGGAACTGTAGCTTTTGCATACAGGAACATTAGAGAACTATGTTGCCATGTGTTATCTGAGCGACTAACGAAGAACTCCTAATGGGTAGGCCTACAGTACTACTGAAGCAGGAGCTGTAATGTGAATGAAGACACATGAGGGAGATACGGAGAGCATAAGGGAAGACTTCAAGACCACAGCAAAGCCTGTGCACGCAGACATGCATCCTGCCCCCCCCCCCCCCCCCCCCCCCCGTGCAAGAGATTTTTCAACACCAGAATTCCTCCTTGTGGCCCTGAAGGAATGCCTTCTGAATGAAGAAGTTTGGGGACAGATACTCATTTTTAGCGTCACAGGTCGTATGAAGTACACGCCGTTTGTTGGATTAAATTGCCAGAAAACTGTCCTCCGGGATATAAGACAGCCTCTTTTGACCAATTAGCAGCATCCAACCTTAGGTTGAACTCCTTTTCCTCCAGAAGATAAGAGACCATTGGAATGCTAAGTGTTTTTATTGCCCCCACACTGCACACTCACAGACACAGAGAGAAAAGAGAGGAAATTAAGACTTTACACTTTCTTATACTTTAAAGCAGGGCTCGGCAACCTTATGGCACGCGTGTCACCATTGGTACCACGTGCCATGCGGTCGCTTAACCAATGGCACACTAGCAATAAGCAGCAGTAAGTGTGCAAGAGAGGAACCTTTTTTGGGAATGTTGAAGTGCCCTCTCATCTGCATGCCAAATTACCTCTTTCACAGCCATTGGCAGTTGTGCTGCCTGTTATTTACAGTAGTTTGATTGATATATAAAAAAAACTTCAGGGTCAGAGCCAATCAGAGGCAGGGTAGGGGCGGGTCTTCGGAAAACAACGCTGCCGGAGTGGCTTGACAGGCTGCTAGGTAAGAAAATGTGAATAAAGGATTGGTCATTCCAGCCCCCGTGGACAGAAGAGTGGGGTTTTGTGTTTCAGGAATTTCTTTCTACTTTAATGTCCTGAAAATATTGTTTGCCGAACGTTCAAGGATGAGGCAGACAAATCTGAATCAATCAAAGTGCCATGTCCAGGTAT
The DNA here is from genome assembly GCF_963971535.1 of Notolepis coatsorum. NCBI lineage: Eukaryota > Metazoa > Chordata > Actinopteri > Aulopiformes > Paralepididae > Notolepis > Notolepis coatsorum. The sequence continues at coordinate 294,363,132 of NC_140165.1, forward strand.
GGGAGCCAAGCATTTCATAATGATGGCGGCATTCTTGTATAGTCCTCATATATAATTACAATGTCTTGATTATGGGGGGAAAATGGTCTCCAAGTTTTAGAGATCATTTCAATGAGACATGCAATATTAAACGTCTAGCTAAGAGTGAGGAGAAGAGAGGATAGGAGAGGAGAAGAGAGGAGAATAGAAGAGAGGAGAAGCCACTACAGTTCACCTCTCCCTGGATGTTCCCATTTCAGGCAGAAGCCCAAAGATAGCGGTAAGAGATTTAATACCCTTTTTATGCCACGCAGGGCATACAACGCATGCAGGGTCATTACAGGAAGGGGCAAACAACTACAAAACTACAATAGGAGACTGGAGAGAGGGTCTTTGTTAGACAAAATGCTTTCTGAACTGAACAAAACTTAATTGTTTTTCTGAACACTGGATTTGAACTAAAAATAAAGGGGGGGGGGGGGGGGGGGGTAGCTATAGCTCAGGCCCACACCACTCCCCTGCAAGTATAAGGGTCTGTGCGTGGGTGATAAATGGTCTCTCAAGTTTTCTTCTTGGCTAGAGATCAGTGGTAAAGCAGTTGTGAGCTGATCAAAGAGACTGCATATCCACCAGAAGTGTTTCTTGCTAATTCTAATAATTAAGTTTGTGAATATTATAGTGTGGTGTCATAATTAAAGTTAATGTTAACCTTAGCATTTACAAGCTGCCTAGCTTAGCACAAGTGAATGGAAGCAGATACGGACCACTAGCCTAGCTTACAACTCTGGGAGGTGTTTTTGGCCAACAGCTTTGCTAGTGGTCCGTATCTGCTTCCATTCAGCATTCTACTGAACGTACAGGAAGGAAATTGGTATCTATCTTTTTTGTTTGACTCTGGAGATGACAGTAAGCACATTTCCCATTATGTTGGGTGTCTCCCTTTAATATTGGAAAACAAATGTGTGAACTTTCTCAAACTTGGGGAATTATTCAGATAATGTAATGTTCTATTGATGTTGTTTTATGATATTGCTTTGTTTTATTCTCAGTTTATTGGTTTATGTAACCGTTAGAGTATGCCAGGAAATATGCCACAAACTATTTTAACAGGTGATGCTCTGAACAAGTTTTATAACCAAAAGAAGGTTATGCATACTCATGAATTAAGGCGGATAGGAGGCAAAATCACATCCTGGCTTGCCTCCAAAAGACAGTTGCTCAAATCTATTGACACAGATTTTCTGTGAGATGGCGGTCCTGATCGGTTCATTGACTCCTGATTAGCATCTGGCTTTTAAAAAAAATCTTTAAAAAAATCCTAAACCTGCCCCAGCTACTCCTCGTGAAATCTACCTCTCACAAAATAAATCTTAAAGGAACATGCCAACATTATGGGAAATGCACTTACCTTCTTCTGCAGAGTGTATAGCCTAGCTTAGCACAAATGCATGGAAGCGGATACAGACGACTAGCCTAGTTGTTGACCAAAAACACCTCTACCGGAGTTTTAAGCTAGGCTAGTGATCCGTATTCGCTTCCATTCATTTGTGCTAAACTATAGGCTAGCTTGCAGCCAGATAACTTTCTACTGAACGCATAGAGAGGAAATTGGTATCTATCTTCTCATCTGACATATTTCCCATAATGTCGGCGTGTTCCTTTAAGGAAATCTATCTTGCATCAAAGAAAATGACGGACTTCAACATAGAACTCTTGATTTCAGCATTTAGTCTTGAGAATGACTAAAGGTGTGTGCTCACTAAAGGACAAAGAACACCATCGTCCTCAGATGAACGTTGCCGCAGTCGTGCTGTGAACGACTTGTCTCTCCCACCACTGCCACGAAGCTGCACGTCGGCTTAAGCCTAGAGAGACAGGCGGCTGGCGGTGATAACATCGCTGTGTATTCACTGATTGCTGCAGTGGCGTTGCCTGACAACCAGACTCAGAACTAAACCATTTTGTTGCCTGAACGTGGCTAAGTCACCATTGACCTTTCCTCTTGGCAGTATGTGAACCAAAGATAACTATTTCAACCTGCTCTCTACTCTCAACCACATGCTGCCTGATTGAGACCCAAAGACCCTCTTCAAAGACACTAAACTGTTGTAAGCCTTTTCAGGAAGGACGGGACCAACCCGGTCCCCTGAGAGACAGACCTTCTCCTCACTGCCCTCGTCAGCCCTGTTCAGAGAATTACCGTAAGCCTTGATCGTTAATGTGGCATATTTGGGAATCGGTGCAAATTAACATTGATTAGGCTGAGATTAGGTATTTCAATGCCAATTCTCTACTAAACTCAAATTCAGTTGTCTGTGTATCTGCAGGTATATAGCCTAACCTGTCATTCTATTGACCTCTAAGCTAAACTCATAATAATAATAATAATAATTCATTAAATGTATGGAGGGCTTTGAAGGTGAGGAGTAGTATTTTGAAATGTATGCGATCCTTGATCGGGAGCCAGTGGAGAGAGTGGAGGACAGGAGTGATGTGGTCGCGGGACCGGGTGTTTGTGAGGAGGCGGGCAGCTGAATTTGGGACCATCTGAAGTTTATGGAGGGAGCGGGAGGTGATGCAAGTGAGGAGGGAGTTGCAGTAATCGAGGCGGGAGGAGATGAATGTGTGTATGAGGGATTCAGCGGCAGGGGGGGAGAGCAGTGTCTAATTTTGGCGATGTTGCGGAGGTGAAAGTAGGAGGTTTTGATGATGGAGCGGGCATTGGGGTCATTTAGCATGGGGGTCGAATGAGAGGGTGGGGTCCAGGATGACGCCGAGGTTGCAAACTAGGGGGGAGGGGGTGATGGATCATAAGTAATGATTCCAATTGCCTTTGATGGTTTTCAGTATTCCAAAAGTAACAACCCTCATCATGTGCTTCTCAGGATTATTGCCATGACTTGTATTGTGTGCATTCATTCATTTATGTAATATTTTACAGCATTGAGTAATAACCAGGGGATGCTGCATACTGTACAAACTTTGAATTCTGTGGCCTATACTCAATTTATACCTACCTCCTGCTTTCACTGTGTACAACTGTCCTACACTGTAATCATAATAATCATACCTACCTACCTCATACTATAGTCTACCTCTACCCATATAACTCTGTATGATACTGTAGTACCGTATACTGTATACATTTATATATCTATATTTACAGCATATCAATATCCATATCTATCTGAATATACCTGCATATAATCCTTCTATATACCTACTTATACATCTGCATTTATAACATATAATGATATATGCAGTATATATATTATTTTTGAATATATTTATTCTTAGCGTATACGGTATATATACTGTATATCTATTCAGAGATCAATCAATATTCTGTCTGTACATACCTGTAGTGTAGATAGTCTATATCTGTATCCCTTACCTACTGCTAGTTACGCTGCTGGCCAGTATGACTTACTACCATAGTGTCTTTATACCTGTATCACTGTACATATTAATACTACAACTCTGTACATACATCTGATTAGCACTATTAGATTAGTAGTACTAATCTATATATTTTATACCCAGTTTAATCACCTGTACATTGTATATTAGAGTTGTATCCTTCCTGATGACCTGTCGTACAGAACTTGTAAGTCGCTTTGGATAAAAGCGTCAGCTAAATGACTAAATGTAAATGTAAATGTATTGCACTTTACTTTGCACTCTGGTTAGATGCCAAACTTCTTTTTGTGGTACTTTACTTGTGCTGTATAATGACAATACATTTGAATCTAATCTAATATTTGCACTCTGTCATCTTTGAGATGGCGACATCCGCAGTTGGTGCTGTGTGAGGCCACAACATGTAAGCAAGTGAAAAAGAAAATCTTCTTTGCTAAACTTGCTTTGGAATAATTAGGAAGCAGAAGTGAAGGTTGGGTAGTGGATTCATTTAGAACGGTAAAACTATGTGTGCATTCAATGGTTTTAATGCACACCTGTCGGCCAATCAGAAAAGAGTATTCACCCAGGCCATAGTACAAAATAACATAATCTTGTATGTAAAATGAGCAGCAGTGCCCTGAGTCATAATTATTAATTATCTATGTGTTTACGCTACAGAGTCGATGTGCTAGCAACATCTCAGTTGAACAGAGAATTAGTGGAGGAAGAATGAGCCATACCACCCGAAAAGCCTTTCTGGGTTTCAGCTGACTGCACCAAATAATGGAAAGCAGTGCCTTGATGAATGGCCAGAGAGCAGTCAAGCACACCGCTGCAGAATAAACTGTAAACCGCAGGCAGGAGCAAGAAAGAAAAACAAATAACTCAACAACAAAAATAAATAGTCAATGCCTCCATTCATTACAGGATAATAACTGTTGTTAATTTTCATATGAAATGAGAATTTAGGCACTTTATTGGTCACAGGTTCATTTTCTGATGCTTTGTCTGGCAAAGGTGTCTCTGCGAGCGCTGTTGTCGAGTTGGGACCCTTACGTCTGCATGCTAATCGGCCCTGACGGCACTACACCCATGGCTGATAGTCTTGGCATGAATATCATTTAGGACACACAGATGTATCATCCTACTCATGATGGAATACCTGATCTTGTATCCCCTTTCGAATAACCAAAAGTGGATTACATAATGATTGCATAAATACATTATATAAATACATGCAACAATCCTGCAGTATCAGCAACATGCGTTATGTAGGTTTCACATTAAAATCCCCAAGTAGCGGGCGGCTGGGTAGCGCAGTGGAGAATGCACGCGCCTACCACCACAGAGACTCTGGGTTCAAATCCAGCTGTCAGCGGTACCTCCGGCTTGGTCAGTCGTCCCTACTAACACAATTGGCAGTGTTAGCGGGTGGGAAGCCGGTAGTGTATGTGTGTGTCCTGGTCGGTGTAAACTGCAGTTCCAACTGGTCGGTCGGGGCGCCTGTTCAGCAGGGAGGGGATCGGGGGTAAATAGCGTGAACCTCCGCATGCGTTACATTCCCCCAGTGAGACTCCTCGCTGTCAGGTGAAAAGAAGCGGCTGGCTGATGTGGTAGTCTTCACCCTCCCTAGGCCGACAGTGGGGCAATGCGCGCAACGACCAGGAAGGGAATTGGCATAACGACTAAATTGGGATGGGAGAAAAATACAGAATTTTTTTTTAACAAAAAATAGATAAAAAAAAAGTTATTCCCCAAGTAGGTATCAAATGTGAGGCTTTTTGTCACTGAAACAGTCAAATCTATTGCCTTTCAAGGTTCTCCTCGTTTGCTACAAGTTCTGGGCCCTGTTTCTTGTACGTGGTTCAACTAAGTCGATCAAGATGTCATTATCCAGCTTCAGTTAACCCGATGTTTGAAGCCGGGATTTTCCTGTTCCACGAAGGTGGATTCAGTCTCGTTAACTCAAGCCAGACTTGCGACTCAGGCTAAATGCGCGCGGCCGCTTTAGGTGAAAAGCCAGCACGTATCGATGGCAGAGATCCTGATTCTCTAACGGCATTGATTGATTAATTGATTTAAGACTTTATTGACAGATTGCAATACGGCTCAATCGCCTCGCCGACAAGTTAAATGCGTTATCTATAGGCTAATTTTAAGTCCCTCATTACCTCAATCAATCAGATTATATTTCTTTAAACTTGCCTGCTGGATTGAATAATCAAATGAGATCTTGCTAGCGAAAATAATTAGTTAACTGTTATACAGAATTACGATACGGCTCTCTTACCCATTGATTGATGTATAGTCAATGTTTAACTTATCTCCAATGTGGTCTAACGGGTTGTTCTTTTGACTTTCACACAGACGACCGGGGTTCGAGACCCTAGTCGTCTCCTTCTTTTTGCAATATAGGAATAATTCAATTTGGTGCACGTTGAGAGCTATATAAAGAATGACATCCTCAATGCATGTAGATTTATAATATTTTAACTTAAAACCAGGCTACTTTGGCGTATAATCATTAATATTATATTCAAAAAAATCATATTGGAAACACCAGATTTGGAACCCCGGTCGCTGGGTTGGCAGGCTTGAGCACTACCGCTGCACCACTGTGCCAGATGGGATAAATTCATTGTTTATACATTAACACTTTGGTTGCCTTGGGTTAAATTAATGATATACCATAGATTGCCAGTGCTATTTGTCTATGGAGAAAGTCCCCTTCTTTGCAGGGCTATAACTTTTTAAATTCTATTGCTACATTGCCATTATTAGGGCCCATTCAAAGTCCTATATGTATTGTTCATTGTGTAGCAACGTTAAACTTTTTCATTCACATATTCATAGTAAAGTATGGTCTAAAGTATAAGTATGTTTTCATCTCTTTCTGCAGCTTTCTCCAGAACGTGATATATAGCCCCAAATGCATTATATTGATGATGAAATACAGTTTGATGGCAATCAGCGCGATATAAAAAATTCCAACTAGACGTACTTCTAGAAGTTACTACACGTCATCTGATGTTGACCGGATGGGCGAGGGGGCGTTTATAATTCCGTGGGCAGCGTTATACCAATCATCTAATGTGGGTCAAATGTTGATAATAGCAGTTAGTATCTAAGACGGTAACGTTACACGCTGAAACTCACCCCAGTCTCCGCGCGCCGTTGGGCGATCATCGTCGAGTAGAAATTTTATCATTATGGGATATATTTTTACCCGGTCCATCTCCAGCTTGTATAATGGTATATACGTCCGAATCATGTTGTTTATCGAGTTATTGCCAATCGATCACCGTGTAGCGTGACGAGCCAGAGTCCCATGAACCATAGCGAGCGCCCGGAAGTACTACGGTCGTCATGACAACCTCTATTCAAGATCCTGTGTGGCGATTGCGCCGATCGGCCACCAGATGGCGCTCCTGAACCGCCAGAGAGCTCAGTGGGTCCTGCTGGTTGATCTCAGGCCAGCGGAGAGGGAATATGAATCCGCTCGCAGATTTTTGAAATATTGATATAAGGACGCTGTACAGCGTCCCCCGGCAACTTTAGCATGGCCAGCAAAGACGTCTAAAGACGTGTCCCGGCAGTCAAAGTGTTAATGAACGAGAGACCCGTGTTTAGAATATCCTTTGTTTTGAATGAAGTTTATCTCTTTATCCTCATTCATTAATGTGACGTCAACGGCTCATTCAATTTCTCAAATCCGTCAAACAGCGCATCTCATCAGACATCTTAATCCCAGTTACAATTAAAATAACCACATAATGTGTACATCGCACGAGCGAGCGCCACCGTCGCCACGGTATATATAACGTGCATTATTTAGGACAAAGTGAATTTAGTATCAGCATTTTGGGTCTATTTTACATTTCAAAAGCCCCCTCTGGAAGAATGGAGCACAAAAACGTAATTCAGAATGGTATAATGCAGATCGTAGACTGTGGGAATAGTTTCAGGAAACGAGCTGTCACTTTCTTTGCGGGGGCGTGGCTCTGCGTGATCCGGCTAACTTGAACTTGAACTCTGCTTTCGACCAGGCTCAAACTTTTGGATCTGTTGTCATGGTGATTTGGAAAATCCACGTACATGGAACCGGAAAGTCCGGCTAACTCAGTTATCCAGTTAAAGTTATCCGGCTAACTCAGTTATCCAGGTACAAGAAACAGGGCCCTGGGCCCTGTTTCTTGTACGTGGTTCAACTAAGTCGATCAAGATGTCATTATCCAGCTTCAGTTAACCCGATGTTTGAAGCCGGGATTTTCCTGTTCCACGAAGGTGGATTCAGTCTCGTTAACTCAAGCCAGACTTGCGACTCAGGCTAAATGCGCGCGGCCGCTTTAGGTGAAAAGCCAGCACGTATCGATGGCAGAGATCCTGATTCTCTAACGGCATTGATTGATTAATTGATTTAAGACTTTATTGACAGATTGCAATACGGCTCAATCGCCTCGCCGACAAGTTAAATGCGTTATCTATAGGCTAATTTTAAGTCCCTCATTACCTCAATCAATCAGATTATATTTCTTTAAACTTGCCTGCTGGATTGAATAATCAAATGAGATCTTGCTAGCGAAAATAATTAGTTAACTGTTATACAGAATTACGATACGGCTCTCTTACCCATTGATTGATGTATAGTCAATGTTTAACTTATCTCCAATGTGGTCTAACGGGTTGTTCTTTTGACTTTCACACAGACGACCGGGGTTCGAGACCCTAGTCGTCTCCTTCTTTTTGCAATATAGGAATAATTCAATTTGGTGCACGTTGAGAGCTATATAAAGAATGACATCCTCAATGCATGTAGATTTATAATATTTTAACTTAAAACCAGGCTACTTTGGCGTATAATCATTAATATTATATTCAAAAAAATCATATTGGAAACAGCGGGTTTTGAACCCCAGTCACTGGGTTGGCAGGCTTGAGCACTACCGCTGCACCACTGTGCCAGATGGGATAAATTCATTGTTTATACATTAATGAACGAGAGACCTGTGTTTAGAATATCCTTTGTTTTGAATGAAGTTTATCTCTTTATCCTCATTCATTAATGTGACGTCAACGGCTCATTCAATTTCTCAAATCCGTCAAACAGCGCATCTCATCAGACATCTTAATCCCAGTTACAATTAAAATAACCACATAATGTGTACATCGCACGAGCGAGCGCCACCGTCGCCACGGTATATATAACGTGCATTATTTAGGACAAAGTGAATTTAGTATCAGCATTTTGGGTCTATTTTACATTTCAAAAGCCCCCTCTGGAAGAATGGAGCACAAAAACGTAATTCAGAATGGTATAATGCAGATCGTAGACTGTGGGAATAGTTTCAGGAAACGAGCTGTCACTTTCTTTGCGGGGGCGTGGCTCTGCGTGATCCGGCTAACTTGAACTTGAACTCTGCTTTCGACCAGGCTCAAACTTTTGGATCTGTTGTCATGGTGATTTGGAAAATCCACGTACATGGAACCGGAAAGTCCGGCTAACTCAGTTATCCAGTTAAAGTTATCCGGCTAACTCAGTTATCCAGGTACAAGAAACAGGGCCCTGCTCTTATTTGGACAAAACGGTGCACCTATGTTGACAGCGGGTCATCCAAGGACCTGAATTCTCAAATATTATTCAAATCGCCCAACGACAACACAAGGTCGCCGCTCTGCCTCACCTCGGGTGTGAACCTTGTACTGTAGCATTAAAAAACAACAACTATATTTTCAGTGAATTAATTACATCGATATTGTGCTGTCAGAACAGTCTTGAGTTTGTGGGTTAAGTGATGCAGCGCTCAAAGCAGAGGAAGGAGATGGCAGAGGAAGATTCATGGGGCACAGAGGACACCCAATCTGAGAGGAGCCCTGTGACCTGTGTGGCTCTGTCACCTCTCATCACAGCATCCCTACTGGTTTACCAGTACCCAACCATCCTCAGTCACTACACTACGTAGGACATGCATTTCCAATAATAGCGCTGCCCGAGGCTGGGCATATGATACAGTCAACGTATTCTTAAATAATAGCGCTGCCCGAGGCTGGGCATACAGTCAACATATTCTTAAATAATAGCGCTGCCCGAGGCTGGGCATACAGTCAACATATTCTTAAATAATAGCGCTGCCCCAGGCTGGGCATATGATACAGTCAACGTATTCTTAAATAATAGCGCTGCCCGAGGCTTAGTGGCAATGCACCTGTACAGTCGTACACCTGGCAGTAACAGGGAAAATGCATAAAACACCCCTGGAACCTGATAAACAAGCTTAAAGCCAGGTACATTTTTCAAGCACGACATACAGATTTGCAGTTTTGCCTTATTTGAATCTAACTCTATAAGCTTAGTACACACGTCACAAACTACACGAGCACAGTGTGAGCAGACCCTTGCATGATGCAACACACCGAGTGAGAGAGAGAGCGCGAGAGAGAGAGCAAGAGAGAGAGAGAGAGAGCGAGAGAGAGAGAGCAAGAGAGAGAGAGAGAGCGAGAGAGAGAGCAAGAGAGAGAGCAAGAGAGAGCGACAGAGAGAGAGAGAGAGAGCAAGAGAGAGAGAGAGAGAAAGAGAGACAGAGTGAGAGAGATAGAGAGAGAGAGAGAGATCCACGGCGGGAACAGAATAGATTGCATTAAAAACTCACCAAACGTCCAAGAGGAAGGAGACAACCGTGGAGATGATAAAGTTCACCAGAAAGTGTTAACAAAGCAACATAAATGTAAAACAGATCTGTAATTCTATTCCATCCATAATAAGCAACTTGTAATAGCAATAGGTTTAATAACCATTTTCCTCTCATAAGAAGAGCACTACAAGAATGCTGCCGTCTTTCTGAGATGCTTTCTTGCCATACCTGGACACATTCAGCCTCGTCTGCCTCATCCTTTAAAGTTGTCTCATGTTTGGTCTCAAAATGGCGTTTAACACCCAATGTTCGGCAAACAACAACAGACTGACCCTTCTGATTGGCTCTGACCCTGAAATATCCCTGGTATATCAGTCAAACTACCATAAAAATAACAGGCTTTGCAACTACATTTTTGGATATAGACTATAGTGTATGTTTCCATATATATATAGATATAGACTATGGTACAGTGTAAGCATGTTCAGTATACAGTATAAACAATCTGGGTAGTGTGGTAGTGAAAGTGTTAACAAAGCAACAGAAATGTAAAACAGATCTGTAATTCTATTCCATCCATAATAAGCAACTTGTAATAGCAATAGGTTTAATAACCATTTTCCTCTCATAATAGGAGCACTAATACAACAATGCAGTTGTCTTTATGAGATGCTAGCTTGCCATACCTGGACATTAACCTGTGTTAATACCTGTACCCGCCCATGATAATGGGGGTTGGTTAGTGGTGGCATGTGAGGTCATTGAGGTTATGTCCTGACCAGTGGAGGTTATTCCATGACAACACGTGAAACACAAATTCACTCATAATTCATAATTATTATTAATTTACATATATATTTTTTTTTGGTAATTATTATTATTAAAAAAGGAAAATTATTAGAAATGTTTTCCTCTGTCAAAAATGGCCAAAAGTGACAGCTCTGAGCTCTCTGATCAGGCCTGCAGTCAGTAATGGCTAACTGTCAATCACTCAAGTGCAACTTTCCATGCATGGGTTGATCTTTTTATTCTATTATCCAATCAAAATAGGCTATTTGAGTCATCTAAGCCCTGCCCGTTAACCTCGTTCCCAGCTTTATCTCGAGAGATAAAGCCTGGTAAAGCACTACGGCCGTAAGTGGGAATCAGGTAGGAAGTCCCGCCCCTGAAATCACGACACGGTGCTCATGAAAATGTATTCCCCCCAGAAACAACCTCGTTATCGCCTCCCGCGACAGGCTGACAGACCTGCTTGTTGTTTGTTTCGCTGGGGACTATAAACAGATCAGGGGGTGCCGGGAAACCGGAAAGCCTGTAGCCGGTATTTCTGTATTTCCGATTCACATTTTAGGAGGCATAGCTTTACCAGCCTACCTGCCCGTGCAACTTTGCGCATGCTACTCACGAACGCGGGTTGAATGATTGACAGCCCTCGACGGTCTGAGACTCAATCAGAGAGGAGCTGCGAGACATGGCATAGACCACTGCACTTCCGCGTTACATGGAGCTTGTGAGGAGGAGGGGGGCGGGGGGACGAGAGCAGAGCGAGTAACAAGACGCTTTAGGGAAGTGAGGAAGGAAGGAATGTTTATGATTCCCAAGATGTGATGAGGAGATATCAATAGAGAAGGAAAGAAGGAAGCTGCAATATTCAATGGAAGATGAGATCGGTCACTGCTTTGGCTGTTGTGTGGTGAGTGCATTTAAAATATATATATATATATTTTACAGTGATTATGATTATGAATTCATTGGCGCACTGTGGCCTTGCGTGTGTAATACACCAACACCAGGTAGCCCCCAAGGACCACATGAGTCGCCGCAAGCCTTGCTTGCGTTTCTAATCAAATATTAATATCGCCACGGGGAGGGGGCATAATCCCACGGGACAATGGGATTGACCGATATGTTTACCAATATTCCAATGTACAGTTTTGCTGTACCATTGACTCAGAATGGTCTGTTTTATTGAAATCGTCACAGCAGTATAGTTTGTTTATACTTCAGAAGTATGGTATTTAAACATGGTCCGCCAAATGAATGGAAGCGAATGAGGAGCCTGACACCTGGGAGGAATGGGGGTGTTGCAGCGTTGGGGATGTTTAAAAAATATAATTTAATATATAATATAATATAATAATTTTGTGCTTCACCAAGAAATTTGGTCAGCAGCCGCCACTGGTCCTGACTGACTCTTAGGTGTCAAAAGTAAACCAAGGAGGGGGGGGGTTACAATGATTTACAATGAATTTTGAAGCTTGCTCAATATGACCCTGGTCACATATGACCTGTAAATTGTCCAACAGTATTATTTTTCTCGCTGTGTGAAAAAACTACAGTTGTGTCTGAGGGGAGTGACCACTGAGCTAAGTACCTTTGTCTCTGGTATCGGAGAGGAGAAGCACATAAATGAGAGGAGAGGAGACACACCAAAATCCATTCCCAGACAACAGGCCCAGTTGGCGGTGTGAAACATTAATATCTTTGGAACCGTTTGTGTTAAATTGTATCTGAATCGGGAGATGGTCTTCTCTCCGTCACAATTGAAATTGTATTTCTCCATCGCACAAAAGCTGGCTGGCAGTCGCATTGAATAGTCTGTAAACTTGTGCATAACAGAGTATAGAGAGAAGGCTCTATGGCAGAGGTCCCAACCATCGGGTCGCGGACCGGTACCTGACCATGGATAATTTGGTACCGGGCCGCAAATAAAGAATAAAGTTGTTTAAAAGGAATTTTTTTTTATTTTCATTAGTTTATCGGGTATTTTGCTTTAAAAAATTGCCACTTCCGCCCTCGCCTCACTCTATTTCGTAAAAAATAAATCTCCTGCCATAATGCTCGACCCTTTGCGTAATTCACTGACAGCTCGCTGGAGACATCGCATACCAACATAACGAACGAAGGTCCGAACCTTCTAATGTTTGGGCTTAGCCCTATGACACACACATGCGATGGGCGGCACACACAGATACACACACACACATTTCTTTTGGGGTCGCCAAAACAACACCGTGCCGTTTGATTGGCTGTTGCTGGTCTATGATCTCACTCGATGGCTGTATTACCTGGTTTTACTTGATCATACTTCACTGTTCATACTTTTTTCACAATACTGCTCAATTGCACAGCCCTGTTAAATATTATATCCCACTGTATTTTAATTTCTATTCCAATTAGTGTATATACTCGACTACATTGTGCACAATTGTACAGCCCTGGCCTATTTCATTATTCTATTCTATTGTACCATTCCTGTAGCCAGTAGTATACACAGGGCACTGTAACCACAAATACACACAGAGCACTGTAACCATGAATACACACAGAGCACTGTAACCACAAATACACACAGAGCACTGTAACCATGAATACACACAGAGCACTGTAACCACAAATACACACAGAGCACTGCTGCCGTCAGGCAAGCGATACAGGAGTCTCAAGGCGAGCACAGAAAGACTCAGAAGAAGCTTCTATCCCCAGGCCATCAGGCTGCTAAACGAACAATGAATGAACACTACACAACAACAACCACCAAACGCACATAGCACACACATCCACACGCACACACTCACTTTAAACAAACACACTGTAGCACCCACTCCACACACTTATAGCACACACCCACTTTAAACAAACACACTGTAGCACCCACTCCCCACACTTTATATTTATGGATGAAGGATTGCACTACAACTCGTACACCTTACTGTAAATTGTACCTAAAATTGTACCTCATCCCATTTCTGCTTTGCACTAGATAGTACTGTACATTAGTACACTGCATAGTATTGTGTATTGTATATTATATGGTAACTCAGAACATTGTACATATGTCTATACCGAACACTGTGACCTCATTTTCTTCTTCTAAATTCATGCTATATTATGTTATTATGTTATTTGATACTATCTTGTCTAGCACAGTCTCTGGAGCGTAACAGTAAGAAGCATTTTGTATGAAAGTATTCTGTACTTCTGTATGACAACTATTAAAGAACTTGAACTAAAGAACTTGAACTTGAACCACAAATACACACAGAGCACTGTAACCATGAATATACACAGAGCACTGTAACCATGAATACACACAGAGCACTGTAACCAGGAATATACACAGAGCACTGTAGCCAGTAATATACACATAGCACTGTAACCAGGAATACACAATACAGACAGGGCACTGTAACCATGAATACACACAGGGCACTGTAAACATGAATACACACAGGGCACTGTAACCACGAATACACACAGGGCACTGTAACCAGGAATACACACAGAGCACTGTAACCATGAATACACACAGAGCACTGTAACCAGGAATACACACAGAGCACTGTAACCAGGAATACACACAGGGCACTGCAACCAGTAATATACACAGGGCACTCTAACCAGGAATATACACAGAGCACTGTAACCAGGAATATACACAGGGCACTCTAACCAGGAATACACACAGAGCACTGTAACCAGGAATACACACAGGGCACTGCAACCAGTAATATACACAGGGCACTCTAACTAGGAATACACACAGAGCACTGTAACCAGGAATACACACAGGGCACTGCAACCAGTAATATACACAGAGCACTGTAACCAGGAATATACACAGAGCACTGTAACCAGGAATACACACAGGGCACTGTAACCATGAATATACACAGAGCACTGTAACCAGGAATATACACAGAGCACTGTAACCACGAATACACACAGAGCACTGTAACCAGGAATACACACAGGGCACTTTAACCAGGAATACACACAGGGCGCTGTAACCATGAATATACACAGAGCACTGTAACCAGGAATATACACAGGGCACTGTAACCATGAATATACACAGGGCACTGTAACCATGAATATACACAGGGCACTGTAACCATGAATACACACAGGGCACTGTAACCATGAATATACACAGGGCACTGTAACCATGAATACACACAGGGCACTGTAACCAGGAATACACACAGGGCACTTTAACCAGGAATACACACAGAGCACTGTAACCAGGAATACACACAGGGCACTGTAACCATGAATATACACAGAGCACTGTAACCAGGAATATACACAGAGCACTGTAACCAGGAATACACACAGAGCACTGTAACCAGGAATACACACAGAGCACTGTAACCATGAATATACACAGGGCACTGTAACCATGAATATACACAGAGCACTGTAACCTGGAATATACACAGGGCACTGTAACCAGGAATACAGACAGGGCACTGAAACCAGGAATACACACAGGGCACTGTAACCAGGAATACACACAGGGCACTGTAACCAGGAATACACACAGGGCACTGCAACCAGTAATATACACAGAGCACTGTAACCAGGAATACACACAGAGCACTGTAACCAGGAATACACACAGGGCACTGTAACCAGGAATACACACAGAGCACTGTAACCAGGAATACAGACAGGGCACTGAAACCAGGAATACACACAGGGCACTGTAACCAGGAATACACACAGGGCACTGTAACCAGGAATACACACAGAGCACTGCAACCAGTAATATACACAGGGCACTGTAACCATGAATACACACAGGGCACTGTAACCACGAATACACACAGAGCACTGTAACCATGAATACACACAGAGCACTTTAACCAGGAATATACACAGGGCACTGTACCCAGGAATATACACAGAGCACTGTAACCATGAATATACACAGAGCACTGTAACCATGAATACACACAGAGCACTGTAACCAGGAATACACACAGAGCACTGTAACCAGGAATACACACAGAGCACTGTAACCAGGAATATACACAGGGCACTGTAACCTTGAATATACACAGGGCACTGTAACCATGAATACACACAGGGCACTGTAACCATGAATACACACAGAGCACTGTAACCATGAATACACACAGAGCACTGTAACCAGGAATACAGACAGGGCACTGTAACCAGGAATATACACATGGTCAGCGGTCACGCAGACACAGGAACGCACCTAGCTGTTGTATTGCCACAAATGGTAGCACTTAATTTGGCTACAAGGCTCTGATATTTTAAAAGCATTCAGGGAGAGGCTGGAGTTTATAGGGAGGTGTAGTCTGACGTCACTTTCGACCGCCCGCGAGGTCCACCCGTATAGGGATTTATCATTGGGAAAATGGATTATCGGCTATTGTAACAATTCTGCCTCATGAACATTGGAAAGCTTTCCATTTTTGCACAAAATGAGTTCCCTTCTATCACTAACATTATTGTTAGTGCGAATACAATTATCGATTAATTGCGAATATTTTCATGATGAGCTATAGATTGTGGATGAATACGCACAGAAAGGTAAACCATGCAAATGTTCATGCTTTATTTGTTTTAAACGAGACAATTTAGAAATGGGCAATGGGAAAATAAGTTGCAATTTTGCGAGGTGGACCGGCCGGAAACAGCAATGACGTAACCACTACACCTCCCTATAAAAGCCCAGACACAGAGGAAGGGCGTCGCCAGACTGCCTGGAGAATTACCCTCTGTCCAGTTTGCCACTACCTTTTTCTGTTTATCTATCTATTACTGCTGAGTGTAAAATCATCCAAACTGTATTTAAAAAAAATATTGTTCGTAGACCATTGAGGTTGCCCTCATTTACAATGATGATGCGCAGGGATGTGCGGAGACATTGCAGGAGGCAGGTGCTCAACCAAAAAGAAAGGACACACTTTACCTCTCTCTCTCTCTCTCTCTCTCTCTCTCTCTCTCTCTCTCTCTCTCTCTCTCTCTCTCCTTTGCAACTTATCTTGCAGTGTTGAACCCTCGATGTCTAGAACAAGGGTCAAAAGCATGACGTAAGTGGCGACAACAAGTCAAGTCAAGAGTTTTATTTGTCACGACATACAAGCATACAGTGAAATGTAACGTAAGTGTAATGTGACGTAAGTGGCGACAACAGACTACATATGAGTTGCTTAAAGCAATCAATAAATCACAATACCAGCACTTCACAAACACTTGTCTTAGCATGTATCACGCAGGTTGCAGGCTATGACAAAACACAGTATGCAATATCAACGTCATCATGGCAGATGAAAAAATAGCCTAGCTTACAGCGAGTCACGGTCCTCTGAATAAAAAATGCAGCCCTCTCCATTTCTCTCCCAGTCACACGCACGCACGCACACACACACACATGGAAAATAGAGAGACAAATCTATAGCATGCTTGCCCCCCAAAAACACACAACCTAAATGAGTCCTATTGCAAAGCGTACAGACGGATGGGGCAGCAATATTTTGAAACTTATAAAAATGTATTGTTTTGCGTCTATAATTAGCACATATTTGATGGAATTTCAATGGAAAATAAACAAAAGATAAAATCCAATTAACACCAGCCAAAACAGGGCACTTTTCGACCCTTTGTGTGCATGTGCCTGATGAGGAGTAAACTGTATAGTTAAAATAATCCAGACAACATTAAAAGTAGTAACACAACAAGATAAAAACGAAGATGAAAACAAAGAAAATCTGCTTAAACTGTTACAGACTGATACACAGTGATTAGTGATCATGGTTTTGAACTGTGCATAGGTTGGAAGAGTATTGATCTTTAACTCATTCAGCTCCATCGCTTAATGAGCCAGGGGGCGCGAGAACGCCATCGATTTAATCAATGGGGAGACTGCGAGATTTGCAAATGCTTAAATATATCTTATATTATAGCTATGGGTCTAATACACCCGTCGATTGTCAGTGAGTTGCTTCCAGTCAACATGCACAAAACAGATTGTTTTTTCATCCGTACATTTCCGTTTTATACCGTTTTGAATATGAGTATAGTTTTGGTGATTCTTAGTAATCCCAGGAAAAGACGCGATAATAGCCCTTTAGTGGAATACACTAAACACGTTGTCATTTTCCGCCTGATTATCGAATCTTCCTGAAATCAACGCTATATTATCAATATTATCCATCCTCGTGCATACATGAAATGGCCATCGTAGCGCGGCGCTCCCCCACCTCCTGCACCCAACGGCGTGCATAGCCACACACACACACACAGACAGCTTCGATCACGGTAGAAAGAAATATCAGATCAATGCAAGATTTTATATATAGAGTCCTTACCATAGCCTGAAGTCTTATGTAGTACAGGTACAAAGTTTATAAAAATCCCACGGAAAATGAGTGTTTAACAAAGGTTTTTGTAATGTGTGTACGACAATAATTCAGTGTGATTATCCAAAATGGCCGTCCACTTGCATTCATTCAGACGCGCGAGTCAAAACAAAGAACTTCTCTGCAAGACCTCTTTCTTTCACCTCAGAAACATCACTAAACTCCATTCCTCACTCACTCTGGCAGATTCTGAGAAACTTGTCCATGCCTTCGTCTCCTCCAGGCTGGACTATTGCAATGCACTCCTCATCGGGATCCCTAGTAAAAGCATTCAAAAACTGCAAACCATCCAGAATAGCGCTGCTAGGATCCTGATGAGGGTGCGCAAATATGACCACATCACCCCCACCCTCAGATCACTTCACTCTCTCCCCGTGGAACACAGGATCGTGTACATGGTCTCTCTCCTCACTCACCAGTGCGTACACGGTGGTGCCCCTGCCTACCTCAAGGAACTCCTCACCCCCCAGTCCTCCTCACGCTCCCTCCGCTCCGGCACAGCCTACCTCCTCAAAGCCCCCAGGACTAAGCTGCACACTATGGGGGATCGAGCCTTCTGCTCTGCCGCACCCAGACTGTGGAATGCTCTCCCCATCCACCTGAGAGCACCACAGTCCGTTGAGGCTTTTAAAAGGGGCCTAAAACATTTCTTTTTAACCAGGCTTTTGCCTGAATTATTCTTTTACTTTTATTTTTTACTTCTATTCATTTTATTATTATTATTTTTATTTATTTTTATATTCTTCCATTTCATTGGTTGTTTTATTCATTTTTAATAGTTTTATTCATTAAACTTTTTATCTTTATCTCCTGTAGCACTTTGAGATTTTCACAAATATAAAGTGCAGTACAAATAGAATTAATTATTATTATTATTATTATTATTATTATTATTATTATTATTATTATTATTATTATTATTATTATTATTATTATTATTATTATTATTATTATTATTATTATTATTATTAACTTGTTCGTCTGCTCCCTTCTCGTTGCAATCAGCGATTGTCTGGTTAATGAGGTTAAGTACCAATTTAAGATAAACAAGCACTTCCTGAAGTGACTCGTGCCTGGCACTGAATGAGTTAACGGTAGGTTATGTAGATAACCTAGTTATATTAGTATTGGCTGAGCGTTCCGCTCTGAGCCTTATGAGATATTCTATATTCTATGATACCTATTGTATCCCCTTACGAACAAAAAATACATGCACCACACCTGTATGGGGCTCCGCCCCCATGGCGGCACCGCCCATATAGCAGTGACGATAGTCACCACACACCCTTCCTCGCCAATAACCCGTCCCAGGAAAAGATTCCTCAAGAGGGAACTCAGGGCCGCGCAGAGCGGAACGCTCAGCCAATACTAATATAACTAGGTTATCTACATAACCTACCGTTATATGCCGTATTTGCTATCGCGTTCCGCTCTGAGCCTTATGAGATATGGGGAAGAGCGGACGCGAAGCCCGACAAATGTACCCCCTGAGGACCCGTAAGCCCACATCAAGGGGTGCGGGGAGCCCTGTCACCCCATCCTCCCTAATGAAGGGGGGGCGCAGTCAACTCCACCTGAATGCGAACAAGAGGGAAACTAGAACCCCTTGAACACACCGTACAGGCGGAACCACGTGTGACTCAACACACTGTGGCCCATACCCATACACTCCTGCTACCCGACCAAAGGACGGGAAGCAGGAAAGGCCACAGACCCCAGAACCGCCTGGGAGACAGAACCCCTGGTCATGTCCATGAGGAAAAACCTTACAAAGGAGCCCGGGGAGGACCATGAAGCTGCAGCACAGATGGCCTCCACCGAGGCCCCACCCAGGAGAGCGGCAGAGGCAGCCACCCCACGAGTGGAGTGCGCCCTGACGCCCCCAGGGGGATCCTGCCCAGCCAACGTGTAGCAGAGGGTAACACCCTCGCACCACCAATGGGACAGGCGCTGCTCCGACAGTGCCTTACCAGCACGAGCCCCACCGTAACAGACAAAAAGCTGGTCGGTAACCCTGAAATCCTGAGTACGGCTGAGGTAAATCCCCAAGCACGGACTGGACATGACAGGTGAAGGCCCGCAACTAACTCACTAGTGTGAGGAGGAGGACGAAACGCCTGAACCACAATATCCCGGGAGCGGAAGGAACTCCGGATATTCTTAGGCACGAAAGCAGGATTAGGTCGCACCGCAATCGGTCCGAAAAGACAGGCACTCTGGACGTACCGAGAGAGCACAGAGCTCACCTACGCGTTTAGCGGAAGTGACAGCCAGAAGGAACGCGGTCTTGAAGGACAGCCGTCCCAACGGCGCCTGCTCGAGCGGCTCAAACGGGACCAAGGACAACCGACCGAAGACCAATTGAAGATCCCAAGTCGGAGCCAAGGAGCGTTGCACCGGCTTAACGCGTCGAGCGCCAAGCAGGAAACGCTTCACAAGAGGGTGGCTGAACAAGACATCCCCTCAAACCCCTCATGATAGGAGGATATAGCTGCTGCATATACCCTCACCGTCGAAGCCGACAGTCTATCAAGGAGAGACTGGAGGTAACTAAGGACAGCATCCAGGGGGCAGGAGACTGAGTCCCGGCCCCCCGCCTTACACCACACTTGGAACACACGTCATCTGCCCGCGCAAGCGGAGCGCCAAGCAGGAACGCTTCACAAGAGGGTGGCTGAACAAGACATCCCCTCAAACCCCTCATGATAGGAGGATATAGCTGCTGCATATACCCTCACCGTCGAAGCCGACAGTCTATCAAGGAGAGACTGGAGGTAACCAAGGACAGCATCCAGGGGGCAGGAGACTGAGTCCCGGCCCCCCGCCTTACACCACACTTGGAACATACGTCATCTGCCCGCGTAAGCGCGACAGTGGAGGGAGCATGCGCATTCCAGATGGTAACACCATCAGGATCAAGAACCTGTGCCCCTCAACGTACCCGTCCCAACAACTGACCTAACAGATGTATGGGGAAGAATCCCTGGCGGCACGGCATCGGTCCCAGACCTGCCTGGCCATGTCCAGACGCAATCCTCACCCGTCAGGATGAGGGCCGCCCCGCGACAGTACACCTGCACCCACATTCTCCCTGCCGGGGATGTGGGGAGCCCTCAGGCCGCGCAGATGGAGAACGCCCATAGCCAGCCGCCCGCCGCCTGGTGCAGACAGGGGGAGCGTACTCCTCCCTGTCTGTCGATACACGACACTGACGTCGTATCGTCCGTCCTGATCAACACCATTTGTGGACCAGAAGGACCGCTTTCAACACCAACACATTGAACGCAGCGCAGACCGGGCAGCATGGTTTGCCAGCTGCCCCCTACTGCGTTGGCCCGACGCATCACCAGCGAGGGAGGCGTCGGTGAAAACGCGACGTGAGACAGCGCCGTAACCGTCCTAGGACGGAACCTCCCGAGCGTGTTGACAACACGCTCTGAGATGGATGCCCATAGCCCTCCAACCGTTGACTGGGAAGAGGAATACTCTACATCCAGTCTACAGCAACCCCAGGCTGGTAGAGACCTGCCTGGTACGAGACCTGACGATCCACCTTGACCGCGAAGGACCAGAACGTCATCAGGGCAGAACACTCCGTAACCCCGGACGACGCAGAGGCCCCAGTGCGGCCTCCACGCACTTGGTGAAGATGCGGGGAGCCAGAGAAAACCGAACGGCAGCCTCTGGTACTCATACGCTAACCCTGCAAAGGAAGCGTAGGTAAGCCCTAGGATGGAAGATCGGGGATGCGCACACGCATCCTACAGGTCTATGGAGGAGAACCAGACCCCCACCTGACAGTGTTCAACAGGTAGGAGACGATCCAAAAAATGCTGAACCTTCCCATGGGACAGGTCCAGCCTGGGTCTTACACCCCTCCCTCCCGACTTCTCGGGCTGAGAACACCGGGAGGAGAACGCCACGACGATGGCTTGCTTCGTCCACAGAGATTGGATCTCGTTGACCAGAGCTGTCCCTGCTGGAGACCCCGACAACAGGGTCTGTACCAAACCTGAAAACGGGTGGGGTTGTGTAAACACAAGTCCCCGCCTCACCGTTCTCTCCATCTACCTCGACATATGGTACTGCCGTAGTCATATGTGACGACACTCCCAACGCACCCGCCGTCACGTGGCGCAGGTCCGCCAGGAACTGTAGATAGTTGGCCCGGTCCCCCCGCTGTGCGTAGACAACCCTGGAACCGTGCGAGGAGCGCGTTCCGTGTCGGAACACCTGACCCTGACACCACCCATGAGGCAATCGCACCCAAGGGGGAACCCCGACAGAAAGGGCCGGTCTGATACGGGGGGCTTCCGATGAAAAAAGCCCCCCCACTGAACACCCCTCCAGAACATCCTGAAGGAGTTGTTCTGCAGCCGGACATGCAAGGTGTAAGGCCCCCATGGGTTCCTACACACCGTAGCCCTGCAGTGATATTACTACCACCCCAAACCATGTGAGCTGCGACCACTTGCCAATATTTCAGGAGTGGGAGGCACCAACATGATACCTGGCCTGGCGAAGGCGAGGCCGGGGAAGCCCGCACTGTGTGCCTCAAAAGGTTTTGAGCCCCCCTGCTGACAACACTTAAGTTGACAGACGTAACACCAGGCTCAACCAACACAGTTCAAGGTGTGGGAGCCGCTTGACAGCACAACATTCTCACGGACAGACCCAGGCTCAGCCATCAACTGGGTGTCAGCCCCTGTCCCCATGAGAAGCGAAAAGGGGGGCCGCCCGCGCATCAACGAAGGCACGCGGCCCGCAGCCAAAGGAAACAATCAGAGCCCACTTCTTCCGCTGGTGTTGGGGAAGGGAGTGATCGGAGAGCGGGCTGCTCGCGGCAGGACGGTGACGGCTTGTTTGTTCAAGCCGAACCCATCCTACATGGCCGATCCCTCGGCCGCCAAGGCTGTCGGCCTTGTGGACACCTGTCGAATCAACGGCCAGGATACCTCTGGCGGGGGAAAAACATGGCCGCCTGTCGAGGGCCCCGTCATCGCCGCTGACGAGGCCGTGCTCTCTCTTCTTCTGGCTGCGCGGTGTGAGGCGGTGTAGGGCCTAGGACAATACCGCCCGCGCTCCAGCAGAAGACCAAAATCCCCTGCGGAGAGGGGAACCCTGAGCGGCTATAGCTTGCGGCTGGGTCAAAGCTAATAACGTCAACAACCTCGCGCGATGTGTCGACGTCGGCTGGCCCTCAAGGCCCCTCCACCAGACACCATTTTTTTAATAGAAAAAAACAGCAATTCGAACACAGTTCTAATCGTTGCCAATTCCATACCGTGGCGGTACAAGCCTTAACAGCCCACCAGCCACTCGCCAGGCCGACCCACCCATGGTGTCGACCGGGCGGGGCATTGTTTCAATATATCAAAAACAAAGGACTGATGTTAACATGGAGCACCAGTGGTGATTGCAAACAGCACCCTCCACTGTGGTGTGCACCATGAAAGGGTTAAATGAATAAAAGAGCTAAACCACAAAAAACTGTAGAATGAGCAAACCCATACACACAAAGTTTAAGGGGAGACGGACCAGACCCGTCTTCATTCACAATATTCACAACAGGACACCAGCCCCAGTTTAGCCCATTTACCAAAAAAGGTAAACAAAGCCCCCCCCCCGCACTACTCCCCCAGTATACCGATTGACCGTCAGTATGAATGGTTTGAGAGGAGAGAAAACTGTAGCAAGACAGACCTTCTCATAGCAGAGTGACAAAACGAAACAATAGCCCCCTACACAGGGCCGCCCCAGGAGGTGGGGGGCCTCGCGTCTAAAAACGCACAGGGCCTCACATTTCTCCCAGGCGGCCCTGCCCTTATACTACTGCAGCCTAACGCCAGGCAATGTGGGACCCAAGACAACAATTGCCTGTGCACAGACACGCAACATGTTTACCATGTCGGCTGGACCCATAGCCCCACTACCCGACGCCAACCCAGATGGGAACACCGTTCAACAAACCCCGCCGGAACACAAGGTAAAATACCTGGCTAGGAACCTAGCCATGACCTACCCCGTTGTCAACCCATTTACCCGAAAAAGGTAAATAGAACTCAAAAAAACCCACAACAGCTACCGACTGACCTTCATTGATGAACCGGGCAAGAGGAGGGAGAGTGACAACATCTCACGGCGGAGACATTAAAACAGCATAGCAATTAGCAGTAGTAATAGCATGCGGCAGTAGCGATAGCATGTAGCATAGCTTTAGATGTCTTAGCAGCACGCCCAAGACAGCTTGGAAACCGTTCCCTGCAGAGAACGTTCACCAAACCATCCTGCCCCCGGCGCCAACACACAACATGGTTGTGTTAACAAAACAAACCAGCATTACTAACACTAATACCCATGCCTGAAGACACAGGGCCTACCTGAGTACAAGCTGGCCCGACAGCCAGCCTTGTACAGCTGAACCTCGATGTGCTGTCATCAAACGAGGAACATCAACACAGGCCCGTCGTGTCGCCGAAAACATGCGTCGAAGATGCCAGGGGCCAGCAACCTCCGGTAAGCTTCCAACATTATGAATCTAATCTTTTCATCCTACTAGTTTATCGTACGGTGCACGCATCCGAGTACGCTGGGACGAAAATAGAGGAAGGGTGTGTGGTGACTATCGTCACTGCTATATGGGCGGTGCCGCCATGGGGGCGGAGCCCCATACAGGTGTGGTGCATGTATTTTTTGTTCGTAAGGGGATACAATAGGTATCATAGAATATAGAATATCTCATAAGGCTCAGAGCGGAACGCGATAGCAAATACGGCATATAACGTGTTGTAGGATGTTCCATGAGTCAGGAGCATTAATGGAAAATGCAGACTTTCCAAGCTCAGAACAAGCTCGAGGGACCTTAAACACAAGCCAGTCATTTGAGCGAGTCAGATAGGATCCAATACGTTCTAATCCAGCAACAATGTGATACAAAGTGATAGTTTACCAATAGGGGCTTTAACAAATAACAATGCTTATTGTCCCTCTCTGCAAGAGAAGACCAACCAAACTTATTATACAGGAGACAATGGTGGGTATCATGCCTGTTACCAGTAATGAATCTGAGTGCAGAGTGACAGACTGAGTCAAGGGGTTTAAGAGTGGAAGCAGTGTCTATAAGCAGTGTCTATAAAATCACCATAGTCCAAAACTGATAAGAAAACTGTCCTTCTGATAAGAAATCCTTTCCCTACTAATCAAAGCTAGTTCTGTTTCTGTACAATAAGCCACTTTTCTGTCACAGCTTGCTGGCAAGGTTTTAAATATGGTATTTCAATTAACAATTCTCATCAACCAAGTTGCCAAGATATTGTTATGGAATATTTAAAATCAGCCATGGCAGTGAACTTAGAAGTTCAGATGAGTCAATTTGTATACAAATAGAACATAGTTTATTATCTGTTTCTATGGCCACGGAGAGAGAGTATGCTCACTTTCTGGTCAGACATTCAGATGAGTCAAATTGTATAAAAAATAGAACATAGTTTATTTCTGTTTCTGTGGCCACAGAGAGAGAGTATGCTCAGTTTACAATCAGAGACAAAATGTCTGACCAGAAAGTGAGAGCAAGCTCTGATCAGACATTTTGTCTCTGATTGTAAACTGAGCATACTCTCTCTGTGTGGCCACAGAAACAGAAATAAACTATGTTCTATTTTTTATACAATTTTGACTCATCTGAATTTCTAACAGTTCACCGTCATGGCTGATTAAAAAAGTATGCCGCAGGAGTACTAGACGAGGCATAATGGTTTTACTGCAACAAATGTTATAATAAAAGCTTTTCTATACATTTGTCTGATTGAAAACTTTATTAACAGATTGCAGAATGGGTACAATTCAGTACGGGCTCTCTGAGCAAAGGAAGGAAGTGAGAGATATGAATGAGTAATGCTTGCTATGGTCGACTCGGGTAAATATGCTGATGTTATTGAACGTGTAACTATATAACGTTAATGCCACAAAACTAATGCCTTTGTTAATCATAAGTAACTTTGATGCAGTAGCGTGTGTGTGTGGGGCCGGCGTTGTGCAGGTTGCTTGACTGAAACTTTTTTCAAAGTTTGAGCGTGTGCCGTGGACCAGATTGACGCGACACAAATTGACGGATATTTATCGGTTGACTGCCATCGGCAAACTTTAGCTTATCGGCCGATAGGCCGATGGCAGTCAACAAGGCACTTATCGGCCGATACCGATACCCAACCGATATATCGGTGCACCCCTAGTTTTTGTAATGTGTGTACCGCAATAATTCAGTGTGATTATCCAAAATGGCCGTCCACTTGCATTCATTCAGACGCGCGAGTCAAAACAAAGAACTTGTTCGTCTTCTTCTGCCCCCTTCTCGTTGCAATCAGCGATTGTCTGGTTAATGAGGTTAAGTACCAATTTAAGATAAACAAGCAAGTCAAGTCAAGTAATTTATTTATAGAGCACATTTAAAAGCTCGAGAGCCAACCAAAGTACTGTACAGTACAGTCAAAGCATAAAATCAATGTCCTATAAAATACACAAATACAAAAAGGCACAACAGGACAGGTCAGTACATTAAAAAAAATAGGACAAGCGGATAGGGGTGCACAAAGTACAGTATAGAACACCGGGGACAGAGGAGCACAAGAAGAGATACAAGAGGGAGGGGGCAGGATAAAATTGCATGGGAGTGTGTGGGTTAGGGTGTGGGAGAATCAGGATTAATCGAAGGCTAGGGAATAAAAGTGGGTTTTTAAACGGGCCTTAAATGTCTCCAGCGTAGGGGCAGATCGAATCTCCAGGGGAAGCTGGTTCCATAGTTTGGGGGCTACGGCCTTGAAGGAGCAATCGCCTCTCTTTTTTAGTCTGGTGCGGGGGGGGGGGGGGGGGGGGGACCAGCCAAGCCTGGTTGGAGGATCTTAGTGACCTGGGTGCTGCGTAGGGGGTGATGAGCTTGGTGATGTATAGGGGTGCTGCACCCGATAGTGCCTTGAAGGTGAGGAGGCGGATTTTGAAATCTATTCTAAGTGGGACTGGGAGCCAGTGAGGCTAGGACTGGTGTGATGTGCTCTCTCTTTCTAGTGCACTTCCTGAAGCTGAACTGAAATTGAAAGTTCTCAATGGCCAGTACAATACACAATAGTTTCATCAGCATAAAGATGGACTTGACAACCAGTCAAGGACAATGTCATTGATATTTTGATGAAGAGGACTGAACCAAAGAAATAAAAATAAAAAATACCCAGAATTTACTAAAATTCAGACTGGGCATTTCCAAACTTCACACACTGTCCAAACCAATAGATCATCTTTGTAAGAGCGAGATCAACTGTATGAAATGCTTTAGATAGATCTACAAAAAGGGCAGCACACTGTCCTATCGAATGCAGATATTATATCATTTGTAACTATTGTAATAGCTGAAATGGTGCCGTGATTAGCTCTAAATACAGATTGGTGTAAGTACTGAATGACTTGAAAGAAAAGATTTAAGTTGAATGTTTACCAAAGATCACAGGACTTTTGCTAAGAAGGGTAATTTGGAGATGGGGAGGTATTTATTTAAATCATCTCCATCACCTCTTTTATGTAAAGGAATCACATGGGCCAATTTCCAAACATTAGGAAATCTGCCCATTGAGATGGAAAGATTAAATATTATGTGTTAATTGCTCAGTGATAATTGGGGGCGGACAGATTTAGAAAAAAATACTCCAGTTGAACTTCTGGTATCAATGGCTTGCAATGCTTCAAGTGCATCATTAGGAGAGAATGAATGCAAGATGAACTGAGAAGCATGGTTTATGGCACACACACAGGGGCGAATTCACAAAGAATGGATTGCGCAGTGCTAATTGCACCCTTAACTTTAGTGCGCGGTATCTGCTCTGTCTTTGCACGCTATTCACTAAGGACATTGCATGGATGAGATACTAGCGCAAACACGCACCCTTTTCCCGCTGTTTTCGCTGATGGAAGTGCATTGGGAAGTCGTGCCCCCCGTCGAGATCTACCACCGGGAGAAATCTCGCGTCGATCCACACACAGTGATGGAACGTTACCACATCATTTCACCCATTGCGCTTCCTCTGTGAATAGCAAACTGTGTTTTGAGCCGGTTTAGCACAATCCCTTTGTGAATTCACCCCACAGTCATCATCATTATGAAGGGGCCCAGAGTAATCCTTTTCAAATAAATGTCCAGCATCCGCAAACTGTTTATTAAAGGCTCAACAAATGTAATTCTGATCAGAAAATGTGTGGGTAGTGAATTAACGTTAGTGGTTTTGAGTTCACTGTCTTCCAAAACTTAGCCGGGTTTAAATAGGAACCAGTAATTAGGTATAAATAATAATTTCACTTGGCTTTTCACAGCTGAAGTACATTCCAAAACTGCATGGGATTAGCATAAATTGGACATGTTTCTGAAGAGGAGCCTCATGGGTATCCATAGAACACATTTTCATTCAATGTCTTGAGGACATTTCTTCCCTCGCCAACATTTTGCCTAACTTTGGAGTATTATTTAACCCCCTAGCTTAAACAATGAGCACACTAGAGCCTGCAAAGCCAGCTAAAGGGGCTAAGATGTGGGGTTTTGTGTAAGAAAGAAAGTTTGAGCCCCCCTAAAAAAGGGTCTGGGGACACCACTGATTGCAAATCCACAAATCATCTGAGATTTCTCTCTGAAATATCCATTGGAATGGTACTTTGCACTAATGGTGAGACACCATATATTGTGAGACACCATAGACCATGAGACACCATAGACCACTGCACTTCCGCATTACATTGGGAGAGAGAGCAGGGTGAGAAAATGAATGAATGTGGATGAGAGCCTTGACATTAAGTGGCTGTAGCTACGGCTGTGGGGGTGCGGGAGACATGATCCAATAGACTTTTATATGCATGAGTCTCCTGAACACGGAGAGACCAATCCCAAGTCGATCTGCCCTTTCTCTGCCAAACTTTTTCGCACCTACTCCGCATGCACAGATAGAAAAACCTAGATCACTGAACAATCCAGAGAGACTCCGTGGGCAATCTGCTCATGCAGAGTTGGGGAGTAAGCTGCAGGGCTGTACGCTAAGCTTTTTCACTAGGGGCACCTAAATGAAACATTTAGGGGCACAGAATCTCTTTTTTTTTAATAACAATTTTACCATTATAAGTGCAATATGTTCCTCCTGCCTCATTACTGTGGTCCTTTTATTTAACATTTAAGTGCTTTTGTTTTCAGGTTTGTATCTTTTATAATGAACCAACTGAAGTATTACCACAGCTGCAAACATTTCTTCTTTCATTGATAACAGTGTATTAACAGTGTTCATTAGGGATGGGTTAGGATTGTTAGGATTTTATCAATACTACTACTCTTATCGATTCGATACTGCTTATGGGTTCGGTACTTTATCGATACTCTTATCGGTTCTTTTTGATAATTTTGCAAGAGTATTTTTTTTTTATTAAGAACATAATTGACATTGCTTTTATATAACTATATTACTGCACATGGCTACTTTTTGATCAATTAATACAAGCAGTCAGATAAATTAACTATTTTGGGACTTTATTTTATTTAGAAAGTTCTTAAATCAGAATGTCCCACCCAATACCCAGCTGTTAAAATCGGTTCAATACGCCATTTTATTAGTAGAGATACTTTTAGAACAATAGCCTGATGCTGTATTTTCCATGAGTTGAGTGGATGCATGACCGGAGCAGTGTGTGTGTGTGTGTGAGAGCGCATGCTTTGCGTAGTGGGCGTGTCAACTAAACTGTGAGCTGAACTCGCACCAAACAAGGCATAGGGAAATAGTCAGACATCCCAGAATTATTTCATAATACAAAGTTTCTGAATGGATATTTGGATTAAACCAAGTTGTATGCAGTGACGCCCGGTCTTTCCCTGCGGAACACAAGTTACTTAACGTTACACGGGTCGCACTATGCATGCTTAGCTTGCTAACGATAGCAGTGTAACTTAATGTTACACACGTCGCGCTATGCATGCTTAGCTTGCTAACGTTAAGATAGGAGATAGCAGTGTAACTTAATGTTACACAGGTCGCGCTTTCGCCGCTATGCATGCTTTTTTCGAACGTTTCGTTCTCTCCTCTATGATGAGCTCTGCTCTGCTTCAGCACGGACAGCACCTCTCAAGTACCCGTATGTGCATGTGTGAGTGTCAGTCGTGCGAGTGTGTAAGTAACAGCCCCGCTCCTCGGGCAGACGGAGCGAGACAGAGGGAGGAGAGATATAGAAAACGTCCAACAAGATTAGTTCGCAATGTTTAAATTCCTCGAAAAAAAGGAGTGAAATGCAAATGAAAGGGTTGAAATCAGTATAGCAAGGGTGCCCCCAAATATTTTTACTAGCACAGGCTATTTTTAGGGGCAATATGCTACCCCCTCGTAGCAATGTACAGCCGTGCGAAAAAGTGAATATAGCTCGGCCGAGAAAGTGCCGATCGACTTGGGATTGGTCTCTCCGTGTTCAGGAGACTCGTATTGGATCATGTCTCCAGCACCCCCACAGCCGTAGCTACAGTACAACCACTTAATGTCAAGGCTCTCATCCACATTCATTCATTTTCTCCCCCCGCTCTCTCCTCCATGATTTCAGAATACCGGAAGTGTTGTGGTGGTCTATAGTCGTCACATCATTACAACACAGTCATTTCACTATATGGGTAGGAACTGTTTTGTTGCAGTTTTTAACAAACATTACTAATGCAAACAAACCATTTACAGCCACAAAATACAGCACATAACATTTTAAAACCCATATTTCCCTGTTTAGTGTTAGTCCTTATCCAAAGCATCAACTGGAGAATGAAAATCTCTGCATTCTTATCTTATTGTTGGTGGTGGGATCACTGATAGGGCCTTTTAATACCATTAGAATGGTCTTCCCCCAGCTTGTGTCTACGGTAAATGTTGTAACACTGCAATCTGTATCGAAGCGGTGTGCGAGAGGAACCCTAGATCAAATGTAACCATTAATTACCCACAAGGTACACTATTTCAACAGCACAATAACCTAGACTTGACAACTGAATTATTAATCACTGCAATTACTGTAACTTGACGTAGGCCACTTGTAATTAATTGGCCTACTCTACAACTTGCTGTGGCCTATTTGCCAACATGTTGGGAGAATACTGTACAGGAGACACATTTAATTAGAACAGGAGGCCCCTCGTGGTATATTTGCAGCCCATGGCGTGAGAAAACAGGGCTACCAGTCTCCAATGACAAAAGTTTGAATAATTTTCAGGTCAGAGACTAATACAGACAAATCTAATGTATGTTCCCGGGGAAACTGTACCTAAAGCATAGATGCCGAGATAGTAGTAATTCTCATAGGTAGAAAGTGACCTACCAATACCATACTCTCTGCATAGACTCGACTGCATAGGCAGCGGCAGGAATGTATATAATGTAGATGCTAGGGGGTCCAGGGGTCACGCTCCCCCAGGAAGACATTGTTTTAAAATAATGCCTCTGAAAACGAATTTCTGCTGCGTTTTGAACAATGGCACGCATACAGAGTATACTTTAGCTGTCAACGAGGGACTGCCATTTGCTGCAGAGGGTTTCTGTATTTGTTTCCTTAATTAATCTTCCCACTCCATTCTGTCTCCATTTGAAGACCAATAACAAGCCACGCTATAAATTATGTGACAACGCCAGACAACTCAGCTTTGGTTTTGAGCATCTTCTCAGCTGGCAATTAGCGTGCAAAGGAGACAAAGTTTTGCTAACATTATGTTACTGACATTATTATTTATTCTCAGGCAAAGTAAGAAGCGTGTTTATTGATTCTAAACATACACTATAGCAATAAAAGAACAATGAAAACAGGTCTGCTCCTTAATTAGAGTTGTGTACATGTACAACTCCATCTGCTATACATTGTATAGTGTAGACACAGTGGTGTAGTGGTTAAGTAGTGTCACCTCACAGCTAGAAGGTCCAGGGTTCGATTCCCGCTTGGGTACCAGGTTTCCGCGTTGCCAGGTACCCAGGTGGGGTATCTCCCAGGCCTTTCTGTGTGGAGTTTGCATGTTCTCCCTGTGCCCCCCCCCCCCCCCCCCCCCCGATAAGAGAAACCCAATGGAAAAACATGCACAACAGATCGCTAACGCTGTCGCGTCCCTGACGAAGATGGACAGGAGCACTTGGATTGGTCCCCTCGCCGACGCCCCTATCTGCTCCCGGCTGCCCTTGGGGGGAAGGACGACGGGATGGGTTAAGTGCAGAGACCCAACTAATCGGCGACCCATCTAATTGCATGTGTGTGTTCCTGTGTGTGCCGCCCATCACATGTGTGTCTGCCTGAATGCCGAATAAAGACTTCTCCAAAGTCCAGTTATTATTATTATTATTATTATATTGTATGATGTCATAGTCATGTGGTACTCCATACAAGATTTCCATCCAGATAAACGGTCATAATTATTGTGTAACTACACGTGGAGAAAATCTAATTAAAAAAGTACAAGACTACTTTACATAACAGACTTTGCCCGTTGATGGCCAGTGGCCAATTGTACTACATTCCTTGCACCAAAAACCCAGAAATGTCAGCAAACATGGCAAGCATGTGACATTAGGAGCAGTGGATCCTGCGATTGGTTAAGAGCTACTGTACTGCTAGCTAGGATCCTGCGATTGGTTATGGGCTACTGTACTGCTAGCTAGGATCCTGCGATTGGGCTACATGTACTGTTAGCGACAGGTTATGTATATAACCTAGTTATATGAGTATAAGCGTCCCGCTCTTAAGCCATACCGAGATATACCTCATCTCATGTACCTATTGTACTCCATCAACGAAAAAAACAAATACACCCACCACCTGCCAGGCCCGCCCCTTTAGTGGCGTGCTACAAAGTACTGGGCATGGCCACCACTCACTCTTCCTCGGAAAAAATCGTTTCCAAAGAAAAGTTTCCCCAAGGGAACTCAGGGCACGCTAAGAGCGGGACGCTTAGCCAGTACTCATATAACTAGGTTATATACATAACCTGTCGTTATATAGCGTACTTGCATCGCGTCCCGCTCTTAAGCCATACCGAGATATGGGGTAGAACGGACGCGAGGCCCGACGCGGGCTTACGGGCCCCCTGAGGACCCGTAAGCCCACATCAAGGGGAAAGGGGAGTCCCGTCACCCCATCCTTCCTAATGAAGAGGGGGCGCAGTCAACTCCACCCGAGTGCGAACAAGAGGGAACTAGAACCCCTTGAACACAGGCGGAACCACGTGTGACACAACACACCGTGGCCCATACCCACACACCCCTGCTACCCCACCAAAGGACGGGAAGCAGGAGAGGCCACAGACCTCAGAACCGCCTGGGAGACAGAACCCCCGGTCATGTCCATGAGGTAAAACCTTACGAAGGGACCCGGGGAGGACCATGAAGCTGCAGCACAGATGTCCTCCACCGAGGCCCCACCCAGCAGAGCGGCAGAGGCCGCCACCCCACGAGTGGAGTGCGACCTGACGCCCCCAGGGGGAGCCAGCCCGGCCAACGTGTAGCAGAGGGCAATGCCCTCGCACAACCAATGGGACAGGCGCTGTTTCGATAGTGCCTTACCGGCACGAGTACCACCGTAACAGACAAAAAGCTGATCGGTAGCCCTGAGGCCCTGAGTACGGCTGAGGTAAAACCTCAAGCCCGGACCGGACATGACAGGTGAAGGCCCGCCTCCAACTCACTACCGTGAGGAGGTGGATGAAACGCCTGAACCACAATATCCCTGGAGCGGAAGGAACTCCGGATATTTTTAGGCACGAAGGCAGGATTAGGCTGCAGAGTGGCACCGCAATCGGAACGAAAGACAGGTACTCTGGTCGTACCGAGAGAGCACAAAGCACACCCACGCGTTCAGCGGAGGTGACGGCCAGCAAGAACGCAGTCTTGAACGACAGCTGTTCCAACGGCGCTTGCTCGAGCGGCTCAAACGGCGCCAAGGACAACCGACCGAGGACCAATTGAAGATCCCAACTCGGAGCCAAAGAGCGTTTTACCGGCTTAACGCGTCGGGCGCCAAGCAGGAACGCTTCACAAGAGGGTGGCTGAACAAAACATCACCCTCAAATCCCTCATGATAAGAGGATATAGCTGCTGCATATACCCTCACCGTCGAAGCCGACAGTCTATCAAGGAGAGACTGGAGGTAACAAGGACAGTATCCAGGGGGCAGGACACCGGTCCCTGCCCCCCGCCTTACACCACTCTTGGAACATACGCCATCTGCCCGCGTAAGCGCGACAGTGGAGGGAGCATGCACATTCCGGATGGTATCAACCACAGAAGGGTCCATCCTCTCCAGACTTACCCTCTCACCAGCCAAACCATCAGACGTTGGCACAACACCGGGTGCTGAACAGCGACCCGTGTGCTTGAGTGAGGGCCTTCGCCGACCAAGGAATAGGCCATGGCGGAGCTACCAGTAGCTGGATCAGGACCGGGAACCACACAGCTGTGCGCCGGTCCGGCGCAATCAGGATCAAGGACCTGCGCTCCTCAACGTACCTGCCCCAACAACTGACCTAACAGATGTATGGGGAAAGATTCCCAGGCGGCACAGCATCGGTCCCAGACCTGCCTGGCTATGTCCGGACGTAATCCCCACCCGTCAGGATGAGGACCGCCCGCGACATCACACCTGTACCCACATTCACCCTGCCGGGGATGTGGGGAGCCCTCAGGCCGCGCAGATGGAGGACGCCCATAGCCAGCCGCCCGCCGCCCGGTGCAGACGGGGGGAGCGTACTCCTCCCTGTCTGTCGATATACGACACTGATGTCGTATCGTACGTGTCGCAACACGCTCTGAGAGGGATGCCCATAGCACTCCACCCGTTGACCGGGAAGAGTAGTACTCTACTTCCAGTCTACAGCAACCCCAGGCTGGTAAGAACCCTGCCTGGCATGAGACCTGACGATCCACCTTGACCGCCAAGGACCAGAACGTCGGCAGGGCAGAATACACTTCGTAACCCCTGACGACGCAGAGGCCCCAGTGCGGCCTCCACACACTTGGTGAAGATGCGGGGAGCCAGAGAAAAACCGAATGGCAGCCCCTGGTACTCATACGCTAACCTTGTAAGGAAGCGTAGGTAAGCCCTAGGACGGAAGATCGGGGATGCGAACACGCATCCTACAGGTCTATGGAGGAGAACCAGACCCCCACCTGACAGTGTTCAACAGGTAGAAGACGATCCAAAAAATACTGAACCTTCCCATGGTCCATCATGGGTCTAACACCCCCCCCCCCTTCCCGATTTCTCAGCCAGAGAACACCGAGAGGAAAACGCCACGACGATGGCTTGCTTCGTCCACAGAGATCAGATCTTGTCGACCAGAGCTGTCACTGCTGGTGACCCTGACAATAGGGTCTGTACCAAACCCAAAAACGGGTGGGGTTGTGTTTTGAATACAAGTCCCCGCCTCAGCGTTCTCTCCATCCACCTCGACATATGGTACTGCTGTAGCCATATGTGATGACACTCCCAACACACCCGCCGCCATGTGGCGCAGGTCCGCCAGGAACTGTAGATAGGCGGCCCGGTCCCACCCGCTGTGCGTAGCCAACCCTGGACCCGTGCGAGCAGAGCGTTCCGTGGAGTCGGGTCGGAACCTGACACTACCCATGAGGCAACCGTACCCAAGGAGGGACCCCGACAGAAAGGGCCGGTTTGATACGGGGGAAGCTGACATCAAGCTAGGTGACAAAAGCCCCCCCCACTGAACACCCCTCCAGAACATGCTGAGGAGGTGTTCTGCAGCCGGACATGCAAGGTGTGAGGACCCCATGGGTTCCTACACACCGTAGCCCTGCAGTGATATTACTACCACCTAAATCACGCGCACCTCTTCTTTTCAGACCAGATCTCGCGGGAGTGGGAGGCACCAACATGATACCTGGCCTGGCGAAGGCGAGGCCGGGGAAGCCCGCACTGTGTGCCTCAAAAAGGTTTCGAGCCCCCCTGCTGACAACACTTATAGTTGACAGACGTAACACCAGGCTCAACCAACACAGCTTATGGTGTGGGAGCCGCTTGACAGCACAACATTCTCACGGACAGACCCAGGCTCAGCCATCAACTGGGTGTCAGCCCCTGTCCCCATGAGAAGCGAAAAGTGGGGCCGCCCGCGCTTCAACCAAGGCACACGGCCTGCAGCCAAAGGAAACAATCAGAGCCCCCTTTTTCCGCTGGTGTTGGGGGAGGGAGTGATCGGAGAGCGGGCTGCTTGCGGCAGGACGGCGACGGCTTGTATATTCCAAGCTGAGCCCATCCAACATGGCCGATCCCTCGGCCGCCAAGGCTGTCGGCCTTGTGGACACCTGACGATTCAACGGCCAGGATACCTCTGGCGGGGGAAAACATGGCCGCCTGTTGAGGGCCTCGTCATCGCCGCTGATGAGGCCGTGCTCTCTCTTCTTCTGGCTGCGCGGTGTGAGGCGGTGTGGGGCCTAGGACAAATACCGCCCGCGCTCCAGCAGAAGACCAAAATCCTCTGCGGAGAGGGGAGCCCTGAGCGGTTATAGCTTGCGGCTGGGTCAAAGCTAATAACGTCAACAACCTTGCGCGATGTGTCGACGTCGGCTGGCCCTCAAGGCCCGGCCACCAGACACCCTTTTTTGATAGAAAAAACAGCAATTCGAACACAGTTACTAATCGCTGCCAATTCCATACCGTGGCGGTACAGGCTTTAGCAGCCCACCAGCCACTCGCCGGGCCGACGCACCTCATGGCGTCGGCCGGGCGGGGCACTGTTTCAACATGTCAAAAGAAAAGGACTGATGCTAACGCGTTCAACGCTAATGTGGACAGAAAACAGTCAGCTGAGCCACAACACTGGCCGCCGCTACATTCCGTCCTGCAGCAGTATAGCTCGACTGCCACCCGCCGAGCCGCTCTCAAGCATCGGCTACCGGGTGGGCTACCTAGCCACGGCACACCCGCCCTGTACCCTGTTGTCAAAATAGGACTCAGCAAAACCCCCACATTAGCTACCGACTGACCTTCATCAATGAACCGGTTTAAGAGGAGGGAAAAGCGGCAACATCCCACGGCGTGGCATTAGAACATTGCCCAGCATGTCAGCAGTAGTGTTAGCATTTAGCATTTAGCATTTTGCGTTAGCATTAGTGTTTAGCAGCATGCTCCAGGATCGCCTGGAACCCGTCCACTGCAGTGGAACGTTCACCAAACCATCACGCCGCTGGCGCCGACACACAACTTAGTTGTGTAACAAAACACACCAACATTACTAACACCAGCATCAATGCCTGATGACACAGGGCTCACCTGTGTGTGAGCCGGCTCGATAGCCAACCTTGCACGCTCAGGGAGCGAAATTAACTTTTTGACTCACCGGCCAGTGGCGGGTAGATGGGAAGAATCTACCCGCCAAGCATATTTCTTACCCGCCAACTTTTTTTTGATAAAATTTTTTTTTATTATTATTTTATATAGATTTTTTTTTTAATAAAATATATATATTATATAATCATACTTGTGGTTGTGTTATCTGCGAGACATCGCCACCTCGCTGTCTGCAAACAGCTCCACTGTCTGTGTGTATACTCGAGTGGCCTCCAGCTCCAGCAAGGATTCTCCGGGGGTGCAGCTGGACCCTAAACGCTACATTCAGCATGCAAAAGAATTCTCCGGCGCTGCACCTGGACCCTAGTCAGCAGCCCTCACTCATGCGATGTAAACCAGGGACTCGAATACCGATGTTGTTGTTGTGTAGGACATTGATGCCAAGAGCTATCTGTAGCTACTGCTGGATGGCGTTGGGACAACGCCTCAGTGAACTATTTCGTTTACTGCGACATTTCGTAGTGACTAGTTACCTAGCCAATGGAGGTACTATGCACTGGACTATTGCTGGAGGATTTGTTGATGTCGGGAGCTATCCGTAGCTAGCCGGCTGGATAACGTTACACAATGCCTCGTGTATTAAACTAAGTGAATAGTTGACTGGGTCATTTTGTAACGGTAGCTAACGTTATCTCACGAAGGTCCCACACTGACTAGACTAACGTCACGGTGAGACAATAGCCTCTGTTTACATGCAGGCATACAGGGGTAGGAGCAGCAGTGCTAAGTGCTAACTAACGTCACGGTGACTCGGAGGCAATAGCCTCTGTTTACATGCAGCATACAGAAACAGGTGGGGAGGGGGTAGCAGCAGCAGTGCGCGGTGCGCGCTTCATGTCTGCTGAGACAGCGAGTGAGAACTCCGCTAAAGAATTTGATCATGATTTTCGGTTTTCACATGACTATTTGATTGAGCGCCACACGGCGCTCAGACGTCTCAGTGGGAGGCGCCAAACGTAAAAACTGAGCGCAAATGGCGGG
This sequence comes from Notolepis coatsorum, assembly GCF_963971535.1. NCBI lineage: Eukaryota > Metazoa > Chordata > Actinopteri > Aulopiformes > Paralepididae > Notolepis > Notolepis coatsorum. The sequence continues at coordinate 294,401,686 of NC_140165.1, forward strand.
TGGCGCTCTCTAGTTTCGGTCCCTGCGCACGCTGTTCCTCGATCTGCTGCCACAAGACGAGGGAACATCAGAATAAACACGACGTGTCGTTGGAACATACCCCGAAGATTCCAGGGGTAAGCAAATCTCCGTAAGCACACAATATTATCTAAACTTTTCGAACAGCTAGTTACATAGGGCGACTTGCATCCGCTATGATGGAAACGAAAATAGAGGAAGAGTGAGTGGTGGCCATGCCCAGTACTTTGTAGCACGCCACTAAAGGGGCGGGGCCTGGCAGGTGGTGGGTGTATTTGTTTTTTTCGTTGATGGAGTACAATAGGTACATGAGATGAGGTATATCTCGGTATGGCTTAAGAGCGGGACGCGATGCAAGTACGCTATATAACTAGGATCATGGATTTTGTGGTTATTGTCATGGATGCATCACAGGCAGGGGTGTAAAGTACTTGAGTAATTGTACTTTGTTACAATACTTAAGTACTGTTTTGGGGGGATTTGTACTTTACTCAAGTATTACTAGGTTTGTATACTTGTACTTTTACTCAATTACATTTCAGAGAAAAAAAACATACTTTTTACTCCTTACATTTAAAATGCAGACCTACAAAGTACAAATTTCGCAGGCGCAAAAAATGTGTTTCTCTGGCCAAACTAACGTTAACGTTATTAATCCTGCTGCCGCACTTTATTTAAAAACAGCCAATCAAATAATCCCCATCAATGGAAAATGAACCCGCCCATACCCATGCTGACCAAGACTAGAAAGCGGGGATCTTTGATTAAACACCTGCTATCAGAAGAATAGACAGTCAGAGTGACAAGCTACAGAAGATGGTCACAAACGATAGTACTAGGACAAAACGGAACATTTCATTCCCCCGGAATAAAAAATTGTTTTTACTTTAACTTTTTAGTACTTAAGTACATTTAAAAGTAGAAACTTTTTTACTTTTACTCAAGTGTGTTTTTAGCCAAATACTCTGACTTTTACTTGAGTAAGATTTTGAGACGGTACCCATACTTTCACTTAAGTATAATTTCTGGGTACTTTTTACACCCCTGATCACAGGTTGACGGGGAAACACCTTCATTCTTAATATGGAGGCTGAAACATTCATAACCAATTACCAGTACAGTAACGGACTGAAATGTTTCTCTGTCGACCAATGCTTAAGTAAACAACCACTGGAGTGCTGACTGGGACCAGCGTTCTAAATTCATTCACTTAAATATAATCTCTCAGCACTGTCATGGTGCTGTCATGTGGTCCCAGCTTTGCCATGGTGCTGTCATGTGGTCCCAGGTTTGCCATGGTGCTGTCATGTGGTCCCAGCGTTGCCATGGTGCTGTCATGTGGTCCCAGCGTTGCCATGGTGCTGTCATGTGGTCCCAGCGTTGCCATGGTGCCATGTGGGTGCTGAATTTCCACATTGTTAACATCATTAATGTCCAGGCTTACTAAAGACTTTGCACTGGAAAGGGTCATTTGACTTGTTTGCAAATCCATGACAATGACGTGACCATTTCATGATTGGTTATCTACATTTTCAATTGAACAGAGCATAGCCTTGTGCTACTGAAGCTCCATAGTAATACACATAGGGAACAATCACGTGTAACACAAATAATGAAAACAATTTTCCGGGAGTTGTAGCCAATCACTATCCTCACCTAGTTATAGGGTCAATATTCAATCCCTGTTGTCAAAAGAGTTGTCTAGAGTAAGATGGCACCAGTGTTCAAGTGGTTGTTTATGGGTGAAAAGTCAAGTATTCCTCTAAGACATTGTGGGAGCAGCCAAGGTCAAGGCTACTGATACAAAAGAACATATGGGCCTGAGGCCTAGAGCCAGTGGCCTAGAGAGAGAAACAGTTTTGTTCTGTTCTGTTCTGCTCCATCCTGTTCTGTCCTGTCCTGTTCAAATCAGAGATGGAAAGAGTACAAATATATATCCTACTCAAGTAAAAAGTTACTTTGATAGGGATATATAAAGTTCAAATGTGGTTACTTCAATTAGTCAGTCTTATAGCTTCTTTGCAGACCACTGCATGAGTAATTTTCCTTCATTTGTTCAAATGTACAAAAATTGCAACATTCATGGAGTGGATGATTGCGATCAGCCCATAAGCATGTACAATATCACATGAGATGCTGAGAAAAGCTGACTGGAGTGAGCGGTAGATTATAGGCTACTGTTAATGACAAACTGAAAACTCCTGTGGGTATGGCCGCTTGAGGCAAAGGCGTTTGAGGCGCGAGGGTGTGTGCATGTAGGACCCTTGATTGCTGCAGGGAAAGTTAACTCCAAGTAATGTAAGGACCGCACGTTGTTGGACTAGGATGAGTACGTGGTGGTTTTGTGTGCGTTGTGACCCGTCTCCGTCTCTTGCCGATGGATTTATTAACGTTAGGTTATGACTATAACCAAGTTCTGTTAGTGCAGAGAGCGATGCCGAGCTTCGCTATACTATCTCGCATATGTGCACGCGCACTGAATAAAGACCACAATGTACCTTTAATCCCAATATTCGTCTGACCACACCCCTATCAGCTTACCCATATAAGCAGGGGTGGGGCCACCCACTCGCCTCCTTCCCAAGCTTTCGCCACAAGGCGAGGTCAAAGGCTGCAGCGGCGTCGGATGCCGAGCTTCGCTATACTAACAGAACTTGGTTATAGTCATAACCTAACGTTCTGTATCGTATCGCTCTCGCTCGGCATCGCTCTCTGCACAAGGGAGGCCGAGCGAGAGCCAACGGCCGACAAATACACCCCGCTGACAGCCCCCCACAAACCATCAGAACAGGGAGGGCCGAGCCCCCCCGACCCACCCTAATGGCGGGCACCCCCCCTATTAGGGGCTTCACGGGAGGGCGACGGACCCGACCGTGCGAAGAGGCACTCAAGCAACTCAACGCACAGGGTGAGCAGACCGTGGCTTGACCCCACGACTACACACATGCCACCCGGGAACGAACGGAGGAACAACCTCGTTACTGCCCCCAGAATCACGGGGTCAAGGGCAAACCCAACCCCGTGGCAAGGCCGTAGCAGCGGAGCACGAAGGAAGACCCAGACCCACCAAAAGGACTGGACTCCCCAGAATGGGGGCCCGGAGAAGTCCATGATGCCAGCATCAAGACCCCACCAGGTGGGCACGTAGTGCCCCGCCCCCCACATCGCCAGCGTATTCGGACAAAGGCCCCTCAGTTACTGCACCTGGTATTCCCAGGCGGAATCCCATCCAAGTACTAACCAGGCCAGAACCTGCTTAGCTTCCGAGATCGGACGAGATCGGGCGTGTTCAGGTTGGTATGGCCGTAAGCCGAGCGGGCCCTGTCCCCCCAATAGTACACCGCCTGGCACACTGATCCTGCAGAACAGGCAGTCAGCATGGCCGTAAGCACACAAAAAAGGTTAACCAACGGAAGCAGGCAGCGCACCGGGGAAAAACCAGGCAACAGGCTGTTAACCCTAGCCTGGAGACTGCGGACGAGACAGGCGCCAGAGGGGACAGCTGAACACAGCCGCCCCGGCGGAAGGAGCGTAAGCTGGCGGTGTTGCATGACCAAGCCTCCATTAAAAAACCCCCACCCAGAGGGGTCGAGGCAGAGAAGGCTGACACGATTGGCAGACGTCATGAACGTGCAGGGGCACCCTCAACCGGTGAACCCGGGAGTTGACACTGCTCCAACACACCAGGGAATCAACCACCTCGGTGTTACCCAATGCGGTGGTTGTTCCTATAACCCCTCAAGAAAAAACTCCAAAACACACCTGCGGGTATACACCGGCTATACCGCAGTACAAGTGTTTCAGTTTTCAAAAAAGGTTAACCCAGGCCTACGGGTCGACGAAACATTACTTCGGACCGGGCCTGGCGGTACGGGAAGCACAGGGTCACCAGAGGAGGTCAAAAAACCACCCCCACAGGCCCCTCATCGCCATGCGTGAGAGAGGAGCGAAAAAAAATGGAGAACCAGCCCCTAAGCACACCGTACTTGGTATTCCCAGGCGGTCTCCCAACCAAGTACTAACCAGGACCAACCTGTGTAGCGGCCGAGATCCGACGAGATCGAGCGTGTACAGAATGGCATGGCTGTAAGCCATTACGACAGTGCTGAGTAAAAACGTACCCAACCAGGGTCTCCATAGCGCTTAACCCTGTGACACCCAGACCGACCAGGCATTTTTCCCCCTGAAAAAAGCCCAAGTCCCTCAGGGTACCAGAACAGCAGATCTGCATCCCCGGCGGACAACGGGTTCAACTGATCTGGACCAGCGTGACCAGAACCAGTCCCGTGCCCTAACCACGCCGACATGCCTACTCCAGGAGAAGGGCAGATATGCGTGTTGATCTTAACATGAAAAGAAGGCGCCACCCAGATGTTCGGGCGAACCGCGCCTGGTGGCCCACCCCAAGGGCCGTGAGACCCCTCTACATATGTTAAGATTTATTCCGTCATCATCCCCCAGACATGAACGAGAATCCGTCGAAAAACCAACCCAGGTCATGGGATTTGGTCGTCGGAAGAGGAAAAAACCCCATCTCAGTTGCTTTATAAAAACGCTGTTTCAACCACAAGCAACCAAGGCGTGCCAGTCAATCGCCTGTTTACAGCGAGCTAGCACTATACGTGCGTCGGGACACACCCCCATCAATGAACAGGCTATTTAGACCTGTCATTGAATCCCCAAGGCGCCCAGGGGAACGACAAGAGGGGTGTGACACTCCCTAACTCCAACACTTCTGGAATAGAAAAGAAGGAAGCATCAACAGTATGTATCCCAGTCTACACAGCCGGGGTAAAAAATGTTCACATTTTTACATCCCACCACCCTCCCATAGGAAGGAGACGGGGATCCCCAGAGAGACTTCCCACGCGAGCTGTACAGATTGAAAAGAATATATTGCACCTTGAGCCATGTAAAAAATTGGTTTTAGGGCTCTCCGGGGAAGAGGCACTGAACCCATACACACTCAATAATCTAATTGAATCGAATACATATACAATAGAATTAGGGATGTCCCGATCCGATCACGTGATCGGAATCGGCGTCGATCACGTGCTTTTCAGAGTATCGGGGATCGGGAAAAAATAATAATAAAAATCGGCAGTCAAAAAAAGAAAATTTTTATTCAACAAACATGACCATGTCCACGTCTTAAACTCATACGGAGGCCTTAGTTTTGGTTTTAAATTACATATAATATATCATCATTAATGTATTTATTGTCACACAGAGCAGAATAATTATCCACAACAAACACATTCCCCTTTAATTTTCACCGTTGCAACAAACATTCCCTTTAATTTAGACGCTACACGCTACACGCGACCACAGATCACAACAACAACACGTCGCTCCCGAAACACGGTTAATATCCACTGACTTGAGCAGCTAGACTTAATGTCAGAGGTTTGGAACTAAGCATTTTAAAATACAAAGTCAAGCCAGTTGCAATGTTTGCAAGGAGGAGATTCCGCGTGGAGGAAAAACTCATGAAGCAGCAGGCTGGAGGCGAAGTTTTCAGACTAACTTTCACCTGGAGGATAACGTTATGTGACTTTCGGCGTTTCAGACCAGAATGGACCATTACGTAAGTCGAACACTGAATGTATACTAATGTGCAAACATATATTGAAACTTTTAATATTTCTCATATGAAGCAGAAGCACATTTCTCAGGGTGAATGTAATAACAAAAGCCTCCGCTCTCGCGCCCCGGACTATTATAGGCAACAGATGGGCTTGTGTCGCTCTGCCAGTTTCTGACAAAAATGCGTCAAAATTGATTACTAATGTGAAAGATCGGATCGGAAACGATCGGATCGATAGATATTTAAAATCACATGCTCGGGATCGGATCGGAAGCAAAAAAAGGCGATCGGGACATCCCTAAATAGAATAGGACCCTTCTAGAGGGTCCACTCACTTTGACAATCTGAGGAGGAAGGCTCTGTACTCTGATGGAGGCTCCCTCACATGGAAGAAGGAGTCCGAACTCACAGAAGGCCCGAATAGGCGCTTGGTGAGGAGGAGCCCTGACCACCCCCCCGAAACAGATCCATCACATGGACCTGAACAGCACACGGAAGTCCTACCAACAGAGACGCGCACGGTGACGTACTCTATGGCGGGGGAATTCCTGCGGTGCACACGCCCAATATACCAGGCCGTGGGACCAGGAAACTCCCCCCCCCCCCCCCCCCCCGTAACGTGCCGAACCGCCACGTGACGGGAACCTTGAAGGACAGGGGGTGTACCCCTGACCGACAGAAACAAGGGGGAGAGGAAAGGTTACCAGTTCACCCCTTTACGACCCCACACCCATGATACGATGTAATGACAAAAAGAGAATATGACACAGTCATAGTCAGCTCTATGAAGCGTTTGACAGCTCCACACAGCGCATGAGCTAACCTGCTATCTGATTTTTACTAAGGAAAAACACAGAATAGAGAGGGCTCTAAGAGCCCCGGTCCAACATACACATGTGCTTCTGTGGCCAGTCCAACCCAGTTGTAGGTCACATGACACACACAACCCATCATCACCTACAAAAAATGGCAAAAAACACTCAACAGAGGAACGCCGTTTTTCACAATGAGAGAATACATCATTCTCGATTAGTATCGGCCACAGGCCTTGCTAAGCACACATGACAGCGACCAAACCATTTTTTCTTTTAGGAAAATAAAGTTTCTCCAGCAGATTTAGCACAACCTCAGCAATCAAGCTAAGAGTTACATCGCATCCCTACCACACAAAAGACACAATTAGTGCACAAACATGTCTGATAGGAGGATGAAAAAGTCCCCAGGGAACCGGGGGGAAACACAATCCTCTTATTTTACCCTCAATACGGCCAGTTAAAACAGGAAAACCTGTTAATATGTGAACACACTGTTCATTGTCATCACAGGCTGAGAAAAGAACATTCTTTTACTCACTTGTCACCAAGCATAGCTTCATAGGTTAGTTACCTTAGTTGTGAGTACACGGTACATATAAACACCATGATGTTTCTCACACAACAATCAGATCATTACATCCCGATTTGCACGGAGAAGCTAACTGCCAGTGACAAAAACAGCTCACACATAACCCGCGCCGTATCCCAAATGCATTGCAGCAACACACGTTTTGGGAAAAACATCGTTATTCACAATACATTTAGAAAAGTAAAACCAGAAAACGTGTTATAAGGTCTGGTCAAACCTGTTCCTACCCGGAACGTAGATCAGCGAAGTGCAGTCACAGACACCGTAGGAACACAGCCGCTCCTGTGTTGTTCGAACTGGGCAGCGTCGCCGCTCCAACCCGCACTACAGTCCTTTGTTGATGCAACCTTGCCGTCCTGCCTCAGGGCAGGGTCGACGAAACATCCCCTGTCAAGGATGACGTCGTAGTCAAGAGTGTAAAACATGTTAAAATCAAAGCACGTTCAACAGAATAGCATCAAGCTAACGGCCGCTCCAACCGTTCGGGTGCTACTGCTTCTGCTCGCGAGACGCCAAGCTAACGACGCACGCGATCAGAAGCGAGCCCACGGCGGCGCGCGAGAAGCTAAGCTACCCCGCGCCAGGCCATGGCCTATAGCAGCAAGCTAACGTTACCTAGCGATCACGACATGCTAGCACCGCAGCTAACAGCTGACTGGCTAACAGTAGGCCCAACCTGAGCAGGCCATGCAGCGATCCCAGCAGGCTAACGCAGCAGTTAACAGCTGACTGGCTAACCGTAAGCTAAGCAGCTATCAATTGAACCTGTAAACAATGACATAACACCCAGACAGGCCGCCGTTCTGAACCTCTCCTCACTTTTTAAGAGAAAAGAGAAAACAAGATGTCAACACCGCTTCACAACGGTGATTTTACCAACACCCGACGGAATCAGCACAATACCAACTGGCCTGTAGCTGACTTTGAACATGGATCTGCCGCTATCGCACATCCTATGCACATATCCCCTCGTGAAGGAATACTCTCATTTGGATATGAAAGATGGGGCCTTAACACGGTGACAGAGAGAATCCACTCGTCCAAAACACACAGGGATCACCAGTGTTAATGGTCGCGGCCCACTAGTTAAAACTATAATGGTCTTCAGACCAAGGCCTTCTGTCGCCTAGGTGGCTGAACAAAGGACCCTAGCCTGGGGCCGGTTTCCATAAACATTGTCAAGTAGCCCCCATAGCACTAACAGACAAGTGGAGCCTGCCAGCAAAACACTACTCACCCAACCTGGAACGCACCGCTTCTCACAACAGCGGCATGTCCGACAGTTCAGCTGTGGCCTGACAGGTTTCACCCCAACAAACACAGCAAGGAACTGCAGTTGAGAAGCATGCAGCGGCGTGCTCCCAATACGAAAACCGGTGGAGGATTTTTAGAATGATCAACATCTTCCAGACACTCCAGTACGAAGACAATATCGCCGTATTTTCTCGAAAATAGTGAGAGAGAAAATAAAGATATGATGTCAACGTATCCTTGTTTCCCAAAGCTGTTCCTAATCCAATTTCTTCCATCATGGTGTCAAGTGTGGGGATCTACCGAGGCACTTCTTCCTTGTGGTGAAAGCGAGAAGGAGGCGAGTGGGTGGCCCCACCCCTACTTATATGGGTAAGCTGATAGGGGTGTGGTCAGACGAATATTGGGATTAAAGGTACATTGTGGTCTTTATTCAGTGCGCGTGCACATATGCGAGATAGTGCAGAGAGCGATGCCGAGCGAGAGCGATACGATACAGAACTGGTCATTGGTTGTTTGTCTATTAGGTGTGATGTGTTCTGAATGTACGTGATGCACTTTATCTATTCTGTGTTGATGTGGACCGGTGTATTTTTATTTATTTGTTGTAGGTCTCAGATGAGCGGACTGCCGGTTTCCAAAAATAGAATAATTTTTTTGTTTTATTGTGTTGTTTTCTGTTCAAATAAAACACTTGAAGTGACCCCACACTGGCTATTCTACCTGTCTACATAGCTAGTAGCCTACATTGTGATAGCCTATCCCATTTCGAGCACTGGTTATCCGGATTTGGTAATCCTGAAAAGTTTGTATCCGGATCAGAGTAATCCAATCCGATGTTGCTTTTAAAAAACGGCACAAAAATAAACTGGATTACGTGATCCTGGATAGCAAAACATAGGATTTCCAAATCCGGATCAGTTTTATCCAGATTAAACCTTTTGAAAAACTGGGCCTGGAGTTGTAGCCAATCACTATCCTCACCTAGTTATAGGGTCAATATTCAATCCCTGTTGTCAAAAGAGTTGGATCTACAGTAAGATGGCTCCAGTGTTCAAGTGGTTGTTTAGTGGGTGAAAAGTCAAGTATTCCTCTAAGACATTGTGGGAGCAGCCAAGGTCAAGGCTACTGATACAAAAGAACATATGGGCCTGAGGGCATAGAGCCATTTTATATATGTAGGTCAGTGGCTTAGAGAAAGAAACAGTTCTGTTCTGTTCTGTTCTGTTCTGTTCTGTTCTGTTCTGTCCTGTTCTGTTCAAATCAGAGATGGAAAGAGTACAAATATATATCTTACTCAAGTAAAAAGTTACTTTGATAGGGATATATAAAGTGCAAATGTGGTTACTTCAATTAATCAGTCTTCGCAAAAAAGTGTATGAACAAAGTAAAGACTCAACGTGACCACATAAGAAGGCAATAATGATAGCTTCTTTGCAGACCACTGCATAAGTAATTTTCCTTCATTTGTTCAAATGTACAGAAAATTGCAACATTCATGGAGTGGATGATTGCGATCAGCCCATAAGCATGTACAATATCACATGCTGAGAAAAGCTGACTGGAGTGAGCGGTAGATTATAGGCTACTGTTAATGACAAACTGAAAACTCCTGTGGGTATGGCCGCTTGAGGCAAAGGTGTTTGAGGCGCGGGGGTGTGTGCATGTAGGACCCTTGATTGCTGCAGGGAAAGTTAACTCCAAGTAATGTAAGGACCGCACGTTGCTGGACTAGGATGAGTATGTGGTGGTTTTGTGTGCGTCTCTTGCCGATGGATTTATTAACTGGTCATTGGTTGTTTGTCTATTAGGTGTGATGTGTTCTGAATGTACGTGATGCACTTTATCTATTCTGTGTTGATGTGGACCGGTGTACAGTATTATGTTCCATTGTATCCATTATGTGTTGAAGCTGTGTCTTTAACACGATGTACCGAAACCGAATAACAGCGGCCCCGATTGTGTAATAATATAGCATTGTATAGCAGTGTACATAAAGACCCAATGCCTCAACCGTAGCTAACCGTGTACTGCACTGCCACAGGACCTAGCATGTCCTACCATGCTCTGTAAATAGCTCATGTACAGATACCGATATGCCTACTTTGTTTACTTGTTTATTGCCCGCTTGTTTATTGTCGCTCTATTGGTTGGACTCTTATTATTATTACTTGTATTATGCACATCGTTGCGGGCGAGACCCCCCGCATTTCACTGTATACCTGTATGCCGTGACAAATAAAACTCTTTTATCTTGTATCTTCTTGTATCTGTGTGGCGATTCAAGTTCTATTCTATTCTAATATGAAATACATTGCAAAAGAAAAGACACGATTCAACATGACGTTGGGAGGCTTCTGTGCAGACCATTGCAAGAATAATTTTCTTCATCTATTGTACAGAAAATTGCAACATTAGTGAAGTGGGTGATTATGATTAGCCCATAGGCATGTGCAATAGCACATGAGGTGCTGAGAAAAGCAGACTCTGGAGTGAGCAGTAGATTATAGACAACGAATAGCCCATGTAAGAATGCAGATGTAGTCAAGTTGTAGTCAATGCGAATGAAATAAAATGCTGGTTGAAAATCTCATCAAATAGATCCTAGGCAGCAAACTCGAGGTTCCCCCGAAAGGTTGTGAAACAAGAATTATTGTGCGAGCAGTATCCTGGTTGTTCACACCAGCACTAGAGCAGTAGCCTGGTTGTTCACACCAGCACTAGAGCAGTAGCCTGGTTGTTCACACCAGCAGTAGAGCAGTAGCCTGGTTGTTCACACCAGCACTAGAGCAGTATCCTGGTTGTTCACACCAGCAGTAGAGCAGTAGCCTGGTTGTTCACACCAGCACTAGAGCAGTAGCCTGGTTGTTCACACCAGCAGTAGAGCAGTAGCCTGGTTGTTCACACCAGCAGTAGTATCCTGGTTGTTCACACCAGCACTAGAGCAGTAGCCTGGTTGTTCACACCAGCAGTAGAGCAGTCGTCTGGTTGTTCACACCAGCAGTAGAGCAGTAGCCTGGTTGTTCACACCAGCAGTATAGCAGTAGCTTGGTTGTTCACGCCAGCAGTAGAGCAGTCGCCTGGTTGTTCACACCAGCAGTAGAGCAGTAGCCTGGTTGTTCACACCAGGAGTAGAGCAGTAGCCTGGTTGTTCACACCAGCAGTAGAGCAGAAGCCTGGTTGTTCACACCAGCAGTAGAGCAGTAGCCTGGTTGTTCACACCAGCAGTAGAGCAGTAGCCTGGTTGTTCACACCAGCAGTAGAGCAGTAGCCTGGTTGTTCACACCAGCAGTAGAGCAATAGTCCGGTTGTTCACACCAGCAGTAGAGCAGTAGCCTGGTTGTTCACACCAGCAGTAGAGCAGTAGCCTGGTTGTTCACACCAGCAGTAGAGCAGTAGCCTTGTTGTCCACACCAGCAGTAGAGCAGTAGCCTGGTTGTTCACACCAGCAGTAGAGCGATGCTTTTGGTGCTGAACCATAAAATGTATTTGACAAACCAAACATATTTAATTGACAAAGAACAGCCTACTCAAACCACTTCATACAATTGGCATATTAAAACAAATACTGTGGGGCGAATTCACAAAGGGATTGCGCAGATTTTTCTGATGCTATGCCGGCGCAAATAGCTCTGAAACACAGTTTCCTATTCACAAAGGAAGCGCAATGGGTGAAATGAGGTGGTAACTGCGTTGCCCCTCAGCATTGCGTCTCGGTACGTCGGTGGTATTTGCAGGGATTTAAATGAGGTAATATGGGCGGAACATGTGCCCTTTTCTATGCAAATGAGCCTCATCCATAAACACTCCCAATTCACAAAGGTCGGCGGTAATTGCACCGCACAGTTAAAGCGACCCTATTTACGTCTTGAGAGATTAGGTGGTAACTAAGCGCATTTATAAAGGGGTGTCATTGCCAGCGTCTCAGGTGATCATGGCAGCAGTAATTCATGCCAGATCATGCAGTGATCATGGCAGAAGGCATCGTAATGCCAGGCGAATATCACTTTTTGATTTAAGCGAGACCGAAATCATCCGGAGACACAGGTTGCCAAATGAACATTCCGACGGCTGGTCTGCAGGCAGTCAGCCCGTGCACGTTGCAATTAGGGATGGGTACCTTTCACATTTGAACCGATACGGTACCAGTGCCTGTGAATCGATACCGGTACCCAACGGTACCTTTTTTCGGTACTTTAGTCTCTAAAAATGTAATCTACCTACCTCAGTCATAAAAAAAAATCCAAACATCAAATAACTACACTTTCAACCGTTTTCGGCTTGCCATTGCCCCGACTGCTTTGTTGTTGGATCAAGTCAAATCCTAGGTAAGCGTATATTGTGCGTGTGAACGTTGACATGAAAAGAAAAAAGGTTAAAAAAAAGAAAAAATAAGTGTAAAATATATATAATAATTTATATATTTTTTGGTATCTCACGTGAATCGATACTTGGTAGTGTTGACAGAATCCGGCTATAGGGCGACAATAATGTGGTCAAGAGGCATGGTTTCTATCTTTAGCCTTTAAGCTGCGTGGTTTATTCATTCACATGGTATGAGCAGCAGCACATGAGTCCTCCTCTCACTGAGAGGCTGGTGGAAAAAAAGGTAGAGGGGGAGGAGACATCTCTATTTATACTCACCACCTGGTGGTATCTTGAGTGGCTCCGCCTAGAGCGCCCTCTAGTGGAAACAGTTATATATGCAGTTAGACAGTTACTAACAATCCTACATAGAACCTCTAACTTCAACAGGTAGTACCGACGTGTTTCGGTAAGTACCTTTAAAAGTACCGAATTCGGTACCCATCCCTAGTCGCAATACATTAACAGCCGTCTATTATAATCACATTTAACATTTTACGCATTTTATGAGCACGCGGAATTCGTTATTTTGGACATTTGAAAACGGTCTTGAATGGCCAAAACATGTCTGGAGATTATAGCTTACTAACGTTACCAATTTAAAAATAAATTCACCAGTTAACCTGAAAGGCACGCTGATCAGCAGTAATGCAACGTCATGATTGTCGATTGATGGGAGTATCGATAAATAAATAGACAAATTTGTTTATGTAGGCTATATTAACTCATTCTGCGCCATTGCTTAATCCACGAGATGGCGCTAGTACGCCACTGCTGTAAGTCAATGGGGGTTTTGCAAGATTTTGCGAGTCCTTAAAATATATCTTAAATTATAGCTATGGGTCTAATGCACCCGTCGATTATCAGTTAGTTGCATCCAGTCAACATGTACAAACGGATAATTTTTTCATCGGTACATTTCCGTTTTATAGCCTTTTGAATATGAGTAGAACTTTGGGTGCTTCTGAGTAATTCCAGAGAAAGACGCGATAATAGCGTTTTAGTGGAATACACTAAACAGTAACACGATGTCATTTTTCGCCTGATTATCGAATCTTCCTGAAATCAATGCTAGATCATCATTATTATCCTTCCTCGTGCAAGCATGCAATGTGGTTTAGACCGCCCCCCCTCCTGCACCCAACGGAAAACAGCCACACATACAGACACAGAGACAGCGTCGATCGGGGTAGAAATAAATATCAGATCAACGATCAAATTTATATATAGTGTTCTTAGCTTGTATCTGATAATAATAATAAAGAATAAAGAAATAATCCAATTATCTGATCGCCATTCCAAATACTGCTTGCGGAGGTCCGTACCACATTACCGACCATTTCACAATGACGGGCGGGCTGCCTACGTCGCCTGAGCACCTAAACCCCGCCCGCACGGCTCGGATCATACCAGAAAAGAAACTACACCATTCCCAGTGGAGTGCAATACCCGCTGGAATGCGTAGGCGGCGGTGTTTGCCCTTTTGCGAGCTCAGACCCATTCCCAACGATAACATCAGGCTGGATGGATGAAAATGAATGGATATCGCTAATAAAAGAAATAACGATTAAAACCCGACTATACTCGAGATTGGCACTCAAGCGATGGCGAGTTAACCCGACTATCATCGTGACTGGCGCTGAATGAGTTAAGCAGCTGTATATAAATGACAAACTAACTTAGTTAATTAATAACTAACATAAATAGCATGGTAATAATACGTAGGTTATTGATCAATGAATGTATTGATACATACATTTATATTACAAATTATACACCAGTAGAAGTCATGTTATTTCCTCATTGTGAACTTGCTGCACGATTGTCGCTCGAAAATGTCCTGCTGTGTGGGTTCTCTTTCACTGAATTAGATGGGCGCGCCTCCGCGAGGAGTAACCATCGCCATCTAGCTGTGTCTAGCACGCTCTCCGTTCATTCCCCCCCGCTACACTACGGGACTCAGGGCTCTGTTTTGTCCCCTCTGGCTGCGGGCCGCGTTCTTCCAGTGAAGCGTAAGCGGCCCGACATATCGCTTCTCATGAAGACAGGGACTGACACCCAGCTGCTAGCTAGGCCTCGGTCTGTCTATGAGAATGTTGTACTGTCAGGAGGCTCCCACACCACACGTCCAGCGTGTGCGTTTGGTGAACCTGGTATTGTATGTGACGACGGAGCAGGGTTCACTGTATCTAAAACATTTAGTCAGAGTGGGAACCCTAGGCCCAGGAGGTCGCAGCGCGGGTTCCCCCAGCCCTGCCCTCGCCAGGCCGGGTATTACGTTGGTGCCTCCCCCCTCCGGACTACCAATCCTAGCAGCGGTAGTGAGTCAGGCACGCGTAATTTGGGTGGTAGTAATATCACTACAGGGCTACGGTGTGTAGGGGACTCTCACCCTAGACAGTGTGAGGACCACACACCATGCATGTCCAGCCGCAGAGAAGGCCATCCCCAGCAAGTTAATCGCTTTGCAAAAACGGGACAATGCTCAGCGGGGGAACTACCTCATTCACCAGGAGTGTTGACTGTCGTTCCCCCCGTTTCAGACCGCCCTTTCTGTCGGGGTCCCCCCTTGGGTGCAATTGCCTCGTTGGTAGAGTCAGGGTGCGAAATCCCGACTCTGCGAGATACCTTGCTTGCACGGTTGGCGAAACCAGGGTTTGCAATGCACAGCGGGAGGGACCGGGCCACCTATCTACGATTCTTAGCGGGCCAGCGCCAGTTGGCAGCGAGGGCGCTTTGCGATTTTTACCACGTATGGCTACAGAAGTGCCATATGTCGGTGTGGATGGAGAGAACGCTGAGAGCGGGGCTTGTGTTACAGTTTGCACACCCCCACCCTCCGTTTTTGGGTTTGATACAGACTCTATTGTCAGAGTCCGCGGCAGTGACAGCCCTGGCCGACGAGATCCGATCTCTGTTGGCGAAGCAGGCCATCGTCGTGGTCCCATGGGAGGACACAAATGAGTGGCGTTTACTCCTGATATTTTCTGGTGCCCAAGAAATCGGGGGGTGTCAGACCCATCCTAGACCTGTCCGCGTTCAATCGGTTGATTGTGGCGAGAAGGTTCAGAATGTTGACCGTCAAACACCTGTTATGCGCTGTCAGAGTGGGAGACTGGTTCACCTCCATAGACCTGAAGGATGCGTATTTTCACATCCCGATCTTCCCTCCTCACAGGAAATACCTACGCTTCCTGTTTCAGGGAATAGTGTACGAGTACCAGAGGCTGCCGTTCGGCTACTCTCTGGCTCCTCGCACCTTCACCAAGTGCGTGGAGACCGCGCTTAGGACCTCTGCGTCATCAGGGGATACGAATTTTATTCTACCTAGACGACATTCTGGTCCTCAGCCGGTCAGAGGAGATTGCCAGGTCTCATACCAGGCAGGTGGTGGAACACCTCACCAGCCTGTGAACTGGGAGAAGAGTACTCCTCTTCCCAGTCAACAGGTGGAGTACTTGGGCTTAATTCAGGACTTTGATCCTGGTCGCGCCGGACCGGGGCACAGCTGTGTGGTTCCCGGCCCTGATTCAACTCTTGGTGGCCCCGCCGTGGCCTGTTCCGTGGTCTTTCGCGGGCCCTCTCTCAGGCACACGGCACACTGTTTCTGCCTCCTGTTCTGGGGCAGCCTCTAATGGCTTGGCTGCTGAAAGGGTGAATTTGGAGGGGATGCGTCTTAACTCTACTGTGGTTAACACCATCCAGAACGCAAGTGCTCCATCCACTACCGCGGTTTTCGCAGGGAAGTGGCGTATGTTTCGAGAGTGGTGTGAGACTGGGGGCCTGGACCCGGTGTTGTGCCGCCTGAACTCAGTTCTGTCCTTCCTCCAGTCTATCCTGGATAGGCTGTCGGCCTCGACAGTGAAGGTATACGCCGCAGCTATATCGTCTTGTCATGTGGGCTTTGAGGGCAGAACGCTGTTCAGCCACCCTCTCGTGAGACGTTTCCTGCTGGGCACATGGCGTCTCAAGCCTGTGGAACATGCTCTGTCCCCGAGCTGGGACTCTTGAGCGGGCACCATTGGATCAACTTTCAAGACCGCATTCCTTCTGGCCATCACCTCCGCTAAACGCGTGGGTGAGCTGTGTGCTCTCTTGGTGTGGCCCGAGTGCCTGTCTATTCAGGCTGATAACAGCGCAACTCTGAGGCCTAATCCGGCCTTTGTGCCAAAGAATATCCGGAGCTCTTATCGCTCCAGGGATATTGTGCTCCAGGCATTTCACCCTCCCCCTCACGCAAGTGAGTTGGAGGCAAGCCTTCACCTGTTGTGTCCTGTCCGTGTGCTGATGGTGTACCTTAGCCGCACGCAGGACCTCAGGGCTACCGATCAACTGTTTGTTTGTTACGGTGGCTCCCACGCGGGTAAGGCGCTGTCCAAGCAACGCCTGTCACATTGGTTATGCGAGGGCATTGCCCTCTGCTACACTTTGGCCGGACAGGTTCCCCCCACATGGGCATCAGGGCACATTCCACTCGTGGAGTGGCAGCCTCCGCTGCCCTGCTGGGGGGTGCCTCGGTGTAGGACATCTGCGCTGCGGCCTCCTGGTCCTCCCCGGGTCCTTTTGTTAGGTTTTACCTCGTGGACATGACTGGGGGCTCTGTCTCCCAGGCAGTCCTGAGTGCTGGGACCTCTCCTGCACCCCGCCACCAGGTGGGCTAGCAGGAGTGTGTGGGTGTGGACCGCGAAGTGCTCTGTTCACACACGGTCCCACTTGCGCTGTGCGTTCTAGGGTGGCTGGTCCCTTTTTTCGCACATTGGTTGACTGGAGTTGACTGCCTCCCCCCCCCTCGTTAGGACGGGGCGGGTCGACGGGACTCCCCTCCTCCCTGTTCATGGGCTTATGGGCCCTCAGGGGGTGCATTTGACGTGGCCACGCACCGGCTCTACCCCTTTTGATCTCATAATGGCTCGAGCGAGACGCGATGCCAGATGATATATAACGAAGGTTATCCTATAACCCTAGTTATATGAATACTGGCTGAGGGTCTCGCTCTTCAGCGCCCTGAGGACCCTTGGATGTTTTTCACTCATGAAATTCAGACTTGGAAGGGCGTGAGCGTGACCACACCCTGTGTTTTGTAGGGAAACACAGGAGCGGGCGTGGTCACGTGCAAGTGACGTGCATGTGTCAGCTTTTTCACATGCACAATAGGTGCACAAAGATGATATCTCATAATGGCTAGAGCGAGACCTTCGTTATGTCTTCACGAAACAGTACCGCAGCAACTCCTCCTGGCCAATGTGTTGGGCCAGTTCACACACGCCTTTGCAATTCGGCCTTTTTCCCCAGAGCTCCAGTAGCGTGTGTTCATGAGACACATTTACACAAGGAATCAACAATAACCAGATGACAAACCTTTTTTTTCTTTTTTTTGTAGCCTACATATATCTGTGGGTGTTGGATGTATTTTTTTCTGCACACATTTGATAAGAAAAGGAGGTGTTTTTGTACTTTGTGCAACGAGACAGTAAACAGAACCACTGTGTCCTTACATCGATATAAACTCAATTTGATTTCATAATAATACAAAAGTGCATGCTACTCTTTATCCCAACTTTACCCCCCCCCCCCCCCCCCCCCCCACACACACACACACACTCCCACACACTCACTCCCACGCAAACGACACTCTTGAACGCAGACATTATTGGCCACTATCTTACAGCAAAGCACCAGCTATTAATCATACAATGCTAGCAACCATTGCATGGATTTGCTAATGTGGATTGCAATTCATCTCGGCTGAAAGGAACAATAGCAGAAGTCTAGCTGTGTCGGGTATAGAGAGCGTTGACGCTGAAGATAGAAAGCGGAGCAGCTTCACAGAGGTGAGGAGCAGCTGCCACAGTTGAGCGGCCAATATACAGTATAGAGGGAAAACACTGCTGCCCTTCAGATGGGTAGTATGACCCTTTTGTATCATATCTCCTTGGGGGATCAGTGTCAGCGGTGGCCATTTAGAGATTCTATCTCAGCTTCGGAAAGGTCACGGGGGAGCAGAAGGGTAGGAGCAACGATTTCTGAAATTAGACTTTTTCTATAACACTGACCACTGTATTCGGTACGTCATCCTATGTCTTCGACCCCCCCCCACCCCACCCCCACACCTAACTAGGAACGTAAAGGGTTGTTCGATATTGGCTTTTTTACCGATACCGATATACCGATATTGTCCAACTCTTAATTTCCGATACCGATATCAACGATATCAACCGATACCGATATATGCAGGGTTCCCCCCCCCCCAAAAACTTAATAATTTCAGGTAATTAACATTACATATCTCTTGTCGTGGAATTAACACAACATTATGCATACTTTTGACAATAAATCAAATCAGAATTTGTTCTTACTTGCTTGCCTGGGTAAATAAAGGTTAAATAAATGTAAAAAAAATTAATAAAAACATTTAAAAAATTTTTTTTGGAAAACCGATACCGATAATTTCCGATATCACATTCTTATGTCAATATCGGCCGATAATATCGGACATCCCAAAAAGCTTTTCCGGCACCAAGCGGTAGCGGATCTAACACTCCGAAATGATCACCGGTATCCTACTGATATCAGTTGCCCCGATGAAGCAGTCGACAGCTTGAATCGTGTCTGTCTCCAATCTGATTGTTTTCACCTATTGTGACACAGATCTGACCTTTCCCCAGCAGGCTAAACAGGGCAAAGAGGGAGGGTGGAAAAAAACAAAACAGATTTCATGCGTTTATTTCGGTAAAGACTGAAAGGTCAGATCTGTCAAACATGTACACGCACACACACACGCATGCACGCGCAAACAAGCAGGTACGCACAACACACACACACACACACACACACACACACACACACACACACACACACACACACACACACACACACACACACACACACACACACACACACACACACACACACACACACACACACACACACACACACACACACACACACACACACACACACACACACACACACACACACACACACACACACACACACACACACACACACACACACACACACACACACACACACACACACACACACACACACACACACACAAATCTGATTTGTGCTGCCAGTGAAATTCTAGGCCAATTTAGGCTAATTGGCAACACAAAGTTCTCCATAGGAAAGGTGCATAAACAGTCAAGTTTTGCTGTATGCGTTTCCAGCTGTATTCTGTAATATACTGTGTTTCAGTTCACCTCTGAACCTGCAAGTGAACAACACAAAGTCTCTCTGAGAAAATGTTTGAAACAGTCAACCTAGCTTTGCATAGATACTGTCTGACTGAGGTATGGAACAGGGATGTGTTCGCCTAGCATCCTCAGTGCAGCGCTGAGGAGGAGGTCTGGCTTCCAAGTGGTCATGTGGCTTTTAGTTTGAGTTTTATTCAAAGTGTTGTTGTTTATTGCTAGGTGGAGCACCTTTAGAAGAGCCCTGCTCCATGTGTGTGTGTGTGTGTGTGTGTGTGTGTGTGTGTGTGTGTGTGTGTGTGTGTGCGTGTGTGTGTCGTAGTGAATGCAGGAGAAGAATTATGGCAGAGACTGAGAGTAGCTGCGCAGCCATTTCAGCTACAAAAGCCTTGCTCCAATGTGATTAAAAAAAATTTGGTTTATTCACACATTTTCCAATTTACAAACTTTACAAAAAATTTATAGAAAATGAAACATAAACACACACAACACCCCCCCATCACCCCTCCCCCCTCCACTTCCCCAGCGCAACTGCTCCCCCCCCCCCCACCCACCCAATCCCAGGACACCCCACATCCTTAAATTAAGACATGAACAAATAAATAAACATTGAACACGAAAAGAAAACACAAATGAACAGATGCCACTACAGTATGAACAAATAAAGCAAAAGCAAATAAGAAAATAAACAAATGAAATAAAAACAAAAAGTAAAAAGGAAGGTGGGGGGTAGCTGTAGCTCAGGGGCCCACATCACTCCTCCTCAGAGTGTCCGGGTCTGTGCATGGCTGATAAACGGTCTCCAAGTTTTCTCAAATTTGGCTAGGGATCCTTTCAATGACAACCTTATTATTTCTAGTTCCAAAGCCTGTGGGACCCCCTTAATCCAACTGCTGTGTGTGAAGGTGGGGAGACATGCTTCCACTGTGCTTTTTTTTGAATTTTTTATCAACTACCGATGTCACTGACACGCCCGCTAACATTGGCCCTGAAGAACAAGCATGTCGTCTGCTAAACTAATGGCAGACATAGCCGGTGTGTCAGTGGAACACGAGGAGATCAAGAATATATTATGTTAAGCGTTCCAATTTCCTAGCTGTGATTGGCCAGGAGGATGTCTGTGCCGACCGCCATAGGCCACTTGGACGGCGCAGGCGGCAGTTCTTCACGTCTGCGGGCTAATCGTTACTTGCCATCTGCACGAGGCAACTCTTTCGTTATCTGCTCATTTTCTGCATGATCAAATAACATTTTGGCACACGCTGCTTTCAATATGGTGCATCAACCAATTCCCATTGCAAAGTGTTAACTGGAGCTAATCTGAAACTGCCTGTACAAATGGATTTATCTTTGGGAAAAAAAATATGAAGCTGTTAATCTAGCGAATTCAAATGTTGACCGTTTCTTCATTAAACATCCTTGATACAATATCTACATCGGTATAGTGAAATTTAAATTCCTGCATTGTGTCCCCTCCCCATACGAATATTCAATTCAGTAAGTTATGGAAAATCCATATGTAATTATAGTAAAAGCTGAGGTAGTAATTACTTTCGCCCAGAACAGTAATGGTATGTCACTTCCTCCCGGACCCCATTTGCACCTGGGATTAAAATCCTATTGCAGATAAACTAGAAGACGCTTTACATACACAAGCCACGCATAAACATGTGAAAATTGATTGAAAAAAAAAAAGATCTCGCCACAAACCAGTTGATGGTTTATAAATCTAGGTTGTGATTTGAAAAGGCCCAATCTGTGATCCAAATGCAAACAAATGGGTATCCCCACCATCGGAAATAATAATTGTCTAGTTCACCAGCTGAGCTCTTGATATAAAGACTAACACTAGACAACGGGTAAATATACGTTTTTTAATGTTTTTCTATAAACATTGTGTTTACATTGGTAATGTTTGTAAACATTGGGAGTAAAATAGACCCATCATTTGATTTACAATGGGATCGAAAAGCTTATTTCCCATCTATTCAAATTCTTCAAGAATGAATGTGAATAAATACCCTGCATTTATATGGTCAATAGTAGTCTAGATAGTTTGGGGAAATCTGACTCCTGTTCTTGACTGTATTTACAGTACATTAATTTGGTTTAAATGTGGGTTAGAGCCCTGTCAAAACACAAAACACTGCAATACAAGTTCTGTCTACATTGGGATTTTTGGTCTGTCCGCAGGAGCGCAGGCGTTATTTGACCTAGGCCCCACACCGCCCCACACCGCGCAGGCAGAGGTGAGGGCACGGCCTCGCCAGCGGCTGCGGCGAGGCCCCCGACCAGCGGCCATGTTTCCCCCGCCTGAGGTACCCTGGGCACAAAGACAACAGGTGATCACAAGGACGACAGCCTCGGCGGCAGAGGGATCGGCTACATTAGATGAGCACGCCCCCTAAAAAACCGTTGCCGTCTAGCTGTGTCTAGCACGCTCTCCGGTCACTCCCCCCCCCCCCCAACGCCAGCGGGATACGGGCTCTGATTTGTTCCCTTTGGCTGCGGGCCGCGTGCTTTCAGTGAAGCGCAAGCGGCCCCACGTTTCGCTTCTCATGGGGACAGGGGCTGACACCCAGTTGCTAGCTAGGCCTGGGTCTGCCTGTGAGAATGCTGTGCTGTCAAGCGGCTCCCACGCCACACGTTCTGCGTCTGTGTTTGGTGAGCCTGGTGTTGTGTCTGTCGACGGAAAAGGTTGTCAGTGGGGGAACTCGAGGCCCAGGAGGTCGCAGCGTGAGTTCCCCCAGCCCCGCCCTCGCCAGGCCGGGTATCATACCTATATCCACAATCTGCTCCTCCAGAACTGACTCTACCCATCCACGCCAGTTTGCTAGCAACCCGGCAAATCTCTCCTACCCTCCTACAGCCACTAATACACCTGTCACAGTACGGGGAGGCTTATGGAATTGTCAATCAGCAGTCAAGAAAGCTGACTTCATTACTGCCTACGCCCATAGTCTAAATCTGCAGCTCCTGGCTCTAACTGAGACCTGGATAACTCCCAATAACTCATCAACACCTGCAGCATTATCTACAAACTATAACTTCACTCACACACCTCGACCCTCCAGACGGGGTGGAGGCACTGGCCTCATGACATCTCCTTCATGGGCTACAAACCTAACACAACTCCCAGAACTGTCACTCTCCTCCCTCGAATATCATGCAACATCTGTCTCTAATCCTTTCAATCTCACCATTGTTACACTCTATCGCCCTCCAGGTCCCCTCGATCACTTCATAGATGAGCTGGACATGCTTCTAAGCTCCTTACCGGAAGATGGTACCCCGCTCCTTCTATTGGGCGACTTCAACCTGCCTGACTCATCTCAGTCGGTCCCAGTGGTCTCCCTCCTACAACAATTTGACCTGACTCCCACTGCCATGCCTCCCACCCACAAAGCAGGCAACTCCTTGGATCTCATATTTTCCCGTAACTCCAGCATCATTAACACCACGGTAACTCCCCTACATGTATCTGACCATTCCTGCATATCCTTCTCACTAACTCTCATGCTTAACCGAAAGGTCTTCACCCCAACTCAAACCGTCTCACTCAGACGTAACCTGGCCTCCCTATCCCCCTCCACCCTCTCCTCTGACATAATATCCGCTCTACCTTTGAGTGACACCTTCTCTGCTCTCCCCACAGAGATGGCAACCTCCACCCTCCTCTCAGCCCTTGCAACCTCCTTTGACAAGCTCTGTCCCCTCGTTGAGAAACCTGCCCGCCGTTCCCCACCCAGTCCATGGCTGACGGATGCAGTGAGAGAACAAAGACAGGTCCTGAGAGCGGCTGAGAGGAAGTATAGAAAGTCACGCCTCACTGCTGACATCGACACATATCACAACCTCTTGTTAATATTCTCCAAAACCATTACTAATGCCAAAGCTTCTTTCTTTCACCATAGGATCGAGGCCTCTGCCAAGAATCTTCGCAAACTGCATGCTACCATGTCCTCCCTCCTCACTCCCCCCCCACCCCCTCCTCCCTCATCTTTTTCTGCCGAAGACTTTGCGATCTTCTTTGAGGAAAAAGTGGAGAACATCCGCAGCTCCTTCTCCCAACCCCCACCCATTCCCAACGCTGAATCGAGAACCTCATCCTTCACTCTGTCATCTTTCTCTCCCATTACAGAAGCCGAGACCCTGACACTGGTAACGTCGAACCGTCCGACTACATGCCAGCTGGACCAGCTACCCTCCCCACTCCTCCAGACCATAGCACCGGACATCCTCCCATTCCTAACTGCAACCATCAACTCCTCACTCAACTCGGGGGTGGTCCCCACCTCCCTAAAACAAGCCAGAGTCACGCCCCTCATAAAAAAACCAACCCTGAACCCCATCGTCCTGTCTCTCTTCTCTCCTTTCTTTCTAAAACACTTGAACGTGCTGTATCCAACCAACTTACTGCTTATCTCTTACAGAATGACCTCCTAGACCCCAATCAGTCTGGCTTCCGGACTGGCCACTCCACAGAAACGGCCCTCATTGCGGTCACAGAGGCACTTCACTTAGCAAAAGCGAAAGGCCTCTCCTCTGTCCTGATTCTCCTAGATCTATCTGCAGCCTTCGACACAGTCAACCATCAGATCCTCCTCGCGGCCCTCGCAGGAATGGGAGTGGCTGGATCTGCGCTGACATGGGTGACATCATACCTCAACGACCGCTCCTACCAAGTGTCATGGAGAGGGACTCTGTCGGCCACCCGCCCCCTCCGGACGGGTGTCCCCCAGGGCTCGGTCTTAGGACCCCTTCTCTTCTCCCTCTACACTAAATCACTGGGTAACATTATCACGTCTCATGGCTTCTCATATCATTGTTATGCCGATGATACTCAACTCTTCCTCTCCTTCCCTCCCTCAGATAGCCACGTCTCTGAGCGGATCTCGGCCTGTCTGTCCGACATCTCCGCCTGGATGACGACCAACCACCTCAAACTGAACCTAAGCAAAACAGAATTGCTCCACCTGCCGGCCAAATCCTCCCCCCTGACCGACCTCTCCATCACAGTCGAGAATGCAGCTGTGACCGCGTCCCCGACCGCCAAGAACCTTGGTGTTGTCCTCGACGACCAGTTGAACTTCTCTGCTCACATCGCAGCGACAACCAGAACCTGCAGATTCCTCCTGAGCAACGTCAGAAGGATACGCCCCTTCCTGACAAAAGAAGCCACCCAACTCCTCGTCCAATCAACAGTCATCTCCCGCCTCGACTACTGCAACGCACTGCTAGCTGGCCTCCCGGCCACTGCCACCAAGCCTCTTCAACTCATTCAAAACGCAGCGGCCCGCCTGATATCAAACCTACCGAAGTCGGCCCATGTCACCCCACTTCTTAGGGACCTGCACTGGCTCCCCATTGCTGCACGTATCCGCTTCAAGGCCCTCGACCTAGCATACCGTGCAGCAAAGGGAACCGCTCCTGCCTACCTCCGGTCAATGGTCTCTAACTACACACCCTCAAGACCCCTACGCTCTGCATCTTCTGGCCGCCTCAGACCTACTCCTATCCAAGCTCCTGGAGGGTCATCAAAGAGAAGCCGCCTATTCTCAGTCCTTGCCCCACAATGGTGGAATGAACTACCCATCCCAGTTAGGACAGCCGAATCCCGTCCAATCTTTAGCCGTCGACTAAAGACTCACTTCTTCAACCATTATCTGAAATGATTAAAAAAATAAATAAAAATCTAACCCTGACTAACCTTACTGTCATGCACTTGTCCTAATAAACTAACCTACACTGTAACACGCAACACTTGATGAACATTGTTACTCAGCTGATAGAGTTGTACCCTTCTTGCTGTCTTGTCGTACAGAACTTGTAAGTCGCTTTGGATAAAAGCGTCAGCTAAATGACTAAATGTAAATGTATCACGTTAGTGCCTCCCCCGACCGGAAGACCGGCGGTGGTCAGTCAGGCACGCGTGGTTTGGGTGGTAGTAATATCACTACAGGGCTACGGTGTGTAGGAACCCACCCTATCGGGCAGTGTGGGGACCACACGCCTTGCATGTCCAGCTGCAGAGTAGGCTATCCTCAGCAGTCCATGCCGGGAAGATGTTCAGTGGGGGCGCTTATGTCACCAAGTGTGATGGCCGCTCTCCCCGTATCAGACCGGCCCTTTCTGTCGGGGTCCCCCCTTGGGTGCGATCGCCTCGTTGGTAGTGTCAGGGTGCGATATCCCGGCTCCACGAGACGCCCTGCTCGCGCGGTTGGCGAGTCCAGGGTTGGCAACGCACAGCGGGTGGGACCGGGCCTCCTATCTACAGTTCCTGGCGGACCAGCGCCAGTTGGCGGCAGGTGCGCTTTTGGATTATCATCACGTATGGCTACAGCAGTGCCATATGTCGAGGTGGATGGAGAGAACGCTGAGGCGGGGGCTTGTGTTGCAGTTTGCACAACCCCACCCTCCGTTTTTGGGTTTGATACAGACCCTTTAGTCAGGGTCCGCAGCAGTGACAGCTCTGGCTGACGAGATCCAATCTCTGTTGGCGAAGCAGGCCGTCGTCGTGGTCCCATGAGAGGACGCGGTGAGCGGCGTTTCCTCCTGGTATTCTCTGGTGCCCGAGAAATCGGGTGTCAGACTCATACTGGACCTGTCCCATGGAAGGTTCAGAATGTTGACCGTCTCCCACCTGTTAGGCGCTGTCAGGTGGGGGACTGTAACGCTTCCCCCGGTCCTGTGGGACCAGCCGGCAACCCTCCGCCCGGTTCGGTTGGTCCAGGACTCAGACATTCACAACCCCCTTTCAATACACTTCACACTACAACATTGGCAACCGGTGGGCTGAGCCAGATGTGGCAGATCTGGCATCATCTCACGCACCTAATTAACATTGTCATCTGCCATTTATGTTTGTTATGTTCAGGCATGCGTTCTTCATGGGACGGGGTTGCAACCCCAGATAAGTACTCGCTATTTGCATATCAATAGCGCCGGTCGTCAGGTGTGTTAAATACGTTCTCAGATACATTCACACCTAACTTGTTGTGAATGACATGTGTTACATTCCATTCGTAGAGGCAATTAGGCACTGTCTTTAGTCTGTGCTCAAGCGAGGGGACATTAAATGCGCATTTGCGGGAGCGCGCGCACTCGCCGGGAGCGTGCGTGCACGTGGCGCCATTAGGTGCGTGCACCCCCAGATGATTTCAATAACGCACCACTGGTTATGTTCGTTGTCTATGTTGTCGTTGTTGTTTCCATTTTGTTAGATTTGTGTTCCCCTGTCTGTGTTTTGTAAATGTGTTTTAGTCTGTTGGTCTCAGTTTGTTCTATTGTTATTGTTTTCCCCTGTGTGTTCTGTGTTCTGTGCTCTGTGTTCTGTTAGTTTTGTCTACCACACCTGTGTCCTGTTTGTAATTACCTTTTGTCTCTAATTAGTGTTTGTATATTATGTGTCTGGACCAGCAGAGACTGGCTGGTTCATTGTCTAAATGTTACCTGTGTATGTCAGTCATGTATCCTGTCTTGTGAGTAAAACATTGTTATCGTCACCACGCCGTCTCTTATCTGCTCATTTCAAGCTTTCTCTCGTATTCACCCTGCTATCTGGGTTCCAATCACCATGCCGAGTAAGCGCACTCGTAACAGGGGACTGGTTCACCTACATAGACCTGTAGGATGCGTATTCGCATCCCGATCTTCCATCCTAGGACTCTCTGGCTCCCCGCATCTTCGCCAAGTGTGTGGAGGCCGCGCTGGGGCCTCTGCATCGTCGGGGGATACGAATTTTATTCTACCCTGGACGACGTTCTGGTCCTCGGCCGGTCAGGGAAGATCGCCAGGTCTCATACCAGGCAGGTGGTGGAATTCCTCACCAGCCTGGGTTTTGCTGTAGACTGGAAGTAGAGTTCTCCGATTCCCAGTCAACGGGTGGAGTACTTGGGTTTATTTCTAAGCTCAAGGTCTATATGGGCATCCCTCTCAGAGCGGCGGCGAGTCGGTGGTTCTCGGCGCGCTCGGGAGGTTCCGTCCTAGGACGGTTACGGCGCTGTCCGTGATGCGCCTGCTCGGTATGATGGCATCTGCTCACTCTGTGGTCCCTCTTGGCCTCCTCTTCATGAGGAGGATACAGAGGTGGTTTTTTCCAGTATGGAAATGGACCCGGTGAGAGACAAGTGGAAGCGGCTGAAGGTTCCCATGTCCGTACTGGGGGACCTCGTCCTCTGGGGAGGGCCTGGTGCCCTCACCAGCTGGGTCCCCGTGGGCAGCAGGCTGTCACACGTCACAGCCTTCACAGACGCCTCCCTCACGGGATGGGGGGGGGGGGGGGGGGGGGGGCGTGTCGGGCCAACGCAGTAGGGGGCAGCTGGCAAGACCATGCTGCCCAGT
The DNA here is from genome assembly GCF_963971535.1 of Notolepis coatsorum. Taxonomy (NCBI): domain Eukaryota; kingdom Metazoa; phylum Chordata; class Actinopteri; order Aulopiformes; family Paralepididae; genus Notolepis; species Notolepis coatsorum. Next base: position 294,429,850 of record NC_140165.1, read on the forward strand.
CTGCGCTACATTCAATTTGTTGGAATTGAAGGCAGTCCTTCTGGTCCTCAAACGGGTCAGTCACCTTGTGGTGGGCAAGCATGTTTTGATCAGGACAGACAACACGACGTCAGCGTCGTATATTGACAGACAGGGAGGAGTGCGCTCCCCCCGTCTGCACCGGGTGGCGGTCGGGCTCTGGCTATGGGCGTTTCTCCATCTGCGCAGCCTGAGGGCTCTCCACATCGCCGGCAGGGAGAATGTGGGTGCAGATGTGATGTCACGGGGCGGTCCTCACCCTGATGAGTGGGGACTACATCCAGACATAGTCAGACAGGTCTGGGACCGATTCCGTGGCCGCAAGGGATTCTGTACGCATTCCCCCCCATACACCTGATACAGTAGCTCAGCTGTTGGGGCAGGTACGTCGGGAGCGCGGGACTTGATCCTGGTCGCGCCGGGCCGAGGCTCAGCTGTGTGGTCCCCGGCCCTGATTCAGCTCTTGGTGGCCCCGACATGGCCTGTTCCGTGGTCACTGCGGGCCCTCTCTCAGGCACGCGGAACTCTGTTCTGCCTCCTGTTCTGGGGCAGCCTCTAGGCTTGGCTGCTGAAAGTGTGAATCTGGTGGGGATGCGTCTTGACTCTTCTGTGGTTAACGCTATCCGGAACGCGCACGCTGGGAAGTGGCGTATGGTCGAGTGTGGGGGCAGAACATTGTCCGAACAACTGCCTCTTTGAACTGCTGCCGTCAGGCAAGCGATACCGGAGTCTTATGGCGAGCACAGAAAGACTCAGAAGGAGCTTCTATCCCCAGGCCATCAGGCTGCTAAACGAACAATAATCGCTAAACGAACAATAATCACTATGCAACAACCATCAAATGCACACAGCACACACACCCACACGCACACACACACTCACTCAAACAAACAACACACTGCAGCACCCACTCTCCACACTTTAGATCACACAAACACACTTACACTTTATATTTATTGATAAAGGATTTGCACTACAACTCGTACACCTACTGTGAATTGTACCTAAACTGCACCTCGTCCATTTATGCCTTGCACTATATAGTATTGTATATTAGTACACTGCACAGTATTGTATATTGTATGGTAACTACGTCTACGAACATTGTACATATGTCTAAACTGAACACTGTGACCTCTTTTTTTTTCTTCTAATTTTTACTATGTTTTTATTTCATACTTATCTTGTCATGCACAGTCTCTGGAGCGCAACAGTAAGAAGCATTTTGTACAAAAGTATTCTGTACTTCTGTATGACAACTATTAAAGAAACTTGAACTCTCGTGAAACATTTCCTGCTTGGCGCTCTGCGTCTCAAGCCTGTGGAACGTTCTCTGTCTCCGAGTGGGACCTCCAACTGGTCCTGGGCCGGTTGTTGGAGGCCCCGTTTGAGCCTCTTGAGCAGGCGCCATTGGATCAGCTGTCTTAAGACCGAGTTATTTTTGGCCATCACCTCCACTAAGCGCGTGGGTGAGCTGTGTGCTCTCTCGGTGCGGCCTGAGTGCCTGTCTATTCGGCCGATAGCGGTGCGACTCTGAGGCCTAATCCAGTCTTCGTGTCAAAGAATATCCGGAGCTCTTTTCGCTCCAGGGATATTGTAGTTCAGGCGTTTCATCCGCCTTTTCACGCTAGTGAGTTGGAGGCGAGCCTTCACCTGTCATGTCCTGTCCGTGCACTGGGGGTTTACCTCAGTCGGACTCGGGATCTCAGGGCTTCCGATCAACTGTTGTTTGTTACGGTGGCCCTCGCGTGGGTGAGGTGCTGTCCAAGCAGCGCCTGTCACATTGGTTGTGCGAGGGCATTGCTGGACAGGTCCCCCCCGGGGGTGTCAGGGCGCACTCCACTCGTGGAGTGGCGGCCTCTGCTGCCCTGTTAGGGGGGGCCTCGGTGGAGGACATCTGTACGGCGGCCTCCTGGTCCTCCCCGGGTCCTTTCGTTAAGTTTTACCTCGTGGACATGACTGGGGGTTCTGTCTCCCAGGCGGTTCTGAGGTCTGGGACCTCTCCTGCGTCCCACCATTGGTGGGCTAGCAGGGGTGTGTGGGTGTGGGCCACGGGGTGCTGTGTCACACGTGGTCCCGCCTGTGCTGTGCATTTTCAGGGGTGCCTGGTTCCCCCTTTTTCGCACTTTGGTGGAGTTGACTGCCTCCCCCCCTTCGTTACGACGGGCGGGTGGACGGGACTCCCCTCCTCCCTGGCTGGTGCTTACGGGCCCTCAGGGGGTACACTTGTCGGGCCACGCGTCCGCTCTGCCCCATATCTCATTGGCAGAGCGAGACGCGATTGCCAGTAATGCTATATAACGAAAGGTTATTTTATAACCTAGTTATATAAATACTGGCTGAGCGTCTCGCTCTTAGCGCCCTGAGGTCCCTTGGATGGTTTTTTCCGTGTATGGAAATCGTTCTGAGGAAGGTGGAGCGTGACCATTTCCGGCGTCATATAGGGAGACGCAGGGGCGTGGCGTGGTCACGTGCATGTGAGTGCATTTGTTTGTTTCGTGAGCACATTATGTGCAAGGAGATAAGAGGTTATCTCATTGGCAGAGCGAGACGCTCAGCCAGTATTCATATAACTAGGTTATAAAATAACCTTTCGTTCATGCAGTCAGCAGTAGGTTAATTCACGCAGTCAGCAGTAGGCTAGTTCACACAGTCAGCAGTAGAAGGTTAGTTCACACAGTCAGCAGTAGGCTAGTTCACACAGTGAGCAGTAGACTAGTTCACACATTCAGCAGTAGGCTAGTTCACACAGTGAGCAGTAGGCTAGTTCACATAGGGAAAACTCAAACACTGCACTCAGGGCAGGCCTCATTGAGCCAAAATAGTCTACTCGCTATCGGAGGACATACAGAGCAAGCTGATTGCTGAGGGGTTGGAACGACTGGATCGGATCGCAGAGGACATCCACAGGATTACAGCAGAACTAACAGCCCCCCCCCCCCCCCCCCCCCAGGCAGTATATCGGCGATCACCGTCGCCCCTCCCCCCCAGCCTTTCCCCCCCTGTGTCACTCTCCTCCTCCCCCTCCCTCTTGATCGGGGATCCCCCTCCCCATCAACAACCCTAAAACACAGGGCGCCCCTCCCCCCCAGCTCCCCCCATCTTTCCTTCCTTGTGTCACTCTCCTCCTCGCCCCTCCCTCTTGCCATGTCATCACCAAATTACCAGGCACCCTTTCCCCCCTCTCCCTCCTCACCCCTGTACCAAACCCCCCTTCCCCCCTCTCCCTCCTCATCCCTGCTCCCCCCCCCCCCCCCCCCCCCTCATCCCCCCCCCCCCCCACCTGCCTTTCACGCCAAAAATGGTCAAACTGGTAAATGCTGGTCGGATTTACAGCCAGGCATCTCCAAAACATCAAAAAAGAACTATTCTGCCATCTTTCCTCGACAGCCCGCAACTGCAACCTCCGAAACGTCCACCACGCCTCACACCCAAACTACTGCTATCAATTTGTTCCAATAACAAACCATGCTGTTCCTGTTCTCACTACTATCAGACTCAAGAAGAAATGCCTGACTCATACACTTAGCAACCTCAGACCCATCATCGCTCAGCCAAGGCCGGCCACACCCCCCATCACAAAATCACTGACAATGGCCCTTTGAATGTTAGATCGTTGAGCAACAAATCTTTATTAATCAATGATCTGATAACTGAAAATTATTTGCAATGCATGTTCCTAGTCGAGACCTGGCTAAATGACATTACTGGTGCAACAACGCTGATAGAAGCCTGCCCTCCAAATTATAAGTATTATCAATCGGTCAGACAAAATAGAAAAGGGGGAGGGCTTGCCGCTATTTTATCTACATCGTTTGTATGTAATGACATTGGCATGGGTGAATTTACAACATTTGAATATCTTGCTATTGAGCTCAAAGCTGGACTGTGTTTGCTCATCATCACATTGTACCGGCCACCAAAATACTCATCAATATTTCTGCAGGAATTCTCAGAGCTAATCTCAGTCGGTATCCTTAGATGTGAAAGATTAATCATACATGGAGATCTGAATATTCATATAAATAAGAAGAATGACCCCAAGGCTATTGAGCTTACCAACCTACTGGACAGCTTTGAGCTAATACAACATGTAAATTAATCCACTCACCAACATGGTAACACCCTAGACTTAGTGATGACAACAAGGCTAAACATTGATAAAGTATCAGTAATCGAATTACCTATATCTGACCATCACTGTGTATTCTTCAATGCTAACCTAAACTTAACAGAGACAAAAAAGGTAACCGTTGTAAAGCGAAGAGTTGGAGTACTAGATGACATTGCAGAAGAGAAGTTCTCAAACATCATGAGACAAACTGAACCATCCAGCCTGGACTGTTCTTTAAACTGCATGGTTGAAAATCTCAACAACACCATATCATATACACTGGATGCTGTTGCTCCATTAAAGGCAAAAAAAGTCAAGTGATAAAATCTCCCCATGGTTAAATAATAGCAGTGTTGGTCAGACAAAGAGAATCTGTAGAGCTGCTGAACGAAAATGGAGGAAAACCAAGCTCACAGTCCACTGCGATATATATATAAGGAAGCCATGACTGCCTATAACAAAGAAATACGAGTGGCAAGAAAGGACTATTTCTTTTTATCACAAGTAACCATAGGAAAATTTGCTTAATATGATTTTATACTCAGTCAAGGAGGGGAACTTCCATAAGAACGAAAATATTGCACTCATAACAGTCCTCCTTAAAAAAGACAAAGACCCCACCGAGTGCAGTAGTTATAGACCCTTAAGCCTCCTCGGAACCGATATCAAACTGTACTCTAAGGTATTAGCCATCAGACTTCAAAAGCATATGACGTCTTTAGTTCATCCGGATCAGACTGGCTTCATAAGAGGCCGCTTGATCACGGATAACATAAGACGATTACTACACGTACTAGATGCTAGCAAGGACGACACCACACCTAAGGCGATGCTGTCCCTGGATGTGATGAAAGCATTTGATAGGTTGGAATGGTCATATCTATGGGCAGTATTAGAAAGGATGGGGTTAGGAAAAGGATTCATTGATATGATTAAAGTATTATACAAAGACCCATCGGCCATGATTACAACAGGTATAATCACTTCCGAAATCTTTCCGGTATCACGCTCTTCTAGACAGGGTTGCCCTCTTAGTCCCGGACTATTCGATTTATCATTAGAGCCTTTAGCACAATATATAAGACAATCCCAATCCATAGAACCAATCGTAATCAAGGGCACACAACATAAAATTAGTTTATATGCGGACGGCGTAATACTGTTCATGCAAAACCCTAACACCGCAATGCTTCATCTTCTCAAGTTGATTGATGACTTTGGCGATCTATCGGGATTTAAGATAAATTGGCCAAAGTCGGCTTTTCTTCCACTTAACGCCCCTGCAAAGAAAATATACTCCTTCCAGAAGAAATACCAATGGTTAAACACTTTAGATGTTTGGGAGTTGAAGTATTCCCTACCATAAGCCAAACGGTGAAGCACAATTACATAAAAATCAAAAATAAAATAAAATACGACTTTGACAGGTGGTCAAAACTTAAAAACTCAGTACAGGCACGGGTATCAATAGTTAAGATGGATGTCCTACCTAGAATCAACTTCATCAGCTCAATGCTACCGTTACCCCCTCCAGATGGTTACTGGAAAAAATTACACTCTTCCGCATACAGATTTATATGGAATAACAAACCACCACGTATAAAAAGATCCACCGCACAGAGAAACAAAGCCGACGGAGGTATGGCATTTCCAGATTTTTTCCACTATTTTAAGGCGTACACTTTAAGACCACTGACAACCTGGTTTGATCCCCAAGCATCAGTATCCTGGAGAAATTTAGAAGTAAATATAGTAGCACCACATAGACTGCAGGACATAGTATACACCAAATTATCAATTAAGCAATGCGAACTGAAATTTGGCTCCATTATTACTCATGCGATCCGGATATGGCGTGAAACACAAAAAAAATATTCGAACCCACATAAATGGCATAATCATACTCCCTTATTCAATAACAATGCACTCCTGATTGGAAAACGACCTATAAGATTCCCTAGATGGGAAAAGCAGGGCATACACACATTAGGAGATGTTTTCAACAAACAGGGTTTTTGTAGTTATGAGGAAATACACAACATTTTTTATCTCACCAGTTCCACATAATATTTTTACGCACAGTTATTGTTATGTTTGAAGGCTCATGGTATCCCATTAAGGATACCAATTGTACACCACAGATACCACAAATTCTTCTATGAAAGAGAGACATCGAGAGGTTTTGTATCAGATTTTTATCATCAATTACTAACGTCCTCGTATGAAATCCTCCACCTAGACTCAGTCTGGAGGAGGGATATACCAGACCTGGAAATACATTTTGATTGGCAAGAAGCCTGGGCAAATGTTCGACTTGCGTCACGTAACCCGGACCATCAACAAATCAATCTTAACTATATTCATAGGACATACCTGACTCCTATAAGACTGAACAGAATGGGTCTTAAACAAGACTCCAGATGCACCTTATGTACAAATGGGGATGAGGGTACATTTATGCACATGTATTGGGACTGCCCACCAGTTAAGATATTCTGGAAAGAAGTGACCCAGCAATTATCAAATCTCTTAACTCTGAATATACCTGTACACCCCTCTGTATTACTGTTGAATGATGTTTTTGAGTTTGCAGTCCCTATACAGCTAAAGAGATTGGTTTTATCTGGTATCATAGCGGCTAAAAAGCTGATAGCATCACGATGGTTTCAACCGGAAAAAATTTGCCGGAAGGTCTGGATTCTTACATATCTCGATGTGATTTATCTAGAAATATCTACAGCAAGAATTTTGGGTCTCAGTGAATCCAAAATTACAATGTGGCTAGAAGTGGTGGAGAGAATAAAAGCTAGCATATGAATTGTAGTGCCTGGTTAGGAGCGAATGATAATGGATGGATTATCCAAGGGGGGGCCCGGGGGGGGGGGAGCGAGCGAGAGCATATGTGTGTAGGGTATTAGATAGCAAGTATTAGGTGTATATCTTGTATAATACATTTATTTAAATGGTGATTTCATTGGATGTGCACTGTTAATTAATGCTTGTATATCAAATTTTATGTTGTTATGTTTATGTTTATGTGTTTGTTTAAAAAATAATAAAAAAATAAAATATAAAAAAAAAAGTTACAAAGGGTGCTTGATACCGGCGTCTAGCGTGATGCGGCCGGTATTGCACCTTGGCATTCTCAGGATGATTCCCCATGTTAACCCCCAGTCCGTGTGCCTGTAATGAATAGAAATATCGAATAAAAGAAATAACGATCAAATAACGAGTATACAAATTAAGCCCTGTTTTGACCCAAAGGACACATACTCTATACTGCTGCTTGTGTGATGATTCAGTCAGTTTATCAGTTTGAGTTCCCTACATAGTCATAGCCTATATGCGACATGTTGGCAAGGAAATAACTATAGACACACAGAGAGAGAGCTGTCCATCAGCTCTTACCCTGAATCAAAAGGGACCTTCAATGGAGATTACTGAACAGCAGCTGAGTCAGACTGAAGCTCCTTTGACTGAGAGGAAGTACTGAGCGCTATCCTCTCCTGTGATTTCCCACCATGGGGATTGGGGGAAGGGTTGCAGTGCTGGCAATAAATAACCCTGCTGGATAAGTCTAAACAGAGGTGTTTCTGCATCACAGGAGGGGGGGGGGGGGATGAAGAGGTGGCTGGAAGCAGCTTGTGTCTAGACTCTAGAGGGGATATTAGGAAGGGTTGTGTCTAGAGGGGGTATCAGGAATTGTTGTGTCTAGAGGGGGTATCAGGAAGCTTGTGTCTAGAGGGGGTATTAGGAAGCTTGTGTCTAGAGGGGGTATCAGGAAGGGTTGTGTCTAGAGGGGGTATCAGGAAGGGTTGTGTCTAGAGGGGGTATCAGGAAGGGTTGTGTCTAGAGGGGGTATTAGGAAGGGTTGTGTCTAGAGGGGGTATTAGGAAGGGTTGTGTCTAGAGGGGGTATTAGGAACGGTTGTGTCTAGAGGGGGTATTAGGAAGCTTGTGTCTAGAGGGGGTATTAGGAAGGGTTGTGTCTAGAGGGGGTATTAGGAAGGGTTGTGTCTAGAAGGGATTTCCAAGTGCTATATCTGTTACCTCGTGTGGTCACTTGATGGACAATTGCTGGACAGCCAGACCTTGTCTTAATCTTCGCCTAGAACATATATAATCCTAACCCTTACCTTAACCCTAACCTTGACCTACACTGGAGACCGCATGCGCCTGACCCTATAACCTAGAATATATCTCACTTGCTGAAATCTCCTGTATCCCAGCAACCACCGTATCAAAAAGTGGGCTATAGGTAGTATATCCCTCCATCCCTCCCTCCCTCCCCTCCCTCCCTCCCTCCCTCCCTCCCTCCCTCCCTCCCTCCCTCCCTCCCTCCCTCCCTCCCTCCTAAGATTCCATGTGTGACTGGTTTTTAGGTGTACAGTGAGTGACATTCATCACAGGTATTGGTTTCAACCGATTGGGTTCCAAGCCAAGGAGTGACGCTTGTAAATATTATTCAAGCAGAGTTGAGTTGGTTTAGATTATGAGAGATGAAATCAATGGGATGATGAACATGTCACCACCAGAAACGTCCTTGATAGCGATCCACATAACTTGGGGGGTTTTGCCACCAGACCGATAAACGCTCTGATTAATAAAGATCCAAAAGGACACATGCTTGACTCTGTGATCTATGCCGCATGTTTTCTCAATTACCATAAGTATGGATTTCCTTTAGAGTGTTGCGAAAGCCATCAGGTGGGAATGAATGATAATGGCCGACACGTCGTGTTGAGACATTTAAAAGGTGCATTTCACAGAGAGAGAGAGAGAGAGAGAGAGAGAGAGAGAGAGAGAGAGAGAGAGAGAGAGAGAGAGAGAGAGAGAGAGAGAGAGAGAGAGCGAGAGAGAGTGAGAGAGAGAGAGAGAGAGAGAGAGAGAGAGAGAGAGAGAGAGAGAGAGAGAGGGGGGGGGGGGTGATTGATGTGGATTAGACCTTCCATCTCCACATAGTAGTACTGCTCTTATTTGCTGTTGCATGTGGATCAAAAAACCTTGCTCTGTGGGTGGAGCCTAGCCCCTCTGAAAGTTGGAGTGGAAGAAGGGAAGGAGGTGCAAGCACATTTCCATCAGGCCTGCAACAATCGCGTTTATCGCCTCGCAAATAATTACAAATTAACAATTTAATTGTGTCACTGGGCTTCGGTCCAAAGTGTGCCCAGATCAGTGAGGTCATATGTGGCTTCGCTACGAGATCCATGGTGATCACTGTGCTACATCGCCATGACAACAAGCGATGACAAAGGGAAACGAGTGTTGGTGAACTTCAAAGGGCTTCAGGGCGCAGACTGAAACCACATCTAACCTCTCTGCGACCTCTCCTGCACGGAGATTATAGACTGTTTAACAGGCAGATTGATCTGAATCTCCTGACCTAGGAGGTGAAAGGATACACATTTTGACCGGTTTACAAACAAACATTTGCTTTTATTGAAAATGAAGCTCTCTTATCTAGATAATTTGCCCAGTGATTACCAAATACCTCCCCTGTTTACTGAGAAGTCATCATGTGTTCAATAAGCCTTGTATCTGAAAAGGAATGGTTACTTTATCATGCTGTCTGAAGGTCTTCTTAATACACCATCTGAAAGTGATCATACAGAGATGTGATTTTGTTTGTATTATATTTTTGCCTATATATTTCTGCTAATACAGTGTTCCTGTAATGTCACTTGTGTCTACCACATGCTTTCTCCAACACATGCAGAGACAGCCAGCGGCTCTCTTTTCACCTGGCAGCGAGGACTCTCATTGGTGAAGTGTAACGCGTGGGAGGTCACGCTGCCTTCACCATTTCCTGCCTTTCGCTGAGCAGGCGCCCAGACCTGACCTGTAGGCGTCACTGTCCACAACGCCAGATTACCACCCACGACTTCCCTCCCGCTAACTCAGCCAAACGAGTTAGTATGACGATCGGCCCAAGCCGCAGGCAATGCTGACTCTGGGAGTAGAGACCGCAGCCTCTTGCATTGGTGACGAGCGCAATCTCCGCTATGCCACCCGACCGCTGTGTGGAGTGTAAAAATTGCCGGATTTAGCACGAGGCTAATTTTCATCCGTTGTCCCCAATCATAAAAACAGTAAGAAATGTACAAATACATAAAAACAGGACACATAAAAACAGTAAAAGAAAATTACAAATAGGCCTACATAACAGCAATACACAGAAATACTAGTGGCTAGAGATATGTCACGTGTTCACATGACTGGTTGGTCTTCAGCCTTTTTTTGTTGCCCTCCAAAAGAAGCAAGGGTGGGGCTTTCCCTTATGGAAATGGGGAGACTGTTCCATGTTTGACTGCCTTTTATGGACAGGACGTTTTGGCCAAACGTGGTCAGTCTACGTTGGACCATGCAGTCACCTCTGGTGTCTGACCTGGTGCAGAGTCCAGTGTTTCTTTTTTTGTAGATGAATTCCTGTACAGTCTAATGTCTAATACAGTCTAATACAGGAATGTCTAATAAAAATGTTGTAGAAAGCTTTCGGATACACTCAAACAGTGACAGAATTAGAACTATAGATAAATGCAATTTTATTAACATATAAAATACATGTGCACTAGGGGTGTAACGGTACACAAAAACCACGGTACGGTACGTACCTCGTTTTTTTTTTATCAACTTTTTTTCCCATTTTCAATTTTTTCTCCCAACCCAATTTCGTATAGTCCAATTCTACCCTCCCCTGTCTCGAACGCTGTTAGGCCATGCCTCCCACAAGCCGGCTGCAATGTGGACGAAGCCTTACATCACGTGTCCCCTCCGGTACTCGAGGAAGCAGCCGTCGCATCTTTTCACCTGCACAGCGCAATCTCTCAGCGTCAGGGGTCTGTGTGGGAGGGACACGCCGCCCCCGTCGCTTCCTGATTCTGCTGCGCAGGCGCACCAACCGACCTGTAGGAGTCGCTGTCCACAACGTCCGATCCCCACCCATCAGCTTCCCACCCCCTAATACTGGCAATTGTATTAGTATGAACGACCAGCCAAGCGGATAGCAATGCGGAGAGCTGGGCTCGAACCCAGCGTCTCCTGCATTGGTGGCGAGCGCCTTGCCCACTACACCACCTAGCCACCCTCGGTACGTACCTCGGTTTTGAAGTCAAGGTTCGGTACGGGTTTCGGTACAGTGGGGAAAAGTTTGGCTTTCCATGTTCCAAAAAATAATAATAATAATTATATTAGATTGTGAAAAATACAGCCCCCAGTGGGCGGTCGTTAGTGGTTAACATACCGTTGTATTCGTTCGGTACACTACACAGCCGTTCGGTATGGTACGGTACACACTGAAACTTGTTCGGTTTGGTACGGATACGTGTACCTTTACACCCCTAATGTGCACACATAACATATAGTGTAACATGGGGGGCACTAGGACCCATGAGTACCCTGGCCAGGTATTGCCAGAGTATGTAGAGGAAGTATCACACGAGTGAGACTTCACGTTTGTTGCCATCTGTTTGAATGGAAGCACGATATACATTAGCAGAGCCAAGTTATTCGTGCTGCCCCACGCTTTTAAGGTATGAGCAGGCTAAACACCTTTTTTGTTGGTAAATCTATTCCATCATTTCCGACCTACAACTCTTATATTTTGTGTAGACGTACTTGATGTGGTCGGCGCTAACGTTACATTTGAATTATGTGTTTGTTCCTAATGTGTGTATTTTCAGGCTGTATCGGCGCCTATACAGCCTGAAAATACAAATAATTATTACACTCATGTCATCATCACATACTATACTGCCCTGTCAAGGCTAACCGCAGTAACCTGAAAAAAGTCTAAATTTAGTTATGAGTGAAATTGACCTTGTCAATAAATGTTTTATCTTGTGACCAAGTTTCAGATGTTAATGTCGCTCAGTTTTGGAGATATGGAGTTTTAAAAACTGCAGTAACTACAAAATCACACTCAAAACCCAGGCAGACCGCAGTAACTTCCAAACAGTGAAAAATGGCTTTAAAGTGTTTTGACTTGCCATCCAAAATGTGTTATAGGTAGATAGATGATAGTACCCAGATTTAACATGTATTAATGAAGTAATCTTTAGGCATACAAAAATATGACATAATTATTTTAATTAACCCCAAAAAAGCAGATACTGCACTCTGCTGCACGATTTCCTTAAATAATTATACAGGTAATGTACAGGCAAAGTGCAGTAACTTCAAATACAATGTTGTTTTTCCTCCAGCTTTCATAACTTAACCTAGCCATTTTGAAAATGAAATTTGACACCTGAATATATTGGAATGATGATGATCCAAATAAAATGGCTAGGTTAAGTTATGAAAGCTGGAGGGAAAACAACATTGTATTTGAAGTTACTGCACTTTGCCTGTACATTACCTGTATAATTATTTAAGGAAATCGTGCAGCAGAGTGCAGTATCTGCTTTTTTGCGGTTAATTAAAATAATTACGTCATATTTTTGTATGCCTAAAGATTACTTACATGTTAAATCTGGGTACTATCATCTATTTACCTATAACACATTTTGGATGGCAAATCAAAAAACTTTAAAGCCATTTTTGTTTGGAAGTTACTGCGGTTAGCCTTGACAGGCCAGTATACTGAGCACACATTAGGAACAAACACATAATTCGAATGTAACGTTAGCGCCTACCACATCAATTACATCTACACAAAATATAAGAGTTGTAGGTCGGAAATTATTAGATTTAAATAGATTTACAACAAAAAAGGTGTTTAGCCTGCTCATACCTTAAAAGCATGGGGCAGCACGAATAACTTGGCTCTGCTAATGTATATCGTGCTTCCATTCAAACAGATGGCAACAAACGCGTGAGACATCCTCTACATCAGGGGTCTCAAACTTGCGTCCCGTGGGCCAATTGCGGCCCACTGGATGATATTTTGCGGCCCACTACTTGACATCAAAGTTTAGTGTTAGTGCGGCCCGCGCGCAACTTGTTGGATGTTTTATTTATTTTATCACTTGTAGGCTACCATAGCGCAGGTTCATGACAGCAACGTTACGTTAGTCACTTGGTTGAAACGTGATTTCGGAGTGATACCAAGTGGAAGGAAAATATATCCAGTGTGTATGGCAGGCATTCTCGAAATTCTCTGCTGTCTCCTCTGCAAGCAGTGCTCTGCCTGTCTGTGTCTGTCTACTCTGGTCCAATCACATTCAGCGTCCCGTCAGCGTTTCTCCCCCCCACCCACAGTCTGTGAATCAGAGCAGAGTAGGGCGGGTTTTCACGGAATGAGTGTTGTCTCTTTCAGCGGGTCCGAGTCAGAGCGAGAGTTGACAGCGCATCTACTGGTAGTCTAATCTGCAGGTACTGTAGCTAGTAACCTCGTTCCCAGTTTTACAGTATCTCCGTGAGATAAATGTAGCTAGTTTCGCCAGCAGGCAGTTAGTAGAAAAATATGGCATGATCATGCTGAATGGACTGAAAAATATGCGTGTAACCTCCCAGCACCAAACCAATGTGCCTAATATAATATGCCAAGAAACGGTAGCTCTTGTGAAGAGTGGCAATTTGAAACGCCACTACGAAACAAAACACAGTTATTTTGATGCAGCCTTTCCTCAAAATTCAGTGCTAAGAACCACAAAAATAAATGGAATGAAATGATCATATCAAGCTGCAAGCAGAATTATTGTTAAAGCTATGTCACAATGAGAAAAAGCAACCAAGTCCTCACAGCATGGGTGTTGGCTAAACACAAGAAGCCATTCTCTGATGCATACATAATAAAATAATGTATGACTGAAGTGATGGAGACCATGTTTGAAGGCAAACAAAAGCAAATCCTCCTCAGATAGCACAGCAACCAGAATAACTGAAATACTGGCTGATGATTTGATTAAACAGCTTTGTGATAGAAATGCACAGTGCATTTCCATAGCTGTGGATGAGTCCACTGACACCACTGAGAATGCTCAGTTGCTGGTGTTTGTGAGGTTTTAGTGAGTTTGTGAGAAGATTGGATCAGTTGTACTTTTTTTTGGAATACTTGAAACCCTTTTTTGTGGAATATTTGATGCGGCCCAGCCTCACCCAGACTCAACCTCCAGCGGCCCCCAGGTAAATTGAGTTTGAGACCCCTGCTCTACATGCTCTGGCAATACCTGGTCAGGGTACTCCTGGGTCCTAGTGCCCCCCAAGTTACTATATTATGTGTGCACATGTATTTTATATGTTAATAAAATTGCATTAATCTATAGTCCTAATTCTGTCACTGTTTGATGTCACAAAGAAGGGTGTATCCGAAAGCTGTCTAATACATTTGTAACCGATGATGAAAAAGTGAACAAATAATTAACTGTATTAGACATTTGTTAATGATGAATAGGCTTCACTTTAGATTAGGGCACACAATAGTATATGTAAATGATTTATAGATGTTTTATGAATGTCTTAACAAATCATTTGTTGAACATGAACAAATAAATGGAGGTACAGTATAGTTGTTTTTCAAAGCATCTACAAATGTGTTACTACACATTAAATAACATTATTTAATGATGAACAAATCAAGTACAAACAATATTGATAATGAGTTATAAATAATGTAGAACTAATTTGTAAATGTTATACAAATATAGTTATGATTTAATAATAATTTATGAATGTATATAAATGGTTTGTTCATGATTAGTTCATTATCTACAAATACCTTATAAAGGGTATATAGGTCTTATAAGGGCTTGCGTCCACCTGCTGCATATTTCTGGGTGCAAGCGTCTTTTGCCAATTGATCCCAATGGGGAGGGAGCGTATGCGGCCGCTTGCTGCCGCCTATAGGAAATGCGCTGTAGTCGGCTTCTTTTTTCAGCGCTTTTCATCTTTTTTGTGCGGCAGCACCCAGCGTTTAAAGTTGAACACTTCTGAACTTTTCAGAGCGATGCGCTGATCGTCTTTTCAGACAACCAATCACAGCCGTGGCGCTCGTGACACATTCGTAACCTGACACCGGAGTTGCCTGCCTGCCTACCCACAAGAGACAGGAGCAGTATGAGGGCAAGCGTCTGCTGGTTGGTGGTCATTGCGATTCGCGACAAAGCACAAATACACTAATAACTACACGAATACACTAATAAAAAGCTAATAAAAAGCAAAGGGCGAACTGTGGTGTCAGGCAATAACTATATATAATTAATATACAATAAAGTGTATTAAAATATGCTATATGTGCAAAACCGCGGCAGTAAAATACGATAAAAAGATGGCTGTCGCTAGATTTCTTTCTCTCTGTCATCTTGCTACAAGGCGTTTTTTTTTTTCTCACAGCAAGCGCTTCATCCCAGCACTACCGGCGCACTGCCAGCGTTTTTCAGCTGGAAATATGCGGCAGGTGGACGCAAGCCCTAACTGAGTGTTATTATAAAGTGTTACCAAGTTATGTAATTTTGCAACCAAGGGTCTCACAGGGTACTTATGAAATGTATACCCCGCATTTCATTGTATACCCCGCATTTCATTGTATACCTGTATGCCGTGACAATTAAAACTCTTGACTTGACTTGAAGGGTGCCGTGACTGAAAAAAAGTTGAGAAACGCTGGTATATATGGTGTGGCTTTGTGGTACCACAGTAATTTCTGTGGCTCTTAGTCTCTGACTAGTTGGCCACCCCTGCAGTAGAGGTTCGATTTTTAAGAGTTGGATCTGTAATTTCTATTTAATTTCTTCCTTAATTTACATGAATTAACATAATAATACGGTTATTTTGTGGGTTTATTAATTCATTGACTGCCACGCTGTTTTCCCATCTTTACTCCCTGGCGCCAGCGTTATTGACAATTTTCACGATGTTTGCGGACCCATCGTAATATATTCTATATTATAGCTATGGAGACAATAGTACGGCTCATTTGACAGGCACTATTTATAGTCCAACATGGACTAACCAGTTAATTTCTACATACTTTCGTTTGTGCACTATTCCATGCTAAACATCGCCCCGTTTAAAAAATAATCCAGTCTCGTTTTCTAGATAGTGAGATATGACGTGTTATATGCATATGCGCAAAATCGTTCAGGTTGCTCGCCTGAAACCTATATTATTTCCAAATCAAAGGTATATACCATATTAGATGTTTCTTCACAAAATCATCAAGGGGGGTGGGGGGTCGTTTTACAAAGCTGCGATCGTTACCAAAAGCATGTTTTAGGTTCGGTAAAATACGACGCTGTGATCAATACAAAAGCATATTTTAGGTTCGGTAAAATAGACCTAAAATAGACCTTACCTTAGTCGGAAGGTACTCCAAAATGAATAATCCCAGTAGTTCCATCGCGATCGCCATTACTGGTGTGCATTGGGCCTGGCCTATAATATGGGAAACAATAGGTTTCAGGCGAGGCACTGAAAGACAACTGAGAGACCCAGTTCAAAAGGTAGGCGATACAGCCACCTGTCAGGATTTGATCGTCATTGCAATTATAACATAGGCAGCGGTGCCAGGGAGACACAGGCAGGTCCGCGCGAGTGTTTAGAATGGGAACATCGAAAAAAAGAAAAAGTTGCAAAATTTAAAAGGACTCTGTTCCCTAGTGATATACTGTATGGTCCCAAGATGGTGGTCTCTCCAGTTTTAGCAAATTAGTGGTAATATTAGTGGTAAACTTGTTTTAAGTCCGCTCACCCAGAACAGTTCCTTTCATATCGTACACCTACAATATATTTTGGGCAATCTGACAACATTATCTGCGATCTTCAGCTCCCCAACGAGTTCGCTCAGACACAGAGGAATATCATCACAGCGCGGCTGGCTGGCCGAGCTCCTCGCCCCTGCCATGTTCGTAAGTAGAAGAGGGGTACACGCGGAGGACTGAGCGCTAAGCTAAAGCTAGTTCCCCACCACCTATCGCTTCCCAGCATCTTCCTTGCTAACGTGCGCCCTCTGGCAAACAAAATGGATGAACTCCGGCTGCAGATCAATCATAAATGGATTAAGGAGGCTTAATAGCAAGATGCATGACAGTGCTATTGGGCTACCAGACCGCACTCTCTACAGTTTACAGTTTAATCACCTGTACATTGTTATATTTACTCTTATATTTGCACTATGGTTGGATGCCAAACTACTTTTCCTTGTATTGTATTGGCTGTATAATGACAACAAATTTTAATCTAATCTAATCTAATCTAATCTAATATAATCTAATCCAATCTAATTAGGTGGACATGAAACTACTTATACTATTTTCTAGATACTATATGTACAGTAATTCAGTGTATATCCTACACTGACCTGTATTACCCACCTTCATCTAACCACTAACATATAATTAAATGACAGTCCTCATTGTCAAGACACACAAAATCGCAAGTGATTTAGAGCTGCTACTAACAATTATTTAAGTAATAGATTCATCCAATGATTATTTCAATTATATCAATTAATTGGTACATCTAAATGGATAATTTTCATTCCACCACCCAAAAAAAGAAACACTTTTTCGTTTCCCCATGAATGCACACTTAAATCTAGCTAAAGATGCACTTCAACAGGATCTTTTTAACCAATCGTAACCTTTTAAAATAAAATTCTTCTTCTTCTTTTGTATTTGATTGTATTAACCAATCTGTCAATCAATTTAATCAATCTTAGCACTTTTGAATGAAATTCATATGTAGTAGAGCTGTTCTGAAACCCACATTGTATATGTTATTATATCATGCCTCCCACCCACAAGGCTGGCACCTCTCTTGACCTCTTATTCTCCCATGACTCCAGCATAATTAACACCACAGTAACTCCCCTCCGCCTATCAGACCACGTCTTTGTATCTTTTTCACCGGCTCTTATGCTAAAACCAATCACTCCAACTCACGCTGTCTCATTCAGACGCAGCCTAGACTCTTTGTCCCCCTCCACCCCGCCCAACCCCCACGCCTCTGACATCTCACGAAGAAGAGATCTCGGTCTCATAGCGCTTTACCTGCATAAATAAAGGACAAAAAACACCCTGTCTGCATCGAGTGGGACTTTCTCAAGAAGCCTGCCAGCCGTTTCACCCCGACTGTGGCTGACGGATGCATTAGAGAAGAGAGACAGAGGCTGAGAGCTGCAGAGAGGAAGTGCAAAAAGACTTGCCTCCCTGGTGACATCACCACTTAATTACCATGTCATCTCTTGTCAGTATTTGCACTTCTTCAATCAATATCTTAAAAAATATATATATATAATAATAAAATATATACAGTATACTAACCTTCCTACTGTCTTTTACTATCATGCACTTTGCTACTAATCTGTCTACTACTATGCACTCAAGACTGTAGCAAGACTGTCCTCCCTCCCCCAGCCCTGAACCCCAGCGCCATAGATAACGTCTATCATCTTTCTCCTCTCCTTTCTCTCTAACTGACTTGAACATGCCGTATCCAACCTGCTCTCTGATTTTCCATCTATTACAGAATGACCTCCTGGACCCTGAGGCTTCAAGAGATGTCACTCCACAGAGACGACCCTCGTACATCAGACCGGCAATGCGCCAATTGCGTCAATTTTGATCACCACGCCTCTATTTTGGTTGCGCCACGCCCCTTTTGGGGTGAGACAACTGGGGGAGTAGATAACACATGGATATAAATCACGCTGAAGACTTTAGTTACCCAGAAATAGTCATTACCTCTTAGTTTTAGGTCACTTGGAGATTCATGAGCGTAATAATATTTGGCGAGGTAGGGAAATGAGGAAATAACCTGCAGCTGTGGAAATGCATTAAAATCGAACCCAACTTTTTACAATGTGTGTGAACGCTCAATGGTGGCCAGTGTTTAAGTTTAAGTTTATTTGGATCCCCATTAGCCACAGCAGTGCTGTGGCTATTCTTCCTGGGGTCCATAACACGTAAAATACAGTTATAGGCTTTATACACTCACAACATAGATAAATTGTTATATAAAATTGAGGGGATCTTTGTAACAACAATATTCCTAGTGAATACAAGGAGTGAGCACTGAGCAGAGTAACTTATGTTTGACAAGAAAAGTGTTGGAAATAAATTGCTTGACTTAACATGATGCACTAACAAAGCAAACATTTCAAACAATATAAGCATTCTGCAGACAAATACAATGGCGGTCAATAGGAACAGTGTCTGTGTTTTCCCAAAAAGAAAGCGGGGCTGTGAACGAAGCTAAAGTACCCGGATTTGCCGATCAGATGTATAGCAGTGGCTCTTCATTTAGCAAGAGTGAAAGGTTTGGACCTGTCAGCAACCTTCGACACAGTCAACCATTAGATCCTCCTTGCATCACTTGCAGAAATGGCAGTTGCAGGTTCTGCGCTGACATGCTTCTATCAAGTATCATGATCATGACTATCATCAACTATCGGACCTGTGCCCCCAACACATCGGTGTCCCCCAGGGCTCAGTCCTTGGACCCCTCCCTGTCTCTCTCTACACCAAATCTCTGGGTAACATTATCACTTCTCATACCACTGCTATGCTGACGACACTCAACTCTTCCTCTCCTTTCCTCCCTCCAATACCCAAGTCTCTGAACAGATCTTGATCTGCCTGTTTTTTCCCCCATCTAAATGGTGACCAGCCACCTCAAACTAAACCTGAGCAAAACGGAGCTACTTCACTTGCCAGCAGAATCATCCCCATTAACAGATCTTTCAATCACTGTGGAGAACGTAGCCATCTCCGACCCGACCTGGCCTGAATGCAGCCGTCTCCGACCGCCAAGAACCTACGTGTGGTCCTTGATGACCAGAACCTGCAGATTCTTCCTGAGCAATGTGAGAAGGATCCGCCCCTTCCTGACAAAAGAAGCCATCCAAGTCCTCCTGCAATCAACTATTGCAATGCACTGCTAGCTGGTCCACTGGCTTGCGCCACCAAGCCACTTCAACTCATACAGAACACAGTGGCCCGCCTGATCTCCAGTCAGTCCACGTCACCCTGCTTGAGCTGCACTGGCTGGCATTCCGTGCAACAAGTGGTCTCTAACTACACACCATCAAGACCCCTGTGCTCTGCATCTTCCAGCCGCCTGATGTCCACTCCTCTTCAGGCTCCTGGGGGGTCATTGAAATGAAGCAGACTATTTTCTGTCCACAGTAGTGGAACAAACTTCCCACCACAGTCAGGATGGTTAAAACTCTGCCAATATTCTTACTGTCTTAGTGTCTTCTTACTGTCATCCACTCTTCCTAATATACTACATATACTCAACACTGCAGCACTCAAGTCTGAACACTTTGATGAACATTGTTAGCTGATAGAGTTGTACCCTTCCTACTGACTTGTCGTACAACACTTGTAAGTCGCTTTGGATAAACACGTCAGCTAAATGACAAAATGTAAATGTAAATATTCCGCTGTCAACTAAAAACACACCTTTTCAATCACTATCTGAATAAAATAAAATTAACCTTCTTATTGTCTATACAATTATGTACTATACTACTATAGTATACTACTATAAAGGAATATCTTATACTACTATTTACTATACTACTATTTACTATACTACTACTGTACAGTATGTCGATACTTCTATTTACTACTACTGTATGTCTATACAACTATTTACTATACTACTAGCCACTGTATATCTATACTACTATGTACTATGCTACTACAGTATTCCTATACTGCTATATGCTACTATGTCAAAGTGAAACACTCAAGTTCAGCACTGCTAGACAAACGATACTACTTTCCTCTAACCACCAAGGGTGTACACTTGTGCTGACGCGTTGCACACAATGTACAAGTCGCTTTGGATAAAAGTGTCAGCTAAATGACTAAATGCAAACGTAAATCGTATTAACTAGGTCTGAGGAAATGTGGTACCTATTTGTCTGTCAAATGAATGCCATACAAGGGCACACGCTGCTAATCTCTGTGTACATGGTGTATGCCAATGTAAAGTATGTACAACAAAACTGCTTCGAAACATCAAGCTAGAATTCAATTATGTGAATGCTGAATGTGTATCTTCCATTAATCAAAAGCTAATTTCCTAATTAATCATTTTCTAATTAGAAAGCATTCTGTTTTCAAAAGCCCTCCGCGGCTCATTCATGTATATTTAATGACTCGGTTTGGTTTAAATCTTGTCAAAGAAAAACACTGGCCTAATTAATGCAGCCACTATTTGAGATTAAAATTATGATGTGGAGCATCTCAGTGAGTGATACATCTCTCTCGTACTTTAAACAAACTATTTTCACTTCCCTTTAGATAACCATCACACAAAGTAGTAGAAAGTAGAACATAATCCCCATTCCTTCCCTTTACTTATACACACACGTACACATAATCGGTAGAAAATGGAAACGCCAGCAACCAAAGCATCCACATGCTGTAGGAGAGTAAGTGTATAGGCGCAGTGAGAGTTCCCAGACATGGAGGGCCACTGGGGTGTTATCGTTGGAATGTATGCATATAGAGGTTGTTATCCGTCAGCAAGAAGCAACATCAGAAAAGGCAAATTGTGTGTAAATTTGTTATGGATCAAATCACTCATCCAGATACTTATGCTGCTGGATGCATGTTCTTTTTAGATGCAAAGCACCTCATAGACTGGTGTGACTGAGTGGTTTTGAACCTGGCTGGGAGCATAGGATCCACAGGCGGCCGCACTAACCAGCTGAGCTAAAGGGTCAGACCCATTAGCAGGTGCTGGTGGACAGCGACTCAGTCATCAGTAGTTTACAGTCATCCTCCCCACCGAGAAGTGCGTTCTCGTACGTTCTTTTGTCTGTGCGTGCACTGTTCCGGGGTTAAGGCACTGAGATCCCAACCTGGACACAGATTCACATCCCACGACGGTCACCAATGTAACTAGTAATAGAGTAATAGCCCGCCTATACTTATAATATACCTTTTTCTTTTTTTTTATATATAAAATAATGACACAGGAGACATGAGATCTGGTCGTCAACACAACAGCTTCTTTTCCTCATTTATTTACTTCTTCTTCTGCTCCAAAATACCAAATGGAGTGGAGAAGAAGTGGGACAGATGTGCACATATAAACTATTCCCCAAATCAACCCCAAAGAGGGGGTTGCATGTATATTAGGCTATACCCCACATGATCCGATTATGAATGAATGGATCATTTATTTTCACGTCATACAATTGATGTGTTCCATATCCTACACCGTCATTTTCATTCATTCAGGTTAGGACAAAGATTGATCCAACAAAAAATAAACATGATAATGCGTCAAGAGCAGAGCTCTGCATTTAATCGGCGACCCAATGCATAATGTCTGTTCCTGTGTGTCGCCCATCTTACAAGTGTGTGTGTTGCTGCACAAATAAAGACTTCTTCTTCTTCTTCGTCTTCTTCTTCTTCTGATAAAAGGTAGCATGCAGATAGATAATTATTCTACAAGCCACCAGCCTTGCGCCAGCATGAAAATAGAGCCCCCGGTGTCCTAGTTCTATGTGATGGCCTTGTCTTGTTGTATTGAAATGATTAAGGACTGCACTGTCCATGTAATGTACTGTCTTATATTATACATTTCTGCAAAATTGACATTTTCTTTTTGGGCTTTTAGTTGTTTCTTGTGGCCTCAGTAAACAGGACACCGCCTGAGAACGAGCTGCCTGCACACAGTGTGTGTGTGTGTGTGTGTGTGTGTGTGTGTGTGTGTGTGTGTGTGTGTGTGTGTGTGTGTGTTTGTATCCCTGCATAAATCAAGGTGTGAAATGAAATGAAATTCCTGAGTGACCCGCAAACAACAGAAACTGCAGGAACTGTATTTCTAGGCCCCCGTGCATAATGGATGTCCAAAAAGTCAATTTATCAGTGATCCTGGGTATGGCTTGCGCCAGGCAGTGTATGCTAATGCATCCTTAGTCTCTGGGGAGAGATAAAAGTGGGGACGGGAACATTGTTTATTGGGAACGGTGTCCAACATAAATCATGCAACGGGAAAGCGGAGGAGATAACTCACCTTTCACTTTGTTTTTGGTCCCAGCCGCTGATAGCATGAGGGGGTAAAGGAGGAGGGAAACAGGCAGCGTTAGACAGCTCGTATGAAAAGAAGAACACTAATAATAGGATGACCATCTTCACTTCCGTCTCATGCTGTCCCTCTTTCTTTCTTTCTTTCTTTTTGCTTCTTCTAAGGAAGGAAGCGCTCACAGTCACACGTGAGCCGCACATGTGCATTGTTTTCTTCATGAGGTAAGAGGAAAGCAACGGTTACGATTGGATGGTCGAGGAAAAGGGGGCGGAGCTCGGAATCTGTCGATTAATGGAGGGACGGGGTGTTTAATTTGGAGCTGATAATGGATGACCACCAGTGACAACCCTTGAAGTCCCTCAAGAACAGGAGTAGAACGATGTCTTGCTACTTTGTGTGTGTGTGAGGGGGGGGGGGGGGGGGGGAGATAGAGAGAGAGAGATATGCAAATATGCTTCTTACATGTATAATGTTGTTCCCCTCTGTAGTCTGTCTTTAGCTCTGGTACCTCCTTAAAGGTGAATCAGGTCATTTCCGACTTTGTACAAAAATCAAGGCGTTTGCTTGTTTTTTTCATCATCTTTTACCATTACAGAAAACATTTGTAGCTATTTTATGTCAGATGTGGTGACTTCATGGGTTCATGTAGTATTTAAAATACACTGGAAGCCGCAGACAGTGGTGAATTGTCAGAAAATAACAAACCTTTTAAAAAAAATTTAAACAAGGCAAGAATGACTTGGAACCCACATGTCAAAAAGACTGGTATGGAGCTGCAGTTGGAGGAGCTGACCAGATTGGCAGAGGCTTGGCGTTCGTGGCTGTTTCCTCTGCATATAGGGGTTGACAAGAGCTCCCATGAGCTCCTAAAAGGAGTCTCATCTTGGAATAATTTACCATCTCTGTTTAAATGCATTATGCACAGTGGCACATCCTAAAAAGGGTCGTACAGGAAGTAGGGTTATGATCAAATAGATATCGTGAAGATATTTGTAATGTTTTGAATATTGAAAGACAATTAATGTATATATATATACTGTATATATACAGTATATATATATATATTTTTTTTTACTAATATTTTAAACAAAATGTTATGACATGTTATAGTCTAACCATCTCATCAACAATGTCCATATACAAACAAGAAAAAATACTAACGTTCTCAGGGCAGTTATGCTGCTATGATTAGCAATTAATCATGACATAACTGATGAGCTGTGCATGTATGTTCTCAGATTGAAATGCACACCGTGCTGTCACAACACATCAGTGCTTTTTCAATTGCAAATGATTCAACGACACAACGCACCCCGGTCCTTAACTAAGCTATACGTACAGTATGCTAATCACGGCAGGACAGCTGTTTCAATAGCTAAATCGCTGGTGGTCATTGGTACAAACAATACCCAGTGGTAAAATGACCAAAACATTCATCGTTCTGCGTTAAAAGATGTGTTTGGAACCGTAGACTTCTGTGTTCTCATTTTCATATCGTGATATATTCTGGCCTGACACATCGCCAGGCCGCCGGAATGCGAAACGATCCGCGGCCAAGCGGCTGTCATTCTCTGGCCCAGTGACCTTGTCCAAGTGCTCCGCTCCTTCTGTCTCTGCCATTTGTCCAGGAGCGCTTTCAGCTACTTGTCATTTCTGACGCTCGTGGCTGCAGCTTCTTCATGCAACTTCATGCTCTTCATCACCACAACCCTAGTATTGTTTTTAAACAATGTTGTAGCACACCTCTGAGAGAGAGAGAGAGAGAGAGAGAGAGAGAGAGAGAGAGAGAGAGAGGACAGTATGTGTGCATGCATGTGTGTGTGTGTGTGTGTTTCCAGTGAGTGCACACACCACCGCTGTCCCTTGAGAAATGTGCCGCTTCCACCATAACAATAATAACATGTTCACAGAGAAAGGTGGCTGATACAGCTAAGGTACAGTATGTGTGCATATGTGCATGCGTGTGTGCGTGTGTAAGGGGGAGGAGGAGGAGGAGGAGGAGGAGGAGGAGGAGGAGGAGGAGGAGGAGGAGGAGGAGGAGGAGGAGGAGGAGGAGGAGGAGGGAGATTCAGTCTGATGATGCATGGTGGCCTTTACACAGCCTTTAGACAAATACTGAAATTCAATAAAAAATAGAAACCAGTTTGATTTGTTTATTTGTATATTCGGTATTGCGGCTGTAACGGAGCCTAAATCAAATGGTAAATCCCAACATATCAAACCGCGGCGTAGTACGTCTGACATAATAAACGCTGGTATATGAAACAGAAAATGGGTCCATTTTGACCTGAATATCACAGGGAAGGACGAGACATGTCACCGGCATAAAAACTAGGTCATTTATTTGTAATCCTCGAAACAAGTAGCTCTTATCGTCCAATCGGGAGCCTCGGAAAGCTGTACACGTTACGTATGCCACTCCGCAGTCTAATGGAAATTCATTGTTTTTGACACTCATTAATCTTTCTGTGCCCCCCCCCCCAGCCCCTCCCTTCCCCATTTCCCCATTTACACGGGAGTTATTAATCTCTGACTCCCGCTAAATCTAATAGTGTTGACAAAGTCAGACGCCGTGATAAGATTCTCCTTGCTGTGAACTGGGGAATGTTTGCCAGCACATGTCCAGCATATCAATATATTCCATGTGAGAAAATGTAACGTTTTTTCTTTGCCATTCCAAGGAGGGGGCGCTTTCTCACTGAGAAAAAAAAACATATCTGGGAACCAGTGTTGGGAAAGTTCACTTTCTACATGAACTAGTTCAGTTCACAGTTCACATTTTTTTAAATGAACTAGTTCAGTTCATAGTTCATAATTCAAAATGTTGAACTAAAGTTCATGGTTTCAAAAATGAACTAATTTAGTTCTTTTTAGTTCTTTTTTGAATATTTTTTTTTATTATAGATGTTTCACGTACAGTTACTTACATTACAAAAACACACATTGGGACAAGGGGGGGGGGGGGTCCTCCAGTTCATCTATATGCCATCATCCACACCATAAGCAAGCAAAAACAAAAAAAGAAAAACAAGCAAAAAGGAAAGCAGACCAAGACAGGCACTGTACATTATTGCACTTGCCTCGAGCCTATTCACATGTAAACATACATATATTTATTTTTTCTATCCTAGGTCTGTCCATACAATGGGGCATTGGGCCTTTAGAAGGATCCGATACATTTCAGCAGGAAAATAGTCTAATAGTGGGGCCCACACACCTCCTGAAAGGAAGCGTTGTTGCCTCTATGCACAGTGTCTTTCATGGGGTAGCAGCATACCGAAGATCTCTCTATACCACATTTGTAAAAATTGAGGCTTATCCTTAATCCAGTTTATCAGAATGCATTTCCGGGCTGAAAGTAGAAGTTTATCAAATAGTTTGAATTGTAAACTCTTTTAAATGCATACGACGACGTCTAGAGTCTGACTCTGACTGAGCGAGTGCTGCTGCAGCGCCTCTCGGCTTCTGCGCGCAGATTCTGCTGTAAGCACTGTTCCACTGCTTGTTGTGAGGAGGAGTCTGATCACGTAGCCAATAGCAGGGGGTGACAGGCACGTTGCCAGATCGGGTGGTTTTTACGCATCATTTTTGTCCAGTTTACAGTGTGTTTTAACTGAGTTTTCGGCTGAAATGCATATGAAATATGGCACATCTTTGAACGCCGTTATAATAACAGAGTGCCGAGAATGAACGCACTTTTGAACTCCGTTACACAGGGCTGAGAATGAACTCGTTCTCAATTACGTTCATTTAGCGGATATACAGTACGTTCAGTTCAAGTTCGCCCAAAATACGAACGCGTTCATGAACGATCGTTCATTGAACGCGTTCAGGTACATCACTGCTGGGAACACGATGGCACCTTTTTCCACAAGTTAGACGTGTTTTTGAGAAGAAAATGCACAAGTGTGTAATGCTATCTAAACACGTGCGCTCCGGATTCGTCGTCCCCACAGTCCATGACTGCACGCCTTTCACATACAGTATGAAGCACACTTGTTCCCATAATGTTTGGCAACACATTTGTGAACATGAACAGCGCCCTCCCAAAGTTTGTCTCCAGAGAACCAGAACTCTCATCTGTGACAATGAATGGAAGGTGAACTCTCTGGAGTCATACCCTCTTTTCATACAGAGATGGTAGCAAATAAAGGCGCTAGGCTCTTAAGAAATGTGGCATTGCTCGTTCTAGACCTATTCATACCGCCTTTATAAAGCCACCACATTGCTGGCACATTCCATTTCACATTGAAAATGACTTTTATTGCGATAAAGCACCTTAGCTGTTACAGATGGTACAGAAGACCATGAGCTAAAGGACGTTTAATTTCCCTTATCGTTACTCTCTTACAGTTTGAAAGTGATTTTAGACGGCGGGAAAACTTTATACGGTGGGAAAAGTATCTACAATTTATGGATGCAGACCAGTCTCCTAGCAAACTTGGCCATGGCCAGAAAGGAACCTTATATTACGGCAATCCAATAAAAGGCAGCTTTTTCTCTGTAGTGGTGCAGTTAGGGCCTGGGTACATTGATCCATCACTGAACAGATTTGACGGAAGGTATTACTGTCCGTTGGTTTGTTTTGAACCCTCTGAGTTCCTCTGTTTTTAACCTGCGCAGCACAACTGTCTTTCAGAGGCTGTAGCAGGCTTTAAGGCTAGAGTACCATATGGAACTAGACAACCTGGGGTACCATGTTTGGAAGGTGGCTAAATAATGCTACAAAGTTAGGTAAAATTGTTATGGGGGAAAAACTTCGATGGCTATTTTCAAAGGGGGCCCTTGACCTCTCTGAATGAAGTCATATGTTGTACATCACATGCATGCCCACTCTATGCTAATAAATTCCATGCAGTTTTGGTCAAGAACCAAAGTAGTTCTTTGCACGCAGTAGGGTAACGTTAAATCCAGATAACAGCCAGGTACATCCAAACAGCCCGTCTGAAAATACTAGAATCCAACATAGTCTGGTGAAATAATAATAGGTGTTATTTTCAACATATTCATTTTTTTTTTGTATTTGACCATTTCTACATATGGGGTCCCTAAACAGTCTTGGAATTACATACATTGAGTATGACTGGAAACCTGAGACTCTTGTGGATCCAATGAGCCCAATTATATTACTGTAATGTGATGTTAGTCCCCGTAGTAGCCATGTCATTGTAGTGAGACAATTGCTTGAAACTTACCTCACCGTATAAAATGACCTATTGTGACCTCTACGATAATCACAGCCTCATGGAACTTTAGAAGCACAAACTAGAAACCTACTGTAGGGTATTTGGGGAATGTATAGCTTTCCTAGGTTTATTGATCATAAGGGGATGATTCTGAACAATTGCCAGAACAGAGGTGCTCGCCATCCAATCGCCAAAACATAAAATTATTTCAGAAATCTCCAAATATCAAAAGCCTTTAATCCCAAATCACAATGTGAATTTTCTGTGGTATTTTGGAGGCATTTTTTACCATGCTCCAAAATGGCAAAGTTTTGCACCAAATCTGTGTAACGAATGGTATCAACCCACAAATTGCTGCAATAACTTATGCAACATAATTGCATTGGTCATCATACACTTGATCGATGTTATCGGGGCCTTATATACTAAACTAAACATTCAAAATTGGATATATATTTGGAATAAATATGGAGACAATAGTATGACTCATTTGACAGGCACTATTTATACTCCAACAGGGAAAAAAACTTTTATTTCTACAAGTTTTATTTGTCACGGCATACAAGTATACAATGAAATGCATGCCATCGTTCATGCACTATCCCATGCAAAAAAAAATCCCGTTTCAAAAGAATCCAGTCTCGGGAGATATGACGTGTTTTGTGCAGCATGCGCATATTCGTGCGGGTTGCTCGCCTGAAAAAGAGATTTTAAAAAGGGAAGGTTCTGCGATTATTGTCTATTGCCACAGAGAACATTGTAATCCAGGATACCTGGGCCCTCATTTATCAACGTTGCATACGCACAGATATGTGCGTAACCCCTGCGTACGATCATTTCTAAGCAAAGTGTGGGACTTATCAAATGAACTTGTGCTTGACTTTGTGCGTATATCTAAGCACAGCTCGGAGCATGCGTATCTGACGCCCGGTGGTATAATATGAAGCCTGCATGTCTGCAACGCGGAAATAAGCTTCCGTGCATTACTTCCAACACTGGCGTGTTAAACTTCTGTATGACCCGTAATTCATTATAGTTCAGCGACAGTAGTGTAGTTATAACGGGCTCACGCGCGAAGAGGTTGGCCTGCTTGTTTGGCACGGGGGGGCAGACGCATAACACCCACCTCCAAACGCGATTAAATATTGTTTCAAATAAAAAGCGACATACTATTATTTTGTGTCATGTTTCCAAATAAGATTTGCCACAACGAAATGCTTTCTACTTCAATTTGTTGGTTAGAATAGATACCTCCATTGAAACTTCACTGAGACTAAAAGTAAAAGACAGTTTTCTTTTTTTTGTGAGCTCCGCGCACAGACGTGATAATAATAATAATAATAATAACAATAATAATAATAGCTTCATTTTATATATCGCCTTTCAAGAGACCCAAGGTCGCTTTACATAGATAGGGGGGGAAATAACAAAGTAATAAACATAGTGGACAGACACAACATATAAATATGATGATGGGATTCAAGTTCACGTTTTTATTGATCACATAGGCAGGCTATACATGGCACGGTCCATCGTGATATTGTAGATGGATCGAGCAATAGACTGTTACTGTACCACCCATGTAGCTGTCAAAGCTCCATCACAAATGCAGTTATGTGAATAGAAAGGGATTCCACTCAGTGATGGGCATTTGCCTGATAAAATTTATTCATTTAATGTCGTCGCTGCCGGGAGGAAAGGCATGCTGCATGTTTTCAATTCATTAAATAAAACGGATACTTTTTGCAAGGGTTTACTGACTGTCATATAAATAATCAACCAACTACATACTGTAACTTTTCAGTGCACGTTCTTATTTACATTGTGACAACAGCCTTGTGAGCTCCCGCACACAGACATGATGGAATTCAAGTGCAAGTTTGTATTGATCACATATAGGCAGGCTACACATGGCGTATAGGCTACATCATACTGTACATGGCAGTGAGATGCATTGTTCTTGTATATGCTCTCGTATTATTGTTTATATAGGCTACCCAATACCGACATCAAAATAGATTGTATGCATCTACAAATCATATGCAGCAGGTAGAAAATTTACGGAAAATCCGTCGCAATTTGGAATAAAATTGAGGAGAACTTTAATCCCTGGGTATTAATCGAACAAAACGGAAAAAGGCAGTCATATTCCAGCACGGTCTTTATTAGTTAATATGGTCTTTAAGTTAATAGATACCATATCCGACATCACCGTACGTGTACATGTCTGTCAGCCTGCGTATTTCTCCATAACACGCTTCCCTCGGCTTAGTCCACTTTTCCACATTTCATGGGGGTGTTCCATTACCGTATATGGTTAATTACGGGCGGTGCTATATGCAAATACGTAAAACCGTGCACGAGCTGCAGCGTAGGATCAAAGTGATATTTATCAAGACAGGTGTGCGTACACGTGTGATAAATCCCGTTTTTTTTGTGCGTACACACATTCTAAATTATGTGCTTAAGAACAAAGATAGAACACTTTCTAAGAATTGTTGATAAATGAGGGCCCTGTACTTTAAACAATTCACATCCCATG
Organism: Notolepis coatsorum; assembly: GCF_963971535.1. NCBI lineage: Eukaryota > Metazoa > Chordata > Actinopteri > Aulopiformes > Paralepididae > Notolepis > Notolepis coatsorum. The sequence goes on from NC_140165.1 coordinate 294,460,639, forward strand.
TTAGCCTCTCTTATTGGTATGCTAATTATCTCAAAAGGGGCAAAACACTGATGACCCAAAAATGCCATTCCTAGAAATAACACTATAACTCACTTAGATCAGAAAAATACTGGACCTCAAATTCTAAAGGATTTAATCAGTGTATGTCATATCAACCCTTTCCCTGGACTGGATCCCTGAATCTGTATTTTTACTTTATAAAGTACTTGACTTAAAACTGAAAATTGTTGTTATGACATTGATTTATGTCATCACTGGAGTAAAGCAGTAAGCATTTAAGATAATCAGAGGTACAGTACATTTATTTTTATTTTTTATCAGTGGGGCATGGACAATTAATGCAACCATTTACAGACTGCTATACAAGAGCTACTACAAAGAGAATTCTCAACAAAATATATCATTGTCAGATTGGTTGTAATACATTGGTGGTACAGTTACAGTAAACAAATGAGACCATTAATTTGTGAAACAATAGAGGCCTTACATGGAATGTTTGAGTAGTTCAGTGCGTGTCGGGGGGGGGGGGGGGGGTTGTTCTCTCATATAGTTCTATGGTTGTTCCTACTAGTCAAGTGGACTGCTGCAGATGTTGTTCCCTCATATAGTTATATGGTTGTTCCCTCATAGTGCTATGGTTGTTCCCTCATATAGTTCTATGGTTGTTCCTACTAGTCAAGTGGACTGCTGGAGACCTTGTTCCCTCATATAGTTCTATGGTTGTTCCCTCATAGTTCTATGGTTGTTCCCTCATATAGTTCTATGGTTGTTCCCTCATAGTTCTATGGTTGTTCCCTCATATAGTTCTATGGTTGTTACTACTAGTCAAGTGGACTGCTGGATACCTTGTTCCTTATATAGTTCTATGGTTGTTCCCTCATATAGATCTATGGTTGTTCCCTCATAGTGCTATGGTTGTTCCCTCATATAGTTATATGGTTGTTCCTACTAGTCAACTACTGGAGACGTTGTTCCCTCATATAGTTCTATGGTTGTTCCTACTAGTCAAGTGGACTGCTGGATACCTTGTTCCTTATATAGTTCTATGGTTGTTCCCTCATATAGATCTATGGTTGTTCCCTCATAGTGCTATGGTTGTTCCCTCATATAGTTATATGGTTGTTCCTACTAGTCAACTACTGGAGACGTTGTTCCCTCATATAGTTCTATGGTTGTTCCTACTAGTCAAGTGGACTACTGGAGACGTTGTTCCCTGATATAGTTCTATGGTTGTTCCCTCATATAGTTATATCGTTCCTACTAGACTAGTGGACTGCTGGCACAGCGCTAACACAGTGTGGAGAGAGGTCCGGCTATGAAAAACAACATGTGGAATAAAACAATCTGAGCGGAATGAAATGTATTCAGATGTAAATGCTTAGACACAGTTTAAACCCTGTTGCTAGGTAACCGTCACACATAATTAGTTAAATCACCTGTGGTAGCATGATATCCAACAATCCAAAACAAAATAGACACCTTTTTGACACCACCAGGAGCTAAAAGGAAAACTGCTGTGCGTTCCTGGTAGTGTTAACATCGCTCACGTTACAAAGCCAAGAGCAAGACAGTATGGCGAGGCACACCCCTTCCTCAGCTTCTACTGAGGATGGCGCTATTCTGCCTTCAAAATAAAAAGGTAACCATTAGTGAAAAAGGAAATGCATAATTTCGGTGCAGTGGTAGAGCAGGTAAAACACTGAAAAAGCATATTACTGTTCTACTGTGACTTGTTTATAGGATGCAGTAATAAGACACCAAATGATTATGTTTTTGTTGATATATCTCATATATCACAAACATTCCATGCAAGGCCTACATTGGTAGCTTAATTCTAGGGACGGTTTATGGATTGGATTAGTCCCGCCCCAACAGGAACGCGGGAAGGGGGGGGATGGGAGGGTGCTGCTGGTGGACACAGACACCTGTCACTCCAGCTACCAGGAGGAGAGAACATCGGAGGCTCAGCGCCAGCAGCTAACGAGGTTATACGAGCTATTATCTGTTCCTATTAGGGATGTCCGATATTATCGGCCGATATTGGCATAAAAATGTGATATCGGAAAATATCGGTATCGCTTATCAAAAAAAAAAAAAAATATATATAATATATATATATATATATATATATATATATATATATATATATATATTAATTTTTTTAACATTTATTTAACCTTTATTTACCCAGGCAACCAAGTAAGAACAAATTATTATTTTATTTATTGTCAAAGTATGCATAATGTTGTGTTAATTACACAACAAGAGATATGTAATGTTAATTACCTGAAATTATTCAGTTTTTGGGGGGGGGGGGGGGGGGGGGGGGGGGGAACCCTGCATATATCGGTATCGGTTGATATCGGTTGATATCGGTATCGTAAATTAAGAGTTGGACAATATCGATATATCGGTATCAGTAAAAAAGCCAATATCGAGCATCCCTATAGTTCCTATGCATGCCTGGTGATACTAAATCCAAATTGAACTCAGCCATTTGAAATATAAGATTTGGCACAATCCATAAATGTACGAATTGGCTATAATAAGGTAATTTATAAGCCTGCTATTCTATATTCTATAATAATATTTCAAATTGCATTGGTCCGGATGGGAGAATTCAGTACTGTATCTACAAAACCTTCTGTTTAATCATCTTCCCTTTATTAATTTCCTTAGATTTCTTTGTACACATGATCTCAAGAAGGTACTGAACGAGATCAGTGGCAGTTTTTCATGTCTGGTCATTTTTAGCATGGTGTTATTCACTGTCAAAGATTCAAAGAAAAATCATAATTCATATTCTCCTTTGTTTTATCACAATTTAAGCAAGCCTAGTAATAGACACAATATTTCTGACACTGGGAAAACATTCACTGAGGTCCATAGATAACAAGAATATGCAAATGGCAGGCAGGATCCGGGATGGGAGTTTTGTGAAAGGAGGATTTAACAACTGGCAAAAGGCATCGGGAACATTTAGGGAGCATGAGAAGTCCTATCAATACACAGAGGCCGTCATCAAACTGGCAGCATTAAAAAAAACACTGATTAATGCATTACTCTTACAAGCTGTTGCCAAAGACCAAAAGACTGTGAACCAATACGAGGCCTGGAGCACCGTGACGGGGTGATGGGGTGTTTTGGCAGCTGATGCTGGAATGCATTTATGCGCAGGAGATTCTGGACTCACTGGACACTCACTGTTCTCATCAGGGAGTTTATTTCCACCACTCCTGAGTGCAAGACCACCTTCTGTCTTCTACTGTCTTAACTCAATCAGTGCCACCCACGTAATATTACGCGATTGCCCGACAACCGTTGGGTGCCAGACCACGTAATATTACGTGTTTAGCTCATTTTTCTTTTTTTCTCGATTTGAATATCCTATTTAATGCCAGGGACCCGTATGTTTCCGTTAGAAGCCCTACTGCGACGCCGATGGTGCAGTACCGGCCAGATTCTCCCAGGTGGCGGTATCGAGCTGCAGTAAACCTTAGTCCAGACCCTTGTGTTACACTGTAAGGTCTCCGGGCGCATATTTTCACTAGACGGCAAAGCTATAGGTTCAATCGGTCGCATCAAAATGTCTACGGGACATCCGATGCATATGCTGTGATTGATTATGCCGTGGCCCTAATCGACATTGGATGTACCAGATGGTGATTCAAAAATTGGAATATTATTTTTGGAATACTCCCGGCCACAGGTAAGGACTATCCGACATAAATTCTGGCTTGATCATGCAATGTTTTCATACCAATCGGGCTGCTACGCGTTTTTAGCATTCAATACTAATGCCGTTACTGGTAATAAATAATCAGAAACGCCCCCCCCCCCCTCCTTTCATGCATTCATGATGGAACATGATATTGATCAAATGCATTTGGATTTTTAACTCTAGCTCTTGTGTGGGGCCGAAACGGCAATCGATTTAACGTTTAGCTTAGCGCCTTATAACTATAGCTTTGCAAGAATTATCCCAGACCATTCTGATATAACGCTCATATTCATTACGGTATAAAACGGGAACGTATTGATGAAAAAAATATTTCTTTATGGCATATTGAAGGGAAGCTTCATACTGTGAATTTACAATGACATTGGACCCATAGCTATAATATAAAATATAGATTTAGCTCTACAAACAAGGTGACACACTCCTATCTTTTAAAGCGTGGCCTAGCTAGAACAGGATGAGGCCAATAGCTGGCACTGATTGAGTTAAGGTACTGTAGGCAAATGTGTTGTTATTATCTCTCCTGCGCCGTGCATGCTCACTTGCTTGGTCTTGGTCACAATAGTATGTATTGCTGGCGGCTGGCGGGTCCGATGTCACTGTCTTAGTATTGAAATGTTTCAGCACCACGGACAGCAATTTTTGTTGTGTGTACGGTTGTTGTCACAAATTGTCACTAGCGCTGACTGTTAGAAGCCTATGAATATTCATGTGTTCAGTTTTAATCAGTTTAATCTCTGTTAACTCTGCATCTGCCATACGATCCTGTGTGCAGTGTCCAGTGTGCACTATAAAGTTCAAGTGCCTTGTTGCTACTCGGCTGCGTCTCAATAAAAAAAATCATCTTCTGATTTGGAAAAAGCCTGCTGCATTTCATGTGTGAACTGTCCACATGTTGGTGTTCAAGTTTGCTGAATTTCAAATTAATGGAAAATCACAAATGATTGAATATGATGTTATTATACAAGACCCCCAACTCTGCCTGACCTCCCGCGTCCCCATGACTTTGATGTTGACATCCTAGTGTGTCATATGCTAGACACATTCTGCCGTGCTGCACACACTGTTTACTGGACTAATCAAGGCGAAAATGTATCTCAGTAGCTCCAGGAGAGAGAGTTTTAGCTGAAGAGTCACAGTCGCAGTTATATTTTACCTTGCAACTAGGGATGCTCGATATTGGCTTTTTTACCGATACCGATATTCCGATATTGTCCAACTCCAATTTCCGATACCGATACCGATACCGATATCAACCGATACCGATATATGCAGGGTTTCCCCCCCAAAAAACGGAATAATTTCAGGTAACTAATAATTTCACTGGATGCATTCAAAAGGCTTTCTAAATGTAAGCATTATCTGTGCAAAATATGATCATTAAAAAAGTAAAAATGAAAATTTTAAACCAACATGCATACTTTTGACAATAAATAAAATAAGAATTGGTTCTTACTTGCTTGCCTGGGTAAATAAAGGTTAAATAAATGTTAAAAAAAAAAAAAAAAAAAAAAATTGTTATTGTTTTTTTTTTTTTTTTACCGATACCGATATTTTCCGATATCACATTTTACTGCCGATATCGGCCGATAATATCGGTCGGCCGATAATATCGGACATCCCTACTTGCAACCTAAAAATAACTGTCCAACTGCTTTGTTAGATAGTTAGCTAACAAGCTACTGTTGTTAGTGACTCAAAAGCACAGAAGGATACAGCAGCTGGCAGACAAAAGAGCGGGAGGGGGAGACAAACTAAACCTTCAACCAATTCTGCTCATAATTGCTATATAGGCTTAATGTAATACAAATTATAAACCTTTGGCCAACATCTCATCAAGCTGAAACCATTCAGGGATGAAAGCTGGGCACAATTTTCCTCTTCTCTAACCATGTGTCGCTGTGCTGTTAGTGAAGCACCACAATGATAGTTGTAGAGAGTGTGGATGTTGTCATTGTTGTCAATAGATGTATTATGTAATTGATGGCATCGATGAGTCGACCAAGCCCTACTAGAAAGCCACTTCTCTTCTGTGGTATCTACAGTACAAAGGGCTTTTGTGAGGCACCTTTGTCACACCTTGTTTGAAATCATTAGAAAAGTGGGCTGTTAAAACCACTGGTAACCTTTATAACAAAGTTCTCTGCTGTGGTGATAGACATAATCAGTATGTGAGAGAATAATTGAGCACATTCCCTTTCATTAAACCGTCCCCTTAAAAGCTCAAGCAAATGTTCTATTACTGTACCCTTTTCAGCCACAGCCGTCACAGATCATAATGTTCTCTTGGGGCGACAGTGGCTCGGGAGGTAGGGTGGTCGTCTGGCAATCCGGAGGTTTCCTCCCGGGCAGCGTGTCGATGTGTCACCTTGCATGGTTGCCTCCGCCGTCGGTGTGTGAATGTGTGAGTGAATGGGTAAAATGTGAGTAACAAATTGTAAAGCGCTTTGGATAAAAGCGCTATATAAAAAAGCAGCCATTTACCATTTACCATTCTCGGTGTCAACCTGTGAATTTTGCAAGTGAGAGCAGGATAATGCCTTTTCGAGGTGATTATGATTTTGGGAGATAGGCAGGATTCATTGCCAACTACTACCTTATCGTTGTCGCTATATGCACTACATGACTACATGACCTGTGCACCAACAGTGCTGGACTTTGTTTGTAATTTGGTAGAAGAAACAATCCCCTCTACCACAATTAGAGTTTACCCAAACCAAAAGCCCTGGGTGGACAAATCCATCCGTGAGGCTCTGAAAGCGCGCACCTCAGCATACAACGCCAGGCTTGAGACAGGCAACATGAATGACCACAAGGTGGCGAGATACAACGTAAGGAGGGCAGTAATAGAAGCAAAATGGCGCTACAGGGATACAATTTAACTTTAATATGAACAGGCTGACTCTAGAGGGATGTGGCAGGGCCTCAGAACGATGACAGATTACAAAGGCACCTCCCTCAAGCTGAACAGTGACATCCAATTGGCAAATGATCTCAATATCTTCTATGCGAGGTTTGAGGCTGTGAATAACAACACCAGCCTACAAACCACTGCAATGGAGGGGGGGGGGGGGGGCACTGCCGATGGAGACTCAGTGTTCAGGATAACAGAACATGAGGTGAGGAGGACCTTTAAGAAAGTGAATATAGGAAGGCAGCAGGACCGGACAGTATCCCCGGCCGTGTCCTAAAAGTCTGTGCCGACCAACTGGCCCCGGTATTCACTGACATATTTAACCTGTCCTTAGAACAGGCTGTCATCCCCACCTGTCTGAAGAAGTGTTCTGAGGCTGTGTTCTGAGTCCCTCCTCTACTCCCTGTACACACATGACTGTGTGGCACAGCGGAACAACAACACAATCATCAAATTTGCTGACGACACAGTAGTGGTGGGCCTGATCTCTGCAAACGACGAGAGGGCCTACCTGGAAGAGGTAAAGGTTCTAGCGGGATGGTGTCAAGAGAACAGCCTCTCCCTGAACGTCAGCAAAACAAAAGAGATGATTGTGGACTTCAGGAGGTCGGGGGTCAGGGACTACAGCCCCCTCAGCATCGACGGGGCACCAGTTGAGAGTGAACAGTTTTAAGTACCTCGGAGTCCACATATCTGAGGACTTGACATGGACCACATACATTGACAGTGTTATCAAGAAGGCACGACAAAGCCTCTACTTCCTTAGGCGCTTAAAGGAAAACTCCAACATTTTGGGAAATTAGCTTATCTTCCCTGGAGTTAGACAAGAAGATACATACCTTTTTTGTCTCTGTGCGTGCATTTAGCTTAGGGAACAGTCACTCCGTTAGCATAGCTTAGCTTCATCACTGGAAGTGAGGCAGATCCGGAGCCTTACAGTGTATAGTTTGATTGATTTATTGAAAAGTTTATTAACAGATTGCAGAATACACTCCAAATACAACTCCATAAAACGTTCATGTAAACATGTTGTGACCTGTGTATTCACCACGTGGAGAAATAAAAAATAATTGAATTAGACAATTACGTTTTATAAGCAAATATACTCTGATTTTTTTTTTGGCCCAACCACTCCTCTCTGAGCGCAGCCAGTGATTTCAACGTGACGCTGTGTTTGTTTACATTCTCATTCATTCAAAAGATCCGAACCGATTGAAGTTTATGGATACCATGACTTGAAATCCTCTTACCTTGACGATTAAAAGCCTCCCCAATTTAGAAAACAGTAATCCAATGGCTGGTATTGTTATATACCGGACGCTCTGAGCTAACCGGAGCTAACACAGATCAGGATCGTAAAGCATATATAATGACTTCCTTTCTGGGGTTGTCAAAATAAAAGTGCAACGTTTATAGCAGCGGAAAACGTTTATTTTGTACATTATCTAACGTTAACACGAACCTAAACTAACGTTACAACTAACCTAAAGTTAGTTTAGGTTCCAGTCAACATTGTTTTTTCATTGGTACATTTCCGTTTTATACCGTTTTGAATATGAGTATAGTTTGGGTGCTTCTGAGTAATTCCAGAGAAAGACGCGATAATAGCATTTTAGTGGAATACACTAAACACGTTGTCATTTTTCACCTGATGACACCTGATGACAGGAGGTCCGTGCCACGTTCAACAGCATTGCATATTGAGGGGGGGAGGGGGGGGGGGGGCGGGGGGGCAGCCTCTCAGATGTATCGTTGAAACAGGTTACCTCACCTGAGTATTTAAACCCCGCCCGCACGGCTCGGATCGTCCTAGAAAAGAAACTACACCATTCCCAGTGGAGTGCAATACCAGCTGGAAGGCGTAGGCGGCGGTATTTGCCCTTTTGCGAGCTCAGACCCATTCCCAACGCTAACATCAGAATGGATGGATGAAAATGAATAGATATCGCTAATAAAAGAAATAACGATTAAAACCTGAGTTTTCTCGTGATTGGCGCTTGGCGAGTTAACCCGACTTTTCTCGTGATTGGCGCTGAATGAGTTAATAAAAAAATATATAAAAATAAAAAATTTATTCTGTACCTTTCTAAAAGCTTTTTGGATGTCTTCTTAAAATATTATATTAATAAAAAATATTATATATATTTTTTTAGATTACTATAGCACCTTTAATTATTGCATATAGCTAGAATCTCAAAGTTACTTAGTATTGTTACTTTACTTGATACTCGAGGACCCCAGAAAATGTATGAATAAACCCCTCTGCGTTCACTGCCAGGCGACCACGGCACCGCTCCCTTTGTTGGCAACTGTGGGCACCTCTAAGAGAAGCTAATGAGAAACAGGTCAGTTGGTCATTGTTCCTCCAACCTAGATGCTTAATTACTTTTCACACCCACACTGGCTCCCCAAAGGTGCTCAAATGAGGCCTCTCAGCAAAGACATCAGAGCAGGCTCACAACATGGCTTTCAAAAGCAGTTGGGTGTCTGTGGGATGTTGCTCTTTCATAATTCATAAAAAAAAAAAAATCACCTTGCCATTTTGTGAATTGAAAAACATTTTTTCAAAAGAAACATTCAACGGTATCCCTTGTAGCCCATGTATGTGATCTAAATGTTACAGTTAAGATAATATCACATCCCACAAAATACACATATTCACAGTTAAAGACAGCAGACCGTGATAAGGTCTATAGACAAAGATCTACATGTGCTCTGCTCAGAGTCCATGCTTTTATTTTTCTCCTGGCTGGGGTATCTTGACAGCGCAAACACACCAGTCGCCCGCAAACTTTCTCTCCCATCTTAACAGACGTAGCTGTGCCCAAATCAGAGGCGTGCACCACGCGCATTTCCACAGAAATACACTCAATATCTGCATTTTTACCACACATATAGATGTTGTTCAACCAGCTAATGTGTCTGTATCTTTACCAATACAAATAAACCATATTACTATACTTTTTCAGGAGTACAGTCACACTGATCATCATTCTAAAATGAATTATAACATTCTAATTAATTATATAATAACTGGTTATACATGCAAAATGCACAATAGAACACTGGAACTGTAAATCTTTAAAAAAAATCTTCAAACGGGGACTGACTTCGTAAATAGATAGGCATTTACAGCTGTTCCAAATGAAAATGTGCCTTCCTCCGTGCACTTTTGCACACTCTGAAGTCGGACTCTGTGTGCCCGGCCACGCGTGCTGTTCGCGCGTGGCTGGTGTGTTTGCGCTGTGACGCATTTCAGTGTGCCACAACAGGAGGGTAAAATGCCTTATTGCATCTTAACAGGGTGTGTTGGCACACAGCGCAGAAGAGATGTAGGCAGGTGCCTGCTAGTGCCTCTAATGACATGATGCATCAAATTAACGTCAGACCAAAGAAAACAAACAGACCGATCCCGTCTGCAGCTCCATCATTATTATGCACCTGCCTTGAGGAGATAAAGGCTGGAAATGCTACTTCCTTCAACTAAACGGCTCCAAAAGCCCTCATGGTCAGCAGCCCGCACACCACGTCGGCGTACGGTTTTCACCCATAACTCACCAATCGCCTTTTACTGGCCAAAACATTCCCCCATTCCTCATCAGTCACCCCATCTGGGCGTTAGGTTCGACCTTCACTTGGCCTACGTCTCCTTCACTCCTTCTACCGCATCTAGAACATTTCCAAACTCCGTCCCGCCTGAAACCTGTCAGATGCAGAGAGAGTAACTGTTATCTCCTCAAGGCTGGACTACTGTGATGCACTTTTCACTGGGATCCCTGGCAGGAGACTCCAGAAGCTCCAGTACATCCAATACAGCGCTGCCAGGATCCTGATGAGAGTGAGGAAACACCATCACACATCACACCCGTCCTACACTCACTGCACTGGCTCCCCGTCTGCTTCAGGACTGACTTCAAAATAGACTTCTCCTGATCAGTGCCTCCACGGAAATGCTCTTAAGATCCAGCGACAGCCTGCTTCTCCGTGACCCCCCCCCCCCCCCAGGACCAAGCTCCGCACCACGGGGGATCGGGCCTTCTGTTCTGCGGCACCTCATCTGTGGAACCATCTCCCTGATCACTTGAGGGCACCACAGAATGTTGATGTTTTTAAAAATAGGCCTAAAAACCCTCCTTTTTAACAGGGCCTTCTCTTAATTGTTTGTTGTTCCACATCATATGGTAGGGTATGTAACTATGTCCTCCTGCATTCACACCCCTTACCCTAATCAAAGTAATTTCACATAGTTTCAGGAGAAGGGATTCATGATCAAAGACCAATCAGTTCTCTATTCCCCTCCAAGAGCTAATTACTTACTCGCCCTCATGCTCACGCGTGCCACGACCACTACCAAGCCGAATTACCAAATTCTCATGTGAGCCCATTACCTCCAATAAACTCTCAGCTAAGACCACACTCACCGTTCGCTCCTCCGCCAGTAACCAGTTCTCAGCTTTGCACGTCCCACCTCCGACCCGGCTTCCAGGCCCCCTTCAGACCCCCAGCGACTCCACAGCAACTTCCCGTACAGGAGGTTGGCCTTTATTCAAATTAAGACTCTTGCTTCTCTCCTGTCATGCAGTCTAGGGACAAGGCAACCATGTCCTGAGCCTTGCCCAGGAAGGGCCATGCCCGCCGGGGCTCCCCTCCTCCTGCCGTGCAGGCCAGGGTCAAGTCGCCCATATGTCTAAACTATTTTCACCCTTTCTGGCTATCCGGCGCAAACCCCGCCCGTTTTTAGCGAGCGGTCTACCCCTACACAGGCCTTTTTCTTTTTCTTTTTAATACATTTCGTAGTTTGATTATTGGTTGTTTTGTAGTTGTATGGTTGTTTTAAGCGGCTATTTCACCTACTATAGCACTTTGAGATTTGCCTTTATCCCTTTCACTACTGTAACACACTACAAAGGGTAACACTTTCACTACCACACTACATAAAGTTAACCCTTTCACTACCACACCACAGAAGGTTAACATTTCACTACCACTGTACCACACTATCGAAGGTTAACCCTTTCACTGCCACACTACAAAGGGTCAACACTTTCACTACCACACTACATGCGGTTAACCCTTTCACTACCACACTACAAAGGGTTAAGGTTTTCACTACCACACTACAGAAGGTTAACCTTTTCACTACCACACTACAAAGGGTTAAAACAAGTTTTCTTAAGGTGATTACAAATCCTGCGTAATAGCCAACGCTTTTGGAGGGGAAAAGGTTGGACGTGCATGGAATGATGCGGTTAGCATCACACACACACACGCACGCACGCACGCACGCACGCACGCACGCACGCACGCACGCACGCACGCACGCACGCACGCACGCACGCACGCACGCACGCACGCACACACACACACACACACACACACACACACACACACACACACACACACACACACACACACACACACACACACACACACACACACACACACACACACACACACACACACACACACACACACACACACACACACACACACACACACACACACACACACACACACACACACACACACACACACACACACACACTTAACAGTACGTGGACAGGGTGAGCAGCTTTAAGTACCTGGGGGTCCACATCTCAGAGGATCTGACATGGACAACACACATAGACTCAGTCGTAAGATACTCCAGTCCTTCTACTCCGGAGCTGTAGAGAGCATCTTGACTGGAAACATCACTGCCTGGTATGGAAACAGCACGGCACAGGACAAGAAGGCCCTGCGAACACCAGCTACTAGGACAGAGAGACTTCGGCTCAGCTTCTTCCCCCAGGCCATCAGAGCCTTGAACACTGAACTCTCCACACACAAGCACACATGAGCACACACACAACACACACACTGCACATGCTCACACACTAGCAGCCACTTTAACATGAGCAAACACACACTCATGCTGCACACGCTCACGCTTATGGCCACTTTACAAAAGGAAAGGTCACTTTAAGAATAGTATAGTATAACTTGAGATTGTATAATATAGCATGTACATAAAGACCCAGTGCCTCATCCGTAGCTAACAGTGTATTGCACTACCACAGGACCTAGCATGTCCTACTATGCTCTGTAAATAACTGATGTACATATACCGATATGCCCTACTCTGTTTACTTGTTTTATTGCACAATGTCGTTCTATTGGATTCTATTATATATTACTATTGTATTATGCACATCGTTGCGGGCAAGACCACCCGCATTTCATTGTATACTCGTATGCCGTGACAAATAAAACTCTTGACTTGACTTGACTTGACTACAGTAACAGGAGGATGGAAACAAGTAAACTAGGTGAGTGTAGGCTGGTGACGAGTTGTTCGTGCCAGAGTAAAGTCCATTAATTTCTCTGTCAGACCTAACTCTGCAGCTGCAGCCACAGAGAGAGAGAGAGAGAGATAGAGAGAGAGAGAGAGAGAGAGCAATAAGAGAGAGCAATAAGAGAGAGAGCAATACGAGAGAGAGAGAGAGAGAGAGAGAGAGAGAGAGAGAGAGAGAGAGAGAGAGAGGGAGAGAGAGAGAGAGAGATAGAGAGAGAGAGAGAGAGAGAGAGAGAGAGAGAGAGAGAGAGAGAGAGAGAGAGAGAGAGAGAGAGAGAGAGAGAGAGAGCAATAGGAACTAGTCCCTGTGGTGATTAGTCCAACCAACCACTGAGAGCTTTGTCCTCTAACAGTGCGTACTGGCCTCTGTCCCTCTGCTGGGCACAACAGGGTGTGGCGCCGTGGCGGGGTTGGAGTGTGTGTGTGTGTAACGGGAGGGGGGGGGGGGCACAACACTTCTTCTTCCAGTGTCACAAAACAAGCGCCCCTAGGGCAAAGTGACGGCAACTATCCCTGTGTAAAAGGAAGCACTACATCACATTCAGCTCACACACACACACACACACACACACACACACACACACACACACACACACACACACACACACACACACACACACACACACACACACACACTCACACACACACACACACACACATACACACACACACACACACACACACACACACACACACACATATGCACAGTCTCACACACACATATGCACAGTCTCACACACTTACTGGCTACAATAAGCCAAGTGCCTATCAAACTCAAACTGTTTTTACAAAATATATAACATAACATAATACATAAAGTCATACATATGACTTGCAGTGTTGTTGTTGTTGTTGTTGTTGTTGTTGTCGTCGTCATCACTGTTGTTGTCGTCGGTCACCGTATGCGCATGAGCGAGTCAACCCTCACCCGAGACACGTGACAGACCAGTGGCGGCTCTGCCACTAGGGGCGCAAGGGCGCCGCCCCCCCTTCAGGCCCTGCCTGGTTATATGAGAGTAGAACAAGAAAAAGTATCTTTTTGTTTTTTGTTTTATAGCCCTATAAATAATATAAACATGTTTAAAATGAATAATATTTACTCATTTAAAGTATGTTTGTATTTCCAATGCACAATATAACGTTATTATCGCAATTAAAAAACACTCGTTTTCCAGAGCAGGAAGTGACATCACGTTTTTTTTATTTTTTCGTATTTCTCTGCCCGGGCTATACGCGATAGCGCTCTGAGTGCGCGTCACAGTTTGATCGCTGTATCCGTCACAGCCAATCAGTGCATAACGCGTTGTGCGTTGAAATATGACTATTATGTTGGAATCCGGGCGCGATTTGAAGCGGTCTAGCCAAAATTACAAACATCTCAAAACAAACTGGTCAGACTACTGCTTGACCTTACTCCTAGAACCCACCTCACCCCTGCCCACTTTGACAACCTAGGATGGCTTAGAGTAGACGACAGAGTACAGCAACTTGCAATGGGCCTGGTCTACAAGATACACTACACGACCAAGGTACCCATGTACATGTCAAAATACTTCCCAAAGGTCAGTGAATACCACGATCACAACACCAGAGGGAGCTCCACAAATCATGTTAAACCCAGATTCGGCTCAAATAAGGGACTAAACACGTTTCGCAATTATGCCACATCAATGTGGAACGCCCTACCAAAAGCTGTAAAGGAATGTGGATCACTACCCACTTTCAAAACCTCTCTCAAGGGACACCTACGGGAGACTGCAATTCAACACTGGCCCCTGTAAATATCCTAACCCAACCCCCTCCAATGTACAGTCATTTACCTAGTATGGTTTTGTCAATAGTCCAATGTACAATTTTGTTTGGTTGTACAGTGTCTCCTCTCCCCCCCCCCTCAATGTACAGTTTTACTTGTTTATACAGTGTGCCCCCCCCCCCCCCAACCACCTCCAATGTAAATTACCCAGTATGGTTGTCAATATCCCAATGTACCCAACCCCCCCCACCCAACCTCCTCCAATGTACAGTTTCTACGTCAAATGTATATACTCCCTTTTCTTGACTCCTTCTGTATCACAAACAGTACTGTATTTGCAAATCTGGTATGTCATAAATGTATAGATGTAGCAGTACTGACTATCTGTATGTCATGTATGTCATATATGTCCTGATGAATTGAAAATGGGGGACCCTGATGTAAACAAGACGAAAGTCTTTCTCTGGTCTGCATCCCCTTAACAATTGTGTGTATTGAGCTGTACTGTATTGTACCCATTCTGCAATCTGTTAATAAAGTTTTCAATCAATCAATCAATCAAGTAGCGTCAAGAATATCTGTAGCCGCATTTCGCGGAGACGCTCTCTGATTGGCCGACGCCAGTATTTTTTTCCGTAGCAGATTTTCACAGAGACGATCTCTGATTGGCCGAATCTAATTTCTAATGTTCCAATTCTAGGTTATTCCTAGGTTGGTCGGTGGAGATAGTTGTGTTGTTGTGAGAATGATGCAGGCAGCTGTTTGTCTTAGACGAGCGTGCCGTGACTGCAAGTTCTTTAGACTGTTAAGCTTAGGCACTCTTTCAAAGTTGGTTAAGGTTAGAGTTTGTCTTAGAGCATGGCGATAGAACGCCAGGTAGTTTGCAGTCTGTTCGAGCGGAAATGGACAAAGGAATGTACTTGTGTTGTGCTAACGAGCTAACACTTGGCTAACAAGCTATATGGCGGATGCAGTCTGGAGACAGACTACAGTGGACAGTGGTCTGGAATACATCATCAGTGGATTATACACGTTTATCAAGCTCTCCTGCCCTGGACGTTTCAACTAAACAGTGAGTCTCTCTCTCTCTCTCTCTCTCTCTCTCTCTCTCTCTCTCTCTCTCTCTCTCTCTCTCTCTCTCTCTCTCTCTGTGGTTAACGTTAACGTTTGTAAATAGTTTTTTTTAGGAGCAGTACTGTTAGGCTACTGCTGGCCATTCATGAAGCGAGACATTGCTGATTGTTTATTTATTTTATAACACAAGACTATGACTACCAACTGCCTAGCCAGCCGTGTATCAATCTTGGATGCAATAATAACGTTACCACACTGACTATGTCGATGGCTCATTGATTTAACTACTGCAGCTCTCTCGGATTGAAAATACGTGGATTATGGCTTGTTCAATATCGTCTATGTTTGAATGAATGAATGAATGAGAACTTTATTAACAGATTGCAGAATGGGTACAATACAGTACGGCTCAATACACACAATTGTTAAGGGGATGCAGACCAGAGAAAGACGTTTGTCTTGTTTACATCAGGGTCCCAGATTTTCGATTCATATCGATAGTTTAATAGCTAGCCTTGGCTCGTTTAACAATATGCAAAATATGTGTACAGCCCTGTACTCATACTGAAGTTATTCTTGGTATATAATAGGTCTGATTGTGTAACGAATCGATTCCACGTCGCGCTGTGTGTGAGAGAGAGAAGGAGAGAGGGAGAGATCTGCCTGTGTTTGGAGACGAGGCGAGTTTTGTTTCTAACTTTTCTATTTATATATTGTGTTTCAAGTTGTGAATTAGAGTCTAGACTATACTTTATTTGACTGGTTGTGTGTTGTTGTAGTAACAGCTGAGCGACTCGTTCATAAGAGCCGATTCATTGCCGTGAGTGTGAGTCGAATCGCTCACGTCTTGCCATGAGTCTGTTGCGTGGTACTGTACTGTACATGTTTGCAAAATGTTTGGTATAGCGCCCCTAGTGGCGAAGTACCCACCGGCCGCCACTGTGACAGACGGCCTCTCGCTGACGAGCAGAGACACCGTCGACACACCATCAACTCCAGAGCGCGTGACACGCGTCCCGCTAAGTATCACAGAGGTAATATCCCCTCACCTGTGGCCATTATAGTTCTGTGAATTATTTAGTGTCCCTGGCTCGATTATTGATGAGGCTTGAGCTACGACCGCGATTCGGCGCCTCCGGCGTCTCTGGAGCGACAATACCGAATGAATTACCCAAATAAAAGAGTCAACTCCCCCCAACCACACAAACATTCACAACTCCTACTGAACGCACATCACCAGGATCTCTTCCCCTCCACTCATGTGACACACAGACACACACACACACACACACACACACACACACACACAACACACACACACACACACACACACACACACACACACACACACACACACACACACACACACAAACACACACACACACACACACACACACACACACACACACACACACACACACACACACAAACACACACACACACACAAACAGACACACACACAAAACACACACACGAAACACTGGCTGTTTTTCTTTTCTTTATTTTTTTTGCCGATCTAATCAAAACACCACAACAGGTTTTTTCTGGGCCACTCTGAAGGATAGCATTACAGGCGGCCCAAGTATTGTATCTCCTGACTACACCCCAATCCAATTCCTACTTCAATTTTCTCATCTTGTCTGCCCTGTGTTCCAATCGAAGGACTCCGTGTAAGAAGACCCGGGCCGAGTGTCCCACTCCTGTTAGAGCGACAGAGGCGTGGAAATGCAAGCGGGCGGTAATTGAGAACACCTGATTTCACACAGAGTTGCCGCGGCACAGCCGCTGAATTATGAATTATGTGTTTTCGAAGGAATCGCCAGAAACCGTTGAAATAAATAAAGAGAGATCGGCTATCCCGCTTAAATCGCAGGGTAATGGAGTAGTACACTGCAAACCTAAATCGCTTTGAAATTCAAAACATAAAAGATAGATATTTAGTCATGTCTGTTCTTATCTGATCTCTTTTCCTAGTATAGGGTACGGTATTTTAGTTGCAGAGATGATGAAAATACAATCTTTCTTCTTACCATCTTTATACAGAGGAGTATTGTGGTCTGGCTTAAAAAGAAATCCTTCTATGACAAAAGATGCAAAATACCAAAAGTGCGAAAAGTCTGCTGTAAATGCCATGTAATACATAGCCTAATGGATGACATAATCTGGAAAGTCAAGCAGTCCCATAAGGAGGCTGCACTGACCCCACTGTGTCACATTCTATGTGAAGTAAGCTGTGCAATTGATTTCACCAGAAATATTGCCACGGCGGTGGCAAAGGGCCCTGTCATGAAGGAATTGTCTGGAGACGTCTCTGTGATACTTCCTTCATTTCACTTGTTCTCTGTCTCTGTGTCTGAGGGAGATGAAAGAAGTGGGACTCATTCTTCTGGAAGGAATGCTGTTTCATCTGATTCGAGAGCAAGAGCTTTTGATTAGGCCTGATCAGTGGTGAGGCCGTCTATCCCGACAGCCACAGGACCCGCGGGTTGGTTTGAGTCTCACCCTGAGAGGAAGCTACAGCCCTGGACCCGCGGGTTCGAGTCTCACCCTGAGAGGAAGCTACAGCCCTGGACCCGCAGGTTCGAGTCTCACCCTGAGAGGAAGCTACAGCCCTGGACCCGTGGGTTCGAGTCTCACCCTGAGAGGAAGCTACAGCCCTGGACCCGCGGGTTCGAGTCTCACCCTGAGAGGAAGCTACAGCCCTGGACCCGCGGGTTCGAGTCTCACCCTGAGAGGAAGCTACAGCCCTGTCTCTGGTAGGCGGAGCCTATCCGAGGACATTATGTATTCAGTAGTGTCTGTGCGTGGGTGTGTGTGTGTTCATAGGGGTCAGCACAACCAAAGTGCAATGGCCGAGCCTCACTCAATGCAATCTCATCAACAGCCCAGTTATTCCTGGTAACAGCTTAGGTAAATGAATATCATTTTGAAAGTTACAATATAAATTAGACATTTTGGGAGTAGGGAGTTCATTTTGTGATTTGAATAGCGAGCGTGGCCATGATTTACAGACTTCTGGTCGGGCAGTCAGAGTTTCGGTTTTGAATTGTGGACTACCTAATGTAAACGTGTTTTCTATTGGAAGCAACTGGTGTATGCTAAAGGCACATCAATCTTAATGAAAACCACAAACTGCAAAAAAGCACTTGTGACTCACACACATCCTGAAAAGGCCACAAGAGACGACATAAAACATATGTGTTCATGTCATACGTCCTTCATTCATCGAGGGGACACATTTATTACCAACTATAGCATGCCACAGACATGTTCCAACGAGCACCCATTCTAGTTGGGCTATAAAATAAGCTCTCCAAGGTGCTGAACCATAAAATGTATCCCTTTGACTGATTAACAAAAGAACATCATAACCCACTTAATCTATACCTTCAATGATATACAATTGGCATATTAAAACCATAATAATGTGTTTGTTTATCCCGTTTTAATCTGGTATATGTCAGATTCCCTCATGGATCATGGGGGAAAATAGACCAGAAGCTTTATTAAATGGAATTACATGGAATTTAGGCAGTAGTGTTCCAGGCAGAACAGCAGGGACCACCCAAATTATTTTTAATACAGCCCCAGATGACCAGAGCTTAGCCCCAAACCTTGTCAACTTGTCTGCTTGAGCCCCAGATCTTCAAAGGGAGTCACTTTCACAGGTTAAAGGGGGTGAGTATAACAGAAATTAAGAGGAAGACTAACTCTGGTAGAAATGCTATCCTTCACCTGATTCCAAGGAAGGTGGTTTTGGCAGGAGCCCATCATGCTGGCAGGCCCAGGACTCGTGGGTGTTTGAGATTGGAGTGAGACTCCAGGGGAAAGTATAGTCTATATATATACTAGCATGAATTATACCTGTATCACATGGCGTGTGGGCTGTGATGACTATTAGCTCTCTTTTCCTTTTTGTATTCTAAGACATCCTGTCCAGAGCAGCCCAGACATTAACCATGGCCCTTCAATCAAATCTTCCTCGTTTGCTCCAGGCGAAACCTTTTAAGACTCCCCATTTCAATGGGAAATTCAACACAAAAATGGATTTTCCAATAGAAGCCTTAACAAGATGTTTTCCAATATAGCAGCGATGTGACCCAAAAGATTCAAAGACACTAATTTCATTTGGAAAGACAAGCTACCCTCTGCCTGGGGGTCCCACTTCCTGCCTCCTCCAATCAAAGTGGTGATTTAGCAGAAGACATTTTAATAGGCCATTAATGTCCTCTGTGCCAGTAAGCTAGTACAATAAAACACAATTACACCACAATTAATATGACTTACAATTTTACAGATGGTTTTCTCTGAGAAACGACACGATTGCAGGCATAGGCGGAGTCGGCGGACCTACACTGTATCGACAGCATGCGAGACTTCACAGAGGACCATAATTACATGAACATTAAACAGACAAACTACTCCGCCGATTATCATAATCTCCAATTACAGTCAAATGAAATGTATAAGAGTGAGCACCCTGTTTATG
The DNA here is from genome assembly GCF_963971535.1 of Notolepis coatsorum. NCBI lineage: Eukaryota > Metazoa > Chordata > Actinopteri > Aulopiformes > Paralepididae > Notolepis > Notolepis coatsorum. Next base: position 294,480,942 of record NC_140165.1, read on the forward strand.
AACCCCGGCACTGTAACAGTCATGATAACACCGGGGCATCACAGTAAATGACATGAAGTACAAAGGCCCGCACTAAAGCTTGCAGTTCCTCGCTCACTCAGGATTAACTGGCACACACACACACACACACCCACACACACACGCAGCAGACACAAAAGCACACGCTTCTGTTTTGTTGACATATCTTTTCTATATATGGCATAACTTGTGACATTTCAAAGCGATTTCGTGGTGTGTCCCCCTTCGCTCCCTTGATCCGGTTGCCCTTGTGTGCAGGGAAATTGCTCAACATTAAATGTGCCTCCTCTCCACCCATTGCCTGGCACCGTGCATGCAGATGAGGGACTAGAGAGTCCCAGCTTAAGGCAATCGAGGATTCGACCTTCCAAAGTCTTTATCTGACACCCCCCACCCACTGCCACCCCACCCCAGGCACAGGGCAGGGCCTGTATCACACCTCCTCTTCCTCACCTCTAGCCCCGGCCTAGCGTGATTATTATGACAATGTCATCATGACAGACCTCCAGAGTCAACACCTAAGTAAAGGTGGCTGTTACAATACATTTAGGTGGCTCAATAAGGAGGACCGGGGCTATTCCTTGCTCACTATAATAATACTAATAATAATAATAAACGTTATTTGTATAGCACCTTCATCCAAAAATTGCAGCTCAAAGTGCTTAACAACAGAAAAAATACAGGCATAAAATGAGCATATAAAGTGCAGACATATAAAATAAAAAATTTCACATTAGGATCTAACATCCCAATAGGCCACTTTGTTTATGGTTTGATTCGGGACATGATGCGGCTGGTTTCACCGACTCAGGTGATAAAGATGATAACGTATTAATAATTTCTGGGGGATATATATATATTTGTTTACCCTTTGAAGATCCTTCCTGGATAGAATTTCTTCTTTTTTTACATTTTTCTTTTCATTAGGCCTAAATGGTAAAAATGGCAACATGACGTGTGGGCCATGTTGCCCTCAGCCACGCACCACAATCTGGATTCATGCCTATGTTTCTCTGTTGCATGAAGGCCCACTCAGTGATACAAATTAAAACAAATGGCCCCCAGCCCCATTGCCAAAAAAAATATTTAAATAGCAAAGGACATAATTTGTACTCTTGTACTCTGTTGATTGACTGAGGACGAACACTTGACAACAGGAGAATATATTCTGTATTTTGTGACTGTCAAATGTGTGTTTATGTTGGTACTGTAATATTGGCAAGAGCCAGAGTAACACAGGCCTATATTCGGATTCAAACTGCGTATTTTCCATCTGTAGAGATCACACTCGTCGAAAACGTACCCACCACACTGATATGGTCATCGCGGATTGGGGCTTTAAAAGACAGCATGTACAAAAATAAAGGAAAATTTAACTTTTTTTATCACCTATCCTTCAATGTTGAGCTGCATCGTTATTCTTAGTGTTATTCTACTCTAGGTGGTAAACAGCGAAAACCGTCGGATAACTATTGAACGGCTATGAAGTGCTGCAGAAATACCATTCCAGGAAACGTGCTTATGGTAAACGGGGAGTAGGCTACAGTATGTGTCTGAATTTAGACCGAACAGGCGGGTGTACATTTATAGTCAAAGTACGTCTTAATAGTGGTTTGAAGTCATCTCGGGGGAGACGCGGGGAAGCGACGGCGGGGGAGTCATACGACGGTGGACAAAAATACATGGCTGCATTACAGAACGCTAACGCCATCAGGGGGGATGAAAGACTGAAGCCAAACATAGACACAGCGCAAGGTTGACGACGGTTCCCTTTGTCTGTTCATCTTCTGATAAACAGGATGTGAGCCTTGTACAGTACGTATGGGGGGGATGCATAGCATAGGAATTCTGGGCCCTGTGCGCATTACGTGTCTCTGGGGTCCCCTTCCCATCTGCGACTCGTACGCAAGCTCCTCCAGACAATATTAGAGATGAATTGACATGAATGATTATAAGAGTAGCGCTAATTTACTGTTATTAAATGTTATTTAATGGTTAAAAAGACATAATCATAAAAGACAGTTTTGCTTATAGCTGCACAGGAGAATTCTGACCCAAAAATGATCCCTACTTTCTCCAGTTTATCTCACACCACACACTGTAAATTACATGATTTTTCTTCATCTTCATTGATTCTTTGGAATTTTTGTCTTTACATTTACATTTACGTTTTGTCATTTGGCTGACGCTTTTATCCAAAGCGACTTACAAGTTCTGTACAACAAGTCAGCAGGAAGAGTACAATGAAGAGTAACGATGTCCATCAAACAGTGCTGAAATGTGGGTGCTGCAGTGTTAAGTGCATAGTAGTAAAGACATATTAGTATGGAAGGGTGCAGGATTGTATAATACAGTAAGAAGCTCGGATAGGAGTGGGTCTGAGGCGGCCAGAAGATGCGGAGTGTAGGGGTCTTGAGGATGTGTAGTTAGAGACCATTGCCCGGAGGTAGTCGGAAGCCATCCCTTCGCTGCGTCATATGCAAGGACGAGGACCTTGAAGCAGATTTGTGCTTTTGTCCAGAGATATACAATTCACAACCAAAAGAAAACAACAAACCTTTTAGTCCAGCCTCTCTGAGGGGCCCCCCTCAGCTTGGGGCCCTGGGTAGTTCCACAACCCCCCCCCCCCCACTCGTTATGCCCCAGGCCCCATGCGTGTTTGTGTAGTTTAATCCCTATATAATAGATGTGCATCATGGCTGTTGTCCAGACAGTCATTCTTATTCTTATTTATTTATTTTAGATATATTTTCCAAGGATGTGTTGTAATGCTGTGTATACAAAAACGTTAAAAGGTGGAAGAGACCTCTGTCTGTTCCCCCCCTTCTCAGTATGGAGGATTTCAAGCTGTGCTACACTGATAATGCTGCTCACTTGGACCAAAAGTACATGTCAAGTCTAATGAATAAAACCTTCCTCAAAAAAAAAAGAAGAAAAAAAAGAAGAGTTTAGACACTATTTATGGAAATCGTGTTGGGTGAAGTTAAACGCATAATTGAATGAACTGTCGGGTCAAGCTTCGCGTTCTTGGATTCGTCACCGGTCTGTCATGTCAGGCTTATATTCACCAGCTGCCTCAGAGGTATGAAAACAGATGGAAATGGGGGGGGTGGGGTGGAAATGAGGGGGGGGGGGGGGGGGGGGGGGGGGGGCGGGGGGGGTGGAAGACAACATTCTGAAGGTCATTATGTGCTGGAGAAATGGGAAAAAGAGCACCTTTTCATTTGTGACAAACCCTTTTTTATTTTTTTACTAATGTAATTCATACAAATGTTTCTGTGGTAAAACTTAAGACACACGCTGCACAGCTCACAGTCACATGCTAATCCACACCCATGTGCATGTGCATACACACAAATACAGACAGGCAGACACACACACTTATACACACACATGAAACGTGCATACACACACAGACACAAATTGACAGACAGACTCACACACACACACACACACACACACACACACACGCACACACACACTCACACACACACACACACACACACACACACACACACACACACACACACACACACACACACACACACACACACACACACACACACACACACACCTATGCATACATAACATGTGCACAGACACACAAATAGACAGACAGACACACACACCTATACACACACACATGAAATGCACACACACATGCACACACACACGCGCGTGCATGTGCGACACACACACACTCACACACTTTATCATTCTCGTGGCATATCAGTCTCTTATCTTTCAAAACACACTCACAGTCGTGTTCCGTGTCCCAGTGATGGGATTCCAAAGAAGGTCAACCTCTGGAGAATACTTTGGACCCGCAGAGATAATACAACTTGATGAATTTGTTCACATTCCAAAAGTGTCACCCAGGGCCCCCCTTTTTGAGGCATCGACTTCCACCTTGATCTGAAGCAGCTTCTCCATAAATCATCTATTTTTTGCAAACATCGTTGTGCTTTACAGCATCACGCCCCTGAGTTGATACTTGTTGAGAATGGCAACATGATCCGGGCTGTAAGCAGAATAATGAAGTCTTCTAGCCAGAAAGGGTTATGTGTGGGCTGAAATACACTTGAACACTTATGTCCAATTCATTTGTCAGAAATGTTTTGGTATTTCACCCACGGCACGCGCCATCTCTGTTGCCAAGGTGCTCTTGTGTGAGTCACTGAAACTAGAGGCACTGGACTGATGGTGACCCTGGGCTCTGACCTCTCTGAAGACATGCATATATAGACACTGGACTGGGGGTGACCCTGACCTCTGACCTCTCTGAGGAGATGCATATATATATAGGCACTAGACTGAGGGTGACCCTGACCTCTGACCTCTCTGAACATATGCATATATGCATATGTAGATTCAAATTGATTGTCATCGTACTGCACAAGTACAGTACAACAAACAGAAGTTGGCATCCAACCAGAGTGCAAATGTAACAGTAAAGTGCTATAGCAATATACAATGTACAAGTGATTAGTACATTGTGTATATATAAATACTACTGAGTGATAATGATAATCAGATTTATGTACAGTGTTATAGTATTATGTACAGTGATACAGGTCTATAGACAGATCTTTTTGAAAGCTTCAATTTGATATACAGCACAAAGCTCATTATCTTTCAAAGCTCAACATGAAATCATGTCTAATGTTTTGGCCCGATTGTTATGTGATCTATTAGGGGAAAGTTTGAAGTCAAATCCTTTTTTTTATCTATTACAATTCACAACATGTCATGGTGTGTAGTTGTCACTATAACTAACCGACGGCCATTGCTACAGTATAGGGTTCCCACAGACATTGCAAAATGAAATTCAAGGACTTTTAAGTACTTTTCCAAGCACTATTATTCATTTTCAAGGATGTCACTCGAAGGATACAATTCACTTTTAAATGCTGTTTTTTTAAGCATCTTCTTGGCCTGCTTGCCAGCTAGAGCAAGCTACTGTAGAGCATCACACACGAAGAAATGAGAAAAAGCAGTTGGAGTGCGTGCGACAGCGACTCGTCATATTTTATTAAAACAAAAAACAAATTATTTCTTGATTCAGAACAATTTGATCATGGATGAACAAAACATTCAATGCGAATGGTTGATTTGAATTTCAAGGACTTAAGCACCTTGTTAAAAAATTTGCTGTTTTTGGTAAAAGATTAAGCACTTCAAGGACCTTGTGCGAACCCTGGTATAAGCAGTTCAACATCCTGCTCACAGTCCAATCCATTCTGCTGACGAGACATTTGGTCGGATGTTTGCCTGTGAAACAGGGCAGGACATCCTAGACACACAGGCTATATATCCTATGGTATAGTATATGACACTGTATATTACACACGTCTCCACTGTATTGCTTACCTAATGTTAGCTACACAATGAAAGAAGTGCAAAGGTCAAAAGATACGGCTTTTGTTTATGAACACCTGAGTCGAAACAGAGCAAATAATCCTGTCAGGGGATAAGCCCCCCAACGGGGAGCATTTCCTTCGGATAAGAGTCAATATTTTGACGCAAACACCGCTCAATTTCAAAATTCACGTCGCTCCTGTTTGCCTAAGAAAACCAGGTCAATATTTAGCGAATCGATCAACTCTCTGCAAAGCTTCAAACCTCATAAAGCAGAGAACCCAGACTCTAATCAGTGAGCCTGAGCCTGGAGCTGCCCGGCTGACAAACAGGAAGAGTCAGTTCCCAGGGAACTCCTGGAATGTTTGTGTGAAGGTTTATGTTGTGCTATCAGCTCTAAACCAAAATAATGTACCAGTACAGTATGTGTGTGAAATTGCACAATTGTCATCGTACTGGCACCTTTTTCATCTTTTGCAGTTCATCCTATGTGGACCGGTGTGACATTACATTATTTTTTATTTTTTTATCCTCTTTTTCTCCACCTGATTTTCTATTTTTCTCCCCATCCCAATTTAGTCGTTATGCCAATTCCCCCCCTCCCCTACCTGGTTGTTGTGCGCATGTTCCTCCTACTGGTCGGTACAAGGGAACCCTGAAGTCCACCACATGCTTCCTCTGACACATGTGGAGACAGCCAGTGGCTCTCTTTTCACCTGGCAGCAAGGACTCTCATTGGTGAAGCGTAACGCGTGGGAGGTCACGCTGCCTTCACCATTTCCCGCCTTTCGCTGAGCAGGCGCCCAGACCTGACCTGTAGGCGTCGCTGTCCACAACGCCAGATTACCACCCTCGACTTCCCTCCCGCTAACTCAGCCAAACGAGTTAGTATGACGATCGGCCCAAGCCGCAGGCAATTGTGACTCCGGGAGTCGAGACCGCAGCCTCTTGCATTAGTAACGAGTGCAATCTCCGCTACACCATCCGACCGCATGTGACATTACATTCTTAACAAATTCTTATCTCTCATTATATATAGTATGTTAAATGGGCACTTCACCCATAAAAAACAACATTTGACAGTTATTATTTTTTTTATCTACTTTTTCTCCCCATTTTCTATATATATTTTTCTCCCATCCCAATTTCGTATTATCCATTATTATTATTCGTACTACCCTCCCCTGTCTCGAATGTTGTTAGACCATGCCTCCCACTGGTCGGCTGCAATGTGGACCAAGCCTTGCATCACGTGTCCCCTCCGGTACACGAGGAGGCAGCTGTCGCATCTTTTCACCTGTACAGCGCGATCTCTCAGCGGCGAGGAGTAACGCGTGGGAGGCTCACGCTGCCCCCGTTGCTTCCTGATTCTGCTGTACAGGCGCACCAACCGACCTGTAGGAGTCGCTGTCCACAACGTCCGATCCCCACCCACCGGCTTTCCCACCCCCTAATACTGCCAATTGTATTAGTATGACCGACCAGCCAAGCCGGAAGCAACGCCGAGAGCTGGGCTCGAACCCAGCATCTCCCGCATTAGTGGCGAGCGCCTTGCCCACTGCGCCACTTAGCCGCCCTAACATTTGACAGTTATTGAGAGTAAATTCGTTTGAACAAAGCCACCAGTGATGTCATCGGGGACACTGAATCCTTGTGTTGTGTTAATTACAGTTCAATGACATGATAAGGCAAGGTGTTGCTATTTTTTCATCTACATAATTTCATAACACAACACAATGATTCAATGTCCCCCAATGACATCACTGGTGGCCATATTCAAACAAATTCAAGCTAAATCAATGTGTGCAAAACCTGTTTAAATGGTAAATGGTGCATTTATATAGCGCTTTTATCCGAAGTGCTTTACAATTTTGTTTCTCACATTCACTCACACGCAGATGGCGGAGGCAACCATGCAAGGTGCCAACCTGCTCATCGGGCGCAATTAGGGGTTAGGTGTCTTGCTCAAGGACACTTGGACACACTCCCCGGGAGGATCGGGAACCGAACCGGGGACCTTCCGATTACCAGAAGGCCGCTCTACCTCCTGAGCGACTGTCGTAGAGTTTTTGGATGTGTGTGAGATTATGTGCAAAGTAAATCAGCATTGTTTTTTTTTTGGCGAAGTGCCGCTTTAAGACAGACTGAACTGTCACGGTATAAGAACAACAACGCTGAACTTCAACCCTTTGAATATGCGGCTGTGAGTTTGCGGGGGCTGATGGTTTCCATGGCAGCCTCTGCAAAGTCATTGCCTGGAGTGACACTTTGTTTCTGTAATGGAAGGTTTTATATTTCATTTTGCAGTGGTCCTGAGATGTAATTCTGAGTTTATGTCAAAACATTCCCCGCTGAGAGCCGTTAAGAATATATCACGGCTACTGATGGAAAAAGATTATTCAGTGCGTCAAAACATGGGCTTTTACTATTACTGTTGGCATTCGTGTTTCGGGTGAGACCCGTAGTGCTCTATACACCAGTTGGTCCCTGCTGCTCCTGATGCACTGTGTCGGGAGGGAAACAAGAATCTGATTTGGAACCTCAACAGTCATAGCGTGACATCATTTCCCCTGGGGCTGTCCCCTCCTAGTTGGACTTAGGTGACAAAACTTTGTAGTACATGACTTGGTTTTTTATGTTTTTTTTCCAATGCCGAGTGATGAGCTCATCCCTGGCGAGCGCCAGATTCAAAGAGGCCCTTTTTGATGTGGGAAACGCAGTTTGACAGTTTGACGATTAAACCAACAAGTAGATTAGTTAGCAGTGGTGGTAGAGGAAGTACACAGTTTCTTTACTAAGTGAAAGTAGAAATACCCAAATAAATGAGTACTCTGGTAAAAGTGAAAGTCCTCCATTCAGACTCTACTTAAGTAAAAGTAGAGAAGTAGTTGGTATTGAGTGTACTTAAGCAAAAGTATGCATTCTACATGACGTTTGTGTATCCCAGTGCTTGGGAGCATTCAATCCACTGACCTCTATACTGTAGGTTGTGTTAAAGTGGTATGTGGTCCAGTTATGCTGCTCTGATTAAAGGTTATTTTAAAGTGGTATGTAGTCCAGTTACGCTGCTCTGATTAAAGGTGTTTTCTATGCAAATTTTTTTCTTCAAAGTAACTAATAGAATAGAATGAATAGAATAGAATAGAATGACCTTTATTGTCATTGTTACAGTGTTACAACGAAATTTAAAATGCAGCCCTAGGTGCTAGCCGTCACACAGTCCTAGATCATAAAAACACAGGACTAAACACAGTATTAAATATAAAAACAAGAGTAAGGCATAATAGACATAACATAAACATAAACAGGGGGGTATAAAAGATAATTGCCACTATCCCTTAGTGTTGTGTGTTTGTGCGTGTGCGTGGGGGGGGGGGGGGGGGGGGTGCAGGGGAGATTGTTATTTTACATTTTAGCTGAGTTTAGTGCACATATGGCCCTGGGATAAAAACTAAACTTCAGTCTGTTAGTCCGGGTGGGCATGCCGCTGAAACGCCTGCCCGAGCGCAGCCATATGAGGTGTTTGTTGCCCGGGTGGTGTGGGTCCTTCAGTATTTTGAATGCCTTCTTCAAACAGCGGGAGTTGTATAATTCTTGCAGTGAGGGGAGAGGGCAGCCGATGATTTTCTGGGCCGAGTTGACGATGGGTTCAGATAAATGTAGTATAACATTTATTATAAATGAGTCAAAAGTACAATATTTCCTTTGAAATGTAGTGAAGTAAAAGTATAAAGTTCTCTAAAATGAAAATACATGAAAATAAAGTAGAAGTAGCTCGAAATTGTACCTAAGTACAGTACTTGAGTAAAAAATACTTTAACTTTCCACCACTGTTAGTCAACAGATTCCAACAAAGTCCTATGACTATTCGTCGACTAACAATGTATAGACAATTTTAACCTTTATTTAACCAGGTATTTAGCCCATTGAGATCAAGGGTGATCTGATCTCTTGACCTTGACATGGCCAAAAACACAGAAGCACACGATTATAAAACAGTAAACAAAACAACATGTAAAAGAACAAGAAGCAATAGGAAGTACACATGATAAATATGACATCATATGAAGTACACATGATAAATATTACATCATATGATAGTACACATGATACATATTACATCATATATAGTAGTACATATGATACATATTACATCATATGAAGTACACATGATACATATTACATCATATATAGTACATATGATCAATATTACATCATATGAAGAACACATGATACATATTACATCATAAAGTACACAAGATAAATATTACATCATATAAAGTACACATGATATATATTACATCATATAAAGTGCAGATGTTTGGAATAACAACAAATCAAATACAATAGACGTTGTCCACTGGTTTTCACGTTCTAGATCCTTCAGGATGGAACCAAAGTCACCATCAGAAATTAGATCAGGCCGTTTTAAATCTTTCTGGAGGGTGTTCAGAGCAAAGGGGAAATTTAAACGCTCAGTAAGGCGATATGTACACAGGTAAGAAGGGACCAAACCACAACCAAACCAAGTCGAGTTTTATAAATCAAACTCAACTCAAAATCAAACCAGTGCATACGCCTGCATATTTCTTTAGTTAAGGACAGCCCTACATTTTGCAAGTTAGTCTGAGCCCATCGTATTAGCATTCTGGTAAGAGGACAAGTTCATTGCTTTGTTTGTGTTACTGTATTGTGCTTGCATATTTTAATAGTTGTCTGGTCTTCTCCCCCTCTCCTTTACTGAACTGTGAATAAACCTATTATTATATGTCTAAATAAGTAGACATTCTTTCTTATTGAGGAAAAAAAACATACTCTGTGTCCCTGATTCATATATTTTCACCCAAACAGCAAGCATTTAAGAAATACATTTCACTTCCATTATACTTGGGATGGTTGGGGTTAGGTCAGTGAAAGACTGGGGCAATCAGTGTAATGAATGGGTCTTCATTTCAGTTAAATATATTTTTGCTAAGCTGACAGCATAATGTCTGTCTAATATTTAATCTCTTATTTATTTTTGCTGCCATTACTTTGGGGGACTTAGAGGTCACATACTACACTACTAACACACAAACTGTGAAATATGACAACCCAACTAGCCATTCAGATTGGCCTCTTCCTCATACATCACATCACGCGCAGTCCTTGGCTTGCTCATAAATGTTTTCTTTTTCAAAATAAGTATGCAATTGCTGGATCATATAAATAAATTCATATATGATCTGATCTACTGACACCTAGTTTGACAGTTGATCTGAATTTCATTCAACATTGCTAGATGTTTGATAATTATTTGTACGATTGAGGCAGCTCGCTCGTTACAGACACAGAAACAACCTGTCGAGAACACGACTGAAACAGAGTCTGATAGAATGCATAATCTGAGCGGTATTATCCGCAACAACCGTGTACATGTTGAGGGACCTCAGAGGCCTATTAACTTGTAGAGGAGAAGGATATGTCACAGTGATATGTGAGATGTGATATGTGAAAACACAGTGTGGAATTAACGGTATTCATTCTACGGCACTTAATGTAGCTACAGTACAGTCTACATACTTTACATATACTGTTATGTTTACCTACATTACAATAATCAATGAATGAGTGTGAAAATAGCATGATGTCACTGTGAGAACATACTGAACAAAACAAATGTCTTTAAACAACTAAAATACAAAAAAAAACTAGTCGGAGCAGACTTTTTGAGAGAGGGCAGAGGAAGGGAGGGGGATTACCACCACCACCACCATCACCATTACCACCACAATTACCACCATCACCACCACCATTATCACCACCACCACTATTACCACCATGACTATTAATGCACCACCACCACTATTGCCACCATCACTATTACCACCACCACTACTATTACCAGTACCACTACTATTACCACCACCACCACCACTATTACCACTATTAACACCATCACTATTACCATAATAATAATAATAATAATAATAATAATAATAATAATAATAATAATAATAATAATAATAATAATAATAATAATAATAATAATAATAATAATAATAATAATAATAATAATATATTCGATTTGTAGGGGCGCTTTATATTTGTGGAACATACAGTATATATGTAAGGATTCGTTGTTGGTGTGGACCCAATAGCAAAAACAGGAACGAGGAAGAGAGACAGGCAGGACACAACGGGGTGTAGTTGGAAAAAGGCTTTACTTGGCTTCAACTACAACAACAAAATAATAAGTACCACAGCATAAGCTGTCTTGTGCTGCTGGGATGAAATGCTCGTTTGGTCGCAGCTTTCGTTACACAGTAGCAGGAGTTGGTTGGGCTTGACGTGCCGAGACAGCTTGTACACAACCCGAAACCTGTCTGGCCTCACGTGGTATGAGGCTGCAATCCATTACCTGGAAGACAATAGGCCAGGGGAGGGGACTAACAAACCAACTCCAAAACACCAGAAGCCAGAAATGGTGGAAGGTTGGGCTTGGGGCCAGCGACCCCATCCTGTAAAAAACTAATTGCTACAAAAACGTCAACAAAGAAAAACCAAGAATCTCCGGCTCTGAGAGAGGATGGACCTCAGGTAGGAAGTATGACGCAGTGTAGTGAAAGCCGGAAACATCCGGAAGCTACCCTGCCGACCACCATTCTCTCAAGCAGGGCCATTACCACCATCGGAACATGGAATGTAAGGACCATGTATGAAGCCGGAAAGACTGCGCAGGTGGCTGCCGAGATGAGGAATTACAATCTTGCCATACTCGGAATCAGTGAATCAAGGTGGATCGGATCCGGCCAGAAGAGGCTCGCCACAGGCGAGATGACACTGTACTCAGGCCATGAAGAGGACAATGCACACCATACCCAGGGAGTGGCCTTGATGCTGTCCAAGGCTGCCCAGAGAGCACTTATTGGATGGGAAGCACATGGTCCTAGGATCATTGCAGCTTCCTTTAGAACTATGAAGGCAAAAATAAACATGAACATTATCCAGTGCTATGCCCCTACAAATGACAGCAATGAAGAGAGAAAAGAAGAATACTACAGCAGACTACAGGACATCATTCAGAAATACCCAGAAAGAGACATCAACATCATAATGGGAGACTTCAATGCCAAGGTAGGAAGTGACAACAGAGGCTACGAGGAGACAATGGGAAAGCAAGGTATAGGAGAGATGAACGACAACGGGGAGAGATTCGCAAACCTATGCGCCACTAACAACCTGGTCATCGGCGGAAGCATTTTCCCCCACAAAAGGATACACAAAGCTACTTGGATCTCACCGGACCTCAACACCGAAAACCAGATAGACCATGTGTGCATCACTAAGAAGTTCAGGAGGTCCCTTCAAGATGTTTGTGTTAGGAGAGGAGCTGATGTTGCCTCAGACCACCACCTCCTGGTTGCCCGGCTGAAGCTGAAATTAAAGAAAAACTGGACAGGAGAGAAGAATCGGAGACAAACATTCAACACAGCACTTCTGAGAGACCCAACCAAGTTAGAAGAATACAAACTCACACTTAGGAACAAGTTTCAAGCCCTGCAAGAGTTGATTGAAGAAGAGGAGGAAAACATCGACAAGAAGTGGAAGTCTGTGAAGGAAGCAGTAAGTACAACGTGCAAAGAAGTACTGGGCCCGAAGAAACACAACCACAAGGAGTGGATATCAGCAGAGTCATTGAGGAAGATAGAGGAGAGGAAAGGGAAGAAGGCACTAATCAACAACAGTCGAACAAGAGCCGAAAAGGTCAAAGCACAAAACCAGTACAAAGAAGCCACAAAAAGGGTTAAGAAAAGCATCAAGGCAGACAAGAAGGACTATATAGAGAGTCTTGCGGCAGAGGCTGAAGAAGCAGCTAGACATGGAAATTTGAAAGACTTATATAACACCACCAAGAAGCTGTCAGGAAAGTTTAGTAAACCAGAAAGACCAGTTAAGGACAAAGATGGACAGCCAATCATCGGAGAGGAAAGACAAAAGGAAAGATGGGTAGAACATTTTGAGGAACTGCTAAACAGACCAGCACCACAGGACCCACCAGACATCCACCAAGCTGACAGGGATCTGCTGATAGACTGCAGCGTGCCAACAAAAGAAGAGATCCGCAAAGCCATCAAGAAGCTGAGGAACGGCAAGACTGCAGGACCCGACGGTATTCCGGCAGAAGCACTGAAGGCCGATATAGAGACGATGGAAGAGATGCTCCATCCTCTCTTCAAGAAGATATGGGAAGAAGAACACATCCCATCAGAATGGAAGGAGGGCTACCTCGTCAAAATACCGAAGAAAGGAGATCTGAGCCAATGTGCAAACTACAGAGGGATCACATTACTCTCCATCCCAGGAAAAGTATTCAACAGGATTTTACTGGACCGGATGAAGGACGCAGTCGACCCACAGCTACGAGACCACCAGGCGGGCTTCCGCAAAAACAGATCCTGCACAGACCAGATTGCAACACTGCGGATAATACTGGAGCAGTCATTAGAGTGGAATTCACCCCTATTCATTAATTTCATTGACTATGAAAAGGCTTTCGACAGCGTAAATAGAGAGACCCTCTGGAAGCTACTCAGACACTACGGAGTGCCAGAGAAGTACAGAAATATCATCAGGAACTCCTATGAGGGGATGACCTGCAGGGTAATTCATGGCGGTCAACCCACCGACGCCTTCCAGATAAAAACTGGAGTGAGACAGGGCTGTTTGTTGTCACCATTTCTGTTCCTGCTGGCAATAGACTGGGTCATGAAGCAATCCACGGCAGAGAAACGAAATGGCATACAATGGACATTATGGACGCAGTTAGAAGACCTCGACTTTGCAGATGACCTGGCCCTTCTCTCTCACACCCAGCAGCAGATGCAGGAAAAGACCAGTACCATCGCTGACAACTCTACTCGGCTTGGGCTTAACATCCACAGAGGGAAGAGCAAGGTCATGAGAATCAATTCTGACAACACATCACCCATCATTCTGGAAGGAGAAGCGTTGGAAGAGGTAGACAACTTCACCTACCTGGGCAGCATGGTTAACAAGCAAGGTGGAACAGATGCTGATGTGAGAGCCAGGATTGGCAAGGCCAGAGGAGCCTTTCTCCAACTAAAAAACATCTGGAGCTCAAGAGACATTTCCATCACAACCAAGATCAGGATATTTAACACCAACGTGAAGTCAGTCCTACTCTATGGCGCTGAGACCTGGAGGACCACTGTCACAACAACCAATAAATTACAAGTTTTCCTAAACACCTGTCTGCGCCGAATCCTCCAGATTCGCTGGCCTAACACCATCAGCAATAAAGACCTGTGGCAACGAACACAACAACAGCCAGCAGAGAAAGAGATTCTCCAACGGCGTTGGAGATGGATTGGCCATACACTCCGTAAACCATCCCTGAGCATCACAAGACAATCTCTCAGGTGGAACCCCCAAGGGAAAAGAAAGAGAGGCCGACCACGAAACACCTGGCGCAGAGACTTGGAAGACGATGCCAAGAAGATGGGACACACCTGGGGCCAGCTTGAGAGGTTGGCTCAGGATCGGGATGCTTGGAGAACCCTTGTTGACGGCCTATGCCCCAAACGGGGTAAAAGGCGTAAGTAAGTAAGTAAGTAACAGCATAAGCTGGCAGACAAAACAATACCTAACGTGGAGAGCACAGCACGGAAGGGTGCTGCGTCGAAACACAACCACACGTTGATATTGATAACAACGGATGTGATAAGATAGATTAACGGACCGACAGGGGAGTGACAGAAACAGACTATTATATAGAATATATAGGGAGACTAATCACTAACAAGACACACCTGGACAGACAAACAATGACAACAATATACAACATGACAGTAAGGAACAACAATGATACATACAAATACAACACTAAACCAGACCGGGAAACAGAGTGGGCAACACAGACAGGAAGACATTACACACATTGAACATTAAGTTAAACAGTAAGGACATAAGGAGACTATACATATGAATACCGACTAACAGAGGGAGTAACGTATTGAGTCCGCTAGAGTGAGCTGCAGGGCAGGTCTTCTGAGGTGGAGGGATCGTGTGGCCAGCCTGGGAGAGTGGATCCTGACAATATAATATATAAAACTAGTAAGAGAGTAAAATAAAATAAGAAGGGCTAAAACTAGTACGTAAAAGAATAAAAGAACATAAAATGTGTGGAGCTAAAAAAAAAAATCAACGCTCTATCAAAAGGCTCTATTACTAAAAAGACGTGTTTTGAGGCCCTTTTTACAGTAAAAGCATCCACGGTCTGTGGTGCTCACAGATGGTCAGGGAGAGCATTCCACAGACTGGGAGCAGATGAGCAGAAAGCGTGGTGCAGAGTTTGGTCCTCGGCCACTGGAGCTGGAGCTGGAGTTTGCCTGGCCGGAGCGGAGGTGTCGTGAGGTGAATTGAGGGGTGATCAGTTCTTTAAGGTAGAGGGGGGGCGTTTCCATGGAGGCACTGGTGAGTGAGCAGGGAGACTTTATACTCAATCCTGAGTGAGACCACCACCACTCCTATTACGACCACCACCACTATTACCACTATTACTGTACCACCATCACTATTACCACCATCACTATTACCACCCTCACTGTACAACCATCACTATTACCACCACCACTATTACCACCATTACTGTACCACCATCACTATTACCACTATTACTGTACCACCATCACTATTACCACCACCACTATTACCACCATCACTATTACCATCACCACTATTACCACCATCACTATTACCATCACCACTATTACCACCATCACTATTACCACCACCACTATTACCACCATTACTGTACCACCATCACTATTACCACCACCACTATTACCACCATTACTGTACCACCATCACTATTACCACCACCACTATTACCACCATCACTATTACCATCACCACTATTACCACCACCACTATTACCACCACCACTATTACCACCATCACTATTACCACCACCACTATTACCACCATCACTATTACCATCACCACTATTACCACCATCACTATTACCACCATTACTGTACCACCATCACTATTACCACCACCACTATTACCACCATCACTATTACCATCACCACTATTACCACCACCACTATTACCACCATCACTATTACCATCACCACTATTACCACCACCACTATTACCACCATCACTATTACCATCACCACTATTACCACCACCACTATTACCACCATCACTATTACCACCATTACTGTACCACCATCACTATTACCACCACCACTATTACCACCATCACTATTACCATCACCACTATTACCACCATCACTATTACCACCACCACTATTACCACCATCACTATTACCACTATTACTGTACCACCATCACTATTACCACCACCACTATTATCACCATCACTATTACCACTATGACTGTACCACCATCACTATTACCACCATCACTATTACCATCACTATTACCACCACCACTATTATCACCATCACTATTACCACTATTACTGTACCACCATCACTATTACCACCACCACTATTATCACCACCACTATTATCACCATCATTATTACCATCACCACTATTACCACCATCACTATTACCACCACCACTATTACCACCATTACTGTACCACCATCACTATTACCACTATTACTGTACCACCATCACTATTACCATCACCACTATTACCACCACCACTATTACCACCACCACTATTATCACCATCACTATTACCACCATCACTATTATCACCATCACTATTACCACCACCACTATTATCACCATCACTATTACCACCACCACTACATTTACATTTACATTTAGTCATTTAGCTGACGCTTTTATCCAAAGCGACTTACAAGTTATGTACAACAAGTCATCAGGAAGGGTACAACTCTACCACTATTACCACCACCACTATTACCACTATTACTGTACCGCCATCACTATTACCACCACCACTATTATCACCACCACTATTACCACCATCACTATTACCACCACCACTATTACCACCACCACTATTACCACTATTACTGTACCACCATCACTATTACCACCACCACTATCACCACTATTACTGTACCACCATCACTATTACCACTATTACTGTACCACCATCACTATTACCACCACCACTATTACCACCACCACTATTACCACCGTCACTATTACCACCATCACTATTACCACCACCACTATTACTATTACCACCATCACTATTACCACCACCACTATTACCACCATCACTATTACCACCACCACTACCATCACCATCACCACCACTACCACCACCACCACCATTAGCACACCCTACTGGGGTCAACATGATCTGTCTACTGGAAACTAGCCAAAACACACATTGAGTGCAGTCCCTAACCTACTGCGTAAGATAGTAAGTGTAGGGGGACCAGGCACCCTGTGGACTCTGGCACACAGCAGCCACTTAGCAAAGGTTGGGAAATTCAAGGAAACTGAAGGCCTCACAGACACCTGTATTGACAGGGTTATTCCCAATAACTCAATTTCCAGTCCCGTAATTTACTCTTAATCCCCCAAAGACCATCTCTCTCCCTTCTAACCACAGTCCTCATGACATCCTCACACACAGCCATCAGAGAGAGAGAAACCAGACTCACTTTTATTTCTGGGTTTGCTGTTGCAATTGGTGTGATAAAGGACATCGAATGAGAGAGAGAGAGAGAGAGAGAGAGAGAGAGAGAGAGAGAGAGAGAGAGAGAGAGAGAGAGAGAGAGAGAGAGAGAGAGAGAGAGAGAGAGAGAGAGAGGGAGAGAAATGCGAAATGTGACAAATGTAAGATTACCCAAGTGAGATAATGTTAGGGTTCAACAACGGCAATGCTGAGCCTCTTTCATTCAATTGTTGGAGCACACAACCATCAATGATGTTATGTAGTATTGTAGATGAAAAACAACCTAAAGTGGAATTTATGCATAAATGGCCAACATGCATTTGCTCAGATGTGCAAATTTCCTACTATGACCCACATGCGCTCCACTGCGTTTTCTGCTCCACTTAGCCTGTGCCAGGCACCCATATGTTAGGGTACAGGCTCTCCTTCAAGTTAACCTTCTCCTTAGTTAAGGAAGGGTTTTAAATACATTTTGGCACAGGTATATTTAAAAAAAGAGAAAGTGTTAATTTGGAGGAAAAACACATTAGGACTGATACATGAATTTCTTAAATAATTTTTTTTCTCATGTAACCTACCGAGTCTAATAATAAACATGAATGTTTTCTGGTGAAATGAAAAGACGAGGTATGAATTGCGTCCTATGAAAGCATCTAATTAGCGTGAGCATTGGCAGTATAGGCTATGTTCTTTTAAAAATAGCCCCCCAAAGGACAACGGTGTGCATACTGTGTACGCAGGTGCAACAAGGACGGCGTAATAAAGATGTTTCTTTGAAAATAGCTGTTGAAAAGATTGACGTAGACAGGCTACAGGCTGCATCCGGTCTCACCATATGTTTGCATTTCCTTTCTGCCTCACCCTTTAAATCTATCTGTAAATCTACAGTCTATCGTCAACACAAAAAGAAGAAGAACTGCTTATATAAACATCTGGTGTCGACAAAAACCATAGCTGCGGTCACAGTGCAGGGTAAACAAGAAACGTGTTTGAGCGGGTGACTTTAAGTGGCTTCAAGGAAGCGGCAACCTTGCTATCGTGGTTCAGATCAGTAGACAGGTTGTCATTTGTGACAAAACTTGAGAGTGTGGCTATTTAATGGATCAGAGACGTGCGCACAGCAACAGATGGGGGTCTAGTTGGCATCCCCCTCATTATTGGGCCTCCAAGCCCTCCTCTCTCCCACTGCCACCTGGCCAGCAGGCCTAATGTTATTCTAGCACCTGGGCAGGCCATCACAAGCTATCATCAAAGTTATGCTCGGAGGGCACCCAGTCTCTCCGCAACATGTCACAGCAAATAGAGGTGGAAATGATATGCATTCACCTTGTGACTGCGGCCCACAGTCTGCATTTACTGGGGGGGGGGGCATTCAAATGGTCTTGTTTAACCATGTCCGTCGAAGGAACAATACATGTGCTACGTTTAGGGGTGGGTACCGAATCAGGTACTTTTGTGTTTGTTTGTTTGTTCAGGGAGGGGGGGGGGTGGGGGGTGGGGGGGGGATTTTATTTTATATTTTATATTTATCTTGATATAATGTAATTTTGCTTCCTGGTGAATGCCACATGCAAGCCCCTTGAGGGTTTTTAGGCAATTCTCCTACACATCCCTTGTGGACTATATTGTATTATATATGTAACTGTTTTTATATGTGTAAATAAACAAACAAACAAACAAACAAAACAAACATCGGTACTACCAAGTACCGATTCACGTGAGATCGGGCGGTGCCACATTTCGGTACTGTAAATTTTTTTAAGTCCGATGACGTCAACGTTTAGTTTACCGTGAAACATAACCTAAGTGTGCCTCACGTTCACGTCAACGTTCATGCGAACAATACACCCTTACCTAGGATTTGACTTGATTCAACAACAAAGCAGTCGGGGCAATGGCAAGCCGAAAACGGTTGCAAGTGTTGTTACACTTTAAAAAGCTAGATGCAGACAACGCTCACTGCAATATTATATATTATATATATACAAATTGTTCGAAATACATAATGATACAAAATTATTTGAGGTAACAACTGAGGTAGGTAGATTACATTTTTAGAGACTAAAGTACAGAAAAAAGGTACCGTTGGGTACCGGTATCGATTCACAGGTACCGGTATCGGTTCAAATGTGAAAGGTACCCAACCCTAGCTACGTTATTGCATTGTGCCGAAGAATAGCAGTATGTATATCTAACCATAATGTTGGGCCACTGTAGTCCAGTGTGTGGTAGGGTTGGGGGATATGAAAGGAATTCATAATCAGGAGAATCATGTAGACTTTTCCCCCCCTAGTAGTCTACACTTTTGGCGGGGCTTAAGTGTAGGGGGTGGGGGAAACATAGACCAATGAAAGCAGATCTCTCTGCATTATTATTACACTATTACCCTAGCACATTATTACACTGTCACACTATTACACTGAATAAACCTTTAAAACGTGAAGTTCTTTGACACCACCTTGTGAGAGACTTCGTTTCACAAGATATTGAGATATGAAAGGGGGCAGGGCTGATTTCAATGGACAATGATGGAAATGACTGAATACATATTTCTTTATGCATAGGTACATCAATGACAACAGGGCCCCGTTCCCCGTACCTGGTTCAACTAAGTCGATCAAGATGTCATTATCCAGATTCAGTTAACCCGATGTTTGAAGCCGGGATTTTCCTGTTCCTCGAAGGTGGATTCAGTCTCGTTAACTCAAGCCAGACTTGAGATCCAGGATAAGTGCGCATGCTCGCCTCAGCCGAGAAGGCAGCAAGTGTCGAGAGCAGAGATCCTGATTCTCTAGCGGCATTGATTGATTAATTGATTTAAAACTTTAGTAACATATTGCAGTACGGCTCAATCGCCTCGCCGACAAGTTAAATGCGTTATCTATAGGCTAATTTTAAGTCCCTCATTACCTCAATCAATCAGATTATATTTCTTTAAACTTGCCTGCTGGATTGAATAATCAAATGAGATCTTGCTAGCGAAAATAATTTGTTAAACTGTTATACAGAATTACGATACGGCTCTCTTACCCATTGATTGATGTGTGGTCGATCTTTTACTTATCTCCACTGTGGTCTAACGGGTTGTTCTTTTGACTTTCACGCAGACGACCGGGGTTCGAAACCCTAGTCTTTTCCTTCTTTTTGCAATATAGGAATAATTCAATTTGGTGCACGTTGAGAGCTATATAAAGAATGACATCCTCAATGCATGTAGATTTATAATATTTTAACTTAAAACCAGGCTACTTTGGCGTATAATCATTAATATTATATTCCAAAAATTTATATTGGAAACACGGGGTTTCGAACACCAGTCGCTGGGTTGGCAGGATTGAGCACTACCGCTGCGCCACTGTGCCAGATGGGATACATTCATTGTTTATACATTAATGAACGAGAGACCCGTGTTTAGAATATTCTTTATTTTGAATGAAGTTTTATTTCTTTATCCTCATTCATTAATGTGACGTCAACGGCTCATTCAATTTCTCAAATCCGTCAAACAGCGCATCTCATCAGACATCTTAATCCCAGTTACAATTAAAATAACCACATACATAATGTGTACATCGCACCGAGCGAGCGCCACGGTATATATAACGTGCATTATTTAGGACAAAGTGAATTTAGTATCAGCATTTTGGGTCTATTTTACATTTCAAAAGCCCCCTCTGGAAGAATGGAGCACAAAAACGTAATTCAGAATGGTATAATGCAGATCGTAGACTGTGGGAATAATTTCAGGAAACGGGCTGTCACTTCTTTGCGGGGGCGTGGCGATGGTTGATCCGGCTAACTTGAACTTAAACCCTGCTTTCGACCAGGCTCAAACTTTTGGATCTGTTGTCATGGTGATTTGGATAATCCAGGTACGGGGAGCCGGAAAGTCCGGCTTAAGTCAGACTTCACCGAAAGTTATCCGGCTAACTCGGTTATCCAGGTACGGGGAACGGGGCCCAGGTTCACTATGGCATGTTGTAAACAGATGCCAGTGAGCTGATTACCAGTGAACCTGTGTAGTATCACCCTCTTGTGCTCAAAAGCTGTAACTTTATCCTGAATATGTATTTCAATGGACAATGATGGAAATTAATTCAAATAAAATACTTGTCATTGACCGATTTTGAAAGATATTCCAGAATCCACTTCTCTGGCCTGCTGCCAGCCTATGTGTCCATTTGCATCCAACCTAGCCTTGAGATTTGCTCCGGATAGACACACAGACAGCCAGACAGACGCAACTGATTGCAGAATCCATCCCCATGCTCTGCCTGGTGGATAATTATTGCCCAACCCTGGAGTGAGTATTACGGCACTTGTATCATGGTTTTGGATAACCTGAGCATACCGTACACTGTAAACAAATAAATGTTTTTTCACGGGAAATTCACTGTATTATTTTACAGATTACTTTTGTTTTTCTACTTTAAGTGTAAATGCCATAAAAATACAGTAAATTACAGTTTATCAAAATATTAACCATTAAATAAAGGTTGTAATCTGTAAATGTATTTGATTTTTACTGTAATTTGACAGTAAGTATTTGGCAACCATTGATGCCAGACATTTACCGTTTTCTTGCAGCTTTTTTTTCGTACAGTGTATGACTCGTAAAATCAAAACTGGCACCATCGGCAGTGGTGGAAAGTAACTAGCTATTTTACTCAAGTACTGTACATAAGTAAAATGTCTAGGTTATTTGAGTATTTTCATTTTAGCGTGTACTTTTACTCCACACCATTTTATAGGAAATATTGTACTTTTTACTCCACTACATGTATTTGAACCCATCAGTTACTAGTTTCTTTGAAGACAAATAGTTTGTGTAGAAAACATGGCAATAATTGTTGAAGATGATGTACTTAAGTACATTCAATATCAAATGCTTCTCTACTTTTACTTAAGTAGAGTATTATTTTATATGGGTATTTTAACTGTGTGCTTCTTCCACCTGTGCCTCTCCAAGCCACCCGCACTGTGGGTGCTAACTTAAACTGCCTCCCAGCCCTAGACACCTAAATGTTCCTATCGGGGAATGGGGCAGCTGACAGTGATTCAAATGGGCCAGAACAATGCTCTCTGAGGCAGCCGGGAGATCCATATGTATGAAGATAACCATGGCATCAAACAGCTGATTCCTGTTGTTTATTTCCCTCCAATGGGAAACTGCCTGTACTTGTCTGGCCTCCATAATTATTCCCTCATTTCCCCAAATGAACAGCCTTGGATAGGAGCCTCTCTCTCTCTCTCTCTCTCTCTCTCTCTCTCTCTCTCTCTCTCTCTCTCTCTCTCTCTCTCTCTCTCTCTCTCTCTCTCTCTCTCTCTCTCTCTCTCTCTCTCTTTCTCCCCTCTCTCCCCCCTTCCCCCCTCCCTCTCTCTCTCCCTCTCTTCCTCTGTATCTCCCTCTTTCTATTTCTCTAATATATCTTGTTGCAGTAGTGGTTTGTTTTGTGATTTATTACTCCTGCATTGTCAACCTTATTTAATACAGTACAAGTTTACACTGGAATCAACCACATATCCAAGGTGTGCGTGTGTGTGTGTGTGTGTGTGCGTGTGTGTGTGTGTGTGTGTGCGTGTGTGTGTGTGTGTGTGTGTGTGTGTGCGTGCGTGTGTGTGTGTGTGTGTGTGCTTTCATAACATGGAGCCACATGATAAAGAAAGATTAACTGAATCCTTGCTAAAAACAAATATCAACATTCTACTTATTACACTGGGGCTGTTCGGTGCGAGCGGGCGATAGCGGCAGCTAGCTGTTCATCCATCATGCGCGTAATCTGTTGTTTTTGCCTAGATCACCACAGATATCTTCAGCGAAGAGCAAACACCTCATCTGTCATCAGGGCACCGTTGCCCCCTCTTAGTCCGTCCACCATAAATGACACCCGCAACAATCCCAGAGAGAGAGAGAGAGAGCGCATCAGCGAGCGCGGAGGGAACGCGTACGGCATTAGAATGATGACATTGAAAAGTATGGCTTTTCAATGTGAACGCGTGAGCGCAACATCTGTCCGTTGGTTTCATTACCGCGTCCCCCGCCACTGTTTCTCACCGCGAGGTCCCCGGGGTTGATTAAAAGCGTGTCTGCCTAGAGGCAGGAAGCACAAAGGTTTAAGATAGCCGCGTGGCAGAGCACAGTATCTGCGCGACTGCCATTAAAAACTGTGATATCGGTTTAGCCTCCCAGACCCCAGTCATCAATAAGAGAGTCTTGGTGACTGACAAAGGCAAGCGGCTCACAGATCACAGGCACTGTCCCACCTGATAAGGCCCTTAACCCTATTCACTCTCCACTGGAGGAGTTAATCAAGTCGAGGTGACACCACCGACGGAGCTAACGCCGATAAATACAATTTTCTCACAGCCCGTTCAATAACCGCATCCGCTCAAACCACCGGTTGCCCGCCGAGCGCTTGGTGTCCTCAGGACACCGCGCTTAAAGACAACGGTTCAGTTTGATCATTATTGCGAATCACATAACAATACTGTATTTCTTCTGCATTATTGCTTTTGATCTCTATATTATACTTCATACAGAAGAAGGTGGGGTTAGTCGTTTATCCTGATTAAGTCATACTGATTTTGAAGGGGGCCGTTGTTTGTACCAGGCTATTTTCCCTTCAGTCAATTATGTATTCATGGTTTTACTGTATACTCTGGGGAGGCTAGAGAATATATAACTATCGTCTGCCGCTCGCTGGTGCTTGCCGCTCACGTCCCCAATACGACAACTTCAGCATGTTCCGTTTTCAGCCTTCTGTCCAAACAAGTGTCTCTTTCACTCGCTCCTCAGCCTCCCGCGCAATGTGTAATTTGGTGCTGTCAAAACTGATATCTGTGACAGTCTCGCTGATAGTTCCCTCATAGATTAACAATCATCAGATTTGCTCGTGGGCCGCCGTGTTGACAATCATTTTTTTTTTATATATACAAAAAACAACAGCTTCAATTTTTATCAGCCTTGTCAGTTCAGCAGTCATCCCGGTCGAGCCACAGTAAATGCCCTTGACTACAGGACACCGGTGTCCACGCTAGCCCATCACTCAGGGCTTTGTTTACTGCATTATTGCAAAGGATAGCGATGTCATGGTGCTTACCCTGCTTTAATCAACCCACCTTCATTAAAACGTCACCACCATTAGAAAATCACCTGATGTGAAAGCGTATGGATTACTGTCCGTGGTGATGGATATATCATGGGAGGGGGGGGGCTGTTCACTAGCCGTGGCTGCGGTATCATTTGGGTCCCTGGAGAGAGAGGGAGGGGGGGGGGGGGGGGGGGTGGCTGTGACAGTGCCCGGGGGGGGGGGGGGGGGGGGGGGGTGAAGGGGGTGTTGGATAAGTGATGTCCCTGACTGAGCCCTCCATCAGACTTCTTGCATGATGGACAGAGTGTCTCTTCCTCCATCGCAGAGATTGATTGCCCAGAGCTGGCCGTTGGGAGAGATTAACCTTGTGGACCTGGAATTATAAGGTGCCATCTGCCTTCACAGTATAGTTTGGAGATATTGAGTATTTTAAAAGTTTTCACATTCCAAATGGCATGATAGGTGGAGTGATTCAGGTCTGTACCGTATAGATCATCACAGATAACACCATAGAGGTACATCCTGAGTGTCTCCATCCTGGGACATTTTGGAAATGGGAAATCTTTTAAAATGCTCAAATCACAGAGATGGTGCCTTTTATATCCGGGTACCAATTCTGAAAAATTTTACGGTTTCATCAGGATCACTCCCCCTCAGGCCTCATTATCTCCGCCAGGCGTGGGGCACCAAGGCGGGAGATTATAGGTTTGGTCGTGTGGGTCTGTGCGTCTATCTATAGCTAATCTCACCAGCTACAACGCTGTGGTGGAGGAGACTTGCCACATAGGCTGACACGCAGGCCAGGGACGTGACTCCAGGAATAGTACCCCAATCGGCCTGATGAGGGCGCTATAATTAAAGGTAAACATTTTGAACTTTGAAAGGTCATGACTTCTACACTGTCGGTTTACACAAAACTAGGTGCAGACATCCACATTTTCATTGTTCCTCCTAAACTGTAGGTTGGATTACTACCAAACTTTCTGGGATCATTTCTGGAACAGCTTATCAAAGGTAGTATAAGGCTTGTGTGTTGAAGATATTGACCAATGAAGTTCAAAAAGGCTTGGCTCAGCACATATATAGACCAAAGTCAACAACCGCTAGGTCAAACATCATAGAACTTGCAGGATATATCCACATACAGTAAGTACCTGAAACATACCCTGAGAGTTTCCTTCAAATCATCCACTAGGGGGCGGTACAATTGAAAAAATTGGCACAGCATAACACGAATCAGTCTATAAATAAAAAAAAAGAAATTCCAATCATTACAAATAGTGTAATAGTGTCATAGTGTAATGGCGTGTAACAGTGTACTAGTGTGTCAGTCTAATAATGTGTAATAGTGTCATAGTGTAATAGTGTGTTAGTGTAATAGTGTAATAGGAATACTGCAGGAGATTTGCTTTCACTGGTCTTTTGCCCTGCAGACCTATCCAGTTTGATGAGCAGCATTCACTTATAATGATATTATTAATGATTGTAATATCAACATAAACATTCTAATACATATAATAGTATAAACAACAATAAAGAAGCCTGTCTTAATTCAATTGAAACAAAGGCTTGGATTAGTTAGATTAACTGGTCAGGCATATAGCCTACAAAATAATATAACTCCCCCTGATGGCTGGTCATTTATCTACACTCAAAGATCACCATTGCAACATAAAATGGATAATAATATTGATGATTGATAATAATATTTTCATGGCAATATGACAGTAAACACCCAGCATTGGTTGTCAAATGGATGAAAGAAAGGGACAAATGTGTCTCAACACATTGAAATGAAAGCTGCGATAAATTTGCACCCTGCTCTTCAGAGGCAGAAACATTTTGGGGAAACTGGCCATCACAAATCAAGTCAACTCAGGGCCATCTCTAGGCTTGGCCTGAATAGATCATTGCCTAGGGCACCATCCATTAGTGGGAACCAGCCACCAGGCCAAAATAAATTGAGGGAAAAGAGAGGAAAAAATATAGTATTTTGGAGGCTCTAATGGCCCAGTGTTACTGCTACAATGGAGATACAGAGAAACTAGAGATCTGTAGGAACCGGTGGATATCAGCAATTCCTTGCCAGCTTACTAGGACATTTTGCTCTAAAGTTTAACCGTATAAAACTGTCAGAAAGAATTTGAGGGGAACCGCTTTCCGCTTTGAACGCGACGCTGCAAGCAGCACTTCCGGGGGCCAAGCGATGACATGGATTGAGTGGTGGCTCATACATTCCTCCCTAATTTACTGTACCTACAGTATGTTATGCCTTTCTGCAGACCGCTGCTGGATGGTGTCATTGTCGGATGCTGTCACTGTTATTTCAGGTAGTTGTCCTCTATATCTCTTCTAGTTCTTGTGCCTTTTCTGAGCACCATACTTAATCTCGTGTAATCTTTTATATCACAAACTAAAGAGTTAACAAGGCAGATACAAGATACAACCCAAACAGCTACCTCTTGTCAACATATACCCACATACAAAAATTTAAAAAATCGTATTTTTTTTATTTGCCATGGCTGTAAGCCAATTAATTATTGGTGACAGACTCCCGGGGAAGAGGGGCAGAGAAGCAGAGAGGGATGTTTCTTTTCTTATTATTTTCTTGCTCGCTTTCTAGCCTACTATATTGATTTGAACCCATCCAAGTTGGGTTTTCTTTTTCCTTTTTTCACTTGTGTGTCATAATGCAGGAGACTCACACACACATGGTTGGGGAGTAATGGCTTACATGTCACTGGATTATAGGAGTCTGGTAGCAATTTTTTTTTTACCAGCAGTAATGCTCTGCTTGATGGCCAGTAATATTGAAGCCTATGGGAGATGCATCGAGAAGCAAAATATACAAGCTATTTGAGGATATATATAACCAATATAACTCAATGTCACACCTGGCACCAATCTGCATCCATGACGTAATGACCCTTCCTTCTTTTACAGTTTCCTTGGGTCCTAGCAATGCATGCTAATGGTTCCAATGAATCAGCATTCCTCTACTAGCAGCAACCTGTTCAAGAGTTCTTAGTTCCTGGACACATATAGATCACATTACATTCAGAACCTTCCTCTACTAGCCTTCATATTCAACGAGCACACGATTTGTGACAAGCTGCTACCAGCTGGCTCAACTCATTGTTTATTGTATTCCTCGCACTGGACACGTTACATTGTACTGCCGGGTCAAGCTTGCTTATCCAACTGTATCCTGTTCTGGTTCAAGTGCGTTTCACAATAAAGGTCCTGCCTATAGCAGCATTAAACGCAGTGGCGGCTGGTGAAGGGGGGGGGGGGGGGGGGCTATACCAAACATTTTGCAAACATGTACCGAGGTATCACAATGTCACACACACACAAACAAGCGCGTGCACGCATTGGCGAAACCACACACTGAGTATAGCCTACTGTGCACGTCAGAGCTTCGGCGAAACCATAAGGTACGAATATTTAAGTAGGTACAGTACAACTATCACCATTGCCATCAATCAATATATGATCAGTCAATGCAGCCACGTTTCCAATAGCGCCTACACAAACTCTCTCTCTCTCTCTCTCTCTCTCTCTCTCTCTCTCTCTCTCTCTCTCTCTCTCTCTCTCTCTCTCTCTCAGGCAGTCAGACTCGGGAGCAGCATATCACTGTAATATCTTTGTGCATGCTCCCACGCGCACGCCCGTATTCCGATCCGTACAATAATAATCAGAGGGGTATATATTGTCATTTGAAACAAGTTACCAATGCATTGTCCCGTGGGATTATGCCCCCCGCGGTGAAATTAATTAGTATCCCCCTCAGTCTATCTCTATCTCTCTCTTTCTCTCTTTCTCTCTCTCTCACACACAGCATTAAGTACCTCACGTGCAATCCCAAGCACTACACAAATTAGAAGAAACTGCAAAGGATACAGTATATACCAAGAATAACTTCAGTATGAGAACAGCATATTTAGCATATTGTTAAAAGAGCCAAGGCTGGCTTGCGTAATTTAACATATGACTTACCATTCAGAAGAGTTGAAGGGGGCAAGATATTCAGCTGTCCACAAGCCTTAATCCACTTAAAAAAAAAAAAAAAAAGAGTACTTTAATGTCCTTTACTTCAGTAACAGTCCATGGGCATGTTGTATCTGTCCCCGTCGTTTTAAAAAGCAGGAATGGAAAGCAAAATACGGCATTTACATGACTGCATCCAGCTAGCCATAGCTTCTTGTTAGCCAACACTTCTTACCGAACCAGCTAGAAAACGACAGAGTATTATTGTCTTCCTCTGTCTGTTGATTGTTTCTGAATTGAGATATCAGGCTGATGAGGTCTAAACTCTTTCACTCTTGAGTTTTTCTTGCAGTGTTTATCTCTCAAAAGGTATTGTTTTGAGGGATTTACCTGAATTTTCGAGGTTGGAATTTTGTTTCAATCATCCATGGTAGCTAGTAATATAGCTAATTCTCCGTTCTGTCTGACGAGGGAGTCACGAACACACCAGTGACCCTGCTTGCTTGGAGCGCTAGAAAGCCACGCCCCCACAGATCATATTTATGACCCTTGATAGGCTAAATTTATTTGCTTGATTCATTTACATTGGCTGCTTGCGTGCAGTGACGCCGAGTCAGTGTGCGTTAAGACAAGCGCCCAAGTTTGGAGGTAGGTCGATTTCTGAGAGTGATGTCAATCACAAACGAGGGGGGAGAATAGCACGCACAAAACAATGAAATTATATTTGCTATATTAACGTTATTGTGCATTTTAATAGTAATTATTATTCATTTGAAACATGTTTAGTTAATTTGGGGGGGAGAATAGCACGCACAAAACAATGAAATGATATTTGCTATATTTACGTTATTGTGCATTTTAATAGTAATTATTATTCATTTGAAACATGTTTAGTTAATTTTTAGGGCTTCAAAAAATCTAAAATAAAAAACACAAGTTCTTCTTCTCCTTCTCTCTCAACCGGGGGGGGGGGGGGGCAGCACCCCAGCGCCCCCTATCGGCCGGCCGCCACTGATTAAATGGTTAAATGGTGGTTTGGTGTGATATTTGTTGACTCCCGCGACATCTTTATGGGATTGGCAAGACCGTTCCCCCGACGAGTCTGTTATCCTCTAGCAGTCATCCACTGCAGATTCCTCTGCCAGGAAGATACTGTAGGTCGCTGTCTCTCCTTTTCCTCAGATTTCCTTGTCTATTTAGTTGATGAAGCTATATATTTCTCTTTGTCACTTTATTTTTCTATTCTCTTCTCCATTCACACAGGTGACTGACTCTCTCTCCTCTGCTCTCGGAAGCGTGTGCCTTTTCTACTCTCTTGATGTTAGCTGTCAATGTTATAATGTACAGGCTGTGCTATTCTGTAACACCCACGCGAAACAGTACGGAATATTTGCAAAAGAAGAGAATGGTCAACTGTGTCAAATGCCTTTGACAGATCTACAAACAGGGCAGCACAGTGTTATCAAGGGCAAATACTGCAGTAGTCTCCAGTTCCTAATGCCTCTTTTAGTGTAGAAACATTAATGATGCCACCAGTGATTTGCAATTGAACTAGCTATAGCTGGTTAAGGAATGGGGTGTCCTTGAAGCATTGGCAATTGAAAAGTCACAGTAGTGACAGCAAGGTGTGCGTTAGGAACTGGAATTACTATGTAATTTACTGTATAACTAGTAGTGGCTGAAATTGTCCTATGCTTTTCTCTAAAACACGGTTTGTGTGGGCTTAAAACCCTTCAAGGTCTAAAGTAACTAGCTCCACCTTCTCAGAATTTTCCCTTTTTTTTGTTACATAATGTAAAATTACAGATTCATACCTTCAAAATAAGCCATCAATTGTCAAATTTGAGACAATAGTTTTCAATCAATGTCCTATCAAACATTCTGGTAAAATCCTAACTACTTTTCAGGATAGGACTTGAACAGGATCCAGAATATTTTGAGAGAAATGCTTTAAATGGGTTATTTATTAATGATTCCAGGATTTTTGCTAGGGAAGATAACTTTGAGATTGGTCAATAGTTATTTAGGAAATATGTACATTAAAGGCTTTTACATTTGTGGGTAAAAATATAGTGGCCTTCCTTTTATCAGCATTCACTGCTTTCCAGAACTTTGATGGATCTGAATAGGAACTGGTGACAAAATCTAAGAAATAGTTTGTTTTGACATCTTTCACTACGGATGTACATTTATTTCGCACAAAGAGCTTTATAATTGCCTCTCCTTCACCAATTCACACATGCACTCACAGAACAATGGCAGCCAGATGCCATGCAAGGTGCTAGCCTGCTCATTGGGAGCAATTTGGGGTTCAGTGTCTTGCCCAAGGACACTTCGGCATGTGAACAGAAGGAGCTGGGATTCAAACCACTGACCAAACCATAGACCATATGATCATTAGTTGACCTGCTCTACCTCTGAGCCAGTATTTTGTGGTACATTGGGGTATACTTTGGGGAACTTTGAGGTTCTTTGGGGGTATTTCGTGATACTTTGTGGTATTTTAGGGTATACTTTGGATCTGGATCTGCCTGATAGACCAGCATTTTTTAAACGCTTATGTTGTAGTAAACTACTATTCAAATGGATCAAACCCAGACCCTTTAGTTTTTTAAGATAAGATATTCTTTATTGATCTCCTTGGGGAAACTCTGGCTTTCTAGCACCATGGGGGTATGGGCATGGTAATAGAAGAAAGACAATACAATTGGATCTGAATATAAAAATATGTTAAAAATAAACAGTGTAATCAAAGGTGCAGGTGAGGGTCTGTAATGCCCTATCAGTTAATAATAATATACATTTCAATAAATATAGGCAATAACTCATTTGAATCTGAATATATACTATGAGTAAAAGTAAACAGTATACACAATGTGCAGATATGGGGTATTTAAATTGATTGGGGTGGATATTAAATCACTGTTATGAAAGCTGTTGTACGGTGATACGGACCAAATCATTAGGTATGATCTCATTTGGCCTAGAGCTATGGATCATTCGGAAATATGTCAAATCGCGGAAGCTCGCGGTGCCATGAATGCCGTTTCTAGGGATCTTTAAAATGCATGGAGTAACAGGACAAACTGATTAGCCTGCTTTGAGCACACTTTTGAGGGTTTATTTTCCAATGGCATATCAGACCCCACGTCCAAGGATGGGCTAATCAGACTTAATATTCCTGTTGACGTTCCCCACGATTTACAAGCCCTCATTTTCTAACAGCCCTCTGATGCAACACGCTCCAGTACCTGGGTCGCAATACTGACACATCTGTTGCAAGATAAACATCTCATAATGCAGCCACCGGAAAATATTGGCTAGGTTTTACAGGGCAGCAAATATGGGGCTGCACACTCTGCCACCCAAACAACATTTCTCACAGCAAATAAACCAAGTAAAATGGATGGTTTTTAGACATCCACGGCAACAGAGCTGTTTTGAAACGAGCCACCGGTCCATAATGACTTGTTGACAAAAGTGACATGACATTATCTGCTTATCCGTGGCACACCTAACAGCGTTGTTTTAATTTGAAGACTGAACTAGGTCTACTGTAGGTGCCAGAGTCCAGCGGGTTCATATACAAACAAAGCACAGCATGATCTACATTGCTACTGTGGAATCCCAAATGTCCATGTTCTTCTTTCCTGCCTTTGGGGAATAATAGTTAACTTAAATATATTTAGGGAGAATTTACATTTATGTCACGGATGTGATCACCGATGAGCTGCTTCATGTCCAATTAGGTCAGACAAAAATAGGACAGAAAATAAATAATCTTCTCTACATGGGATGCGTATATCGCAGACTGTCAGGTGGGCAAACCAAATTATGCTTCCCATGGGGGGCGGGGGGGGGGAGAAAGCGGACTGTGTTCTTCATTATTCCTCTTTTGGAAAGGAGAAAAGTGCACTCATCGCACTTCTCCTCCCCACGCGCCTACGGTATCATTATTTCTGACACCCCCAGGTTGGTTTGACAAAACCGCTGCAGCAGAGCCATAAGGGTATAGGGCTTGACGGTGAAAGAGGGAGCTAATGAGTGCCTGAGAGTCAGAGGTACAGACCACCGCGGAGGCTCCAGATCAGTCAGAGGTACAGACCACCGCGGAGGCTCCAGATCAGTCAGAGGTACAGACCACCACAGAGGCTCCAGATCAGTCAGAGGTACAGACCACCGCGGAGGCTCCAGATCAGTCAGAGGTACAGACCACCGCGGAGGCTCCAGATCAGTCAGAGGTACAGACCACCACAGAGGCTCCAGGTCAGTCAGAGGTACAGTACAGACCACCGCGGAGGCTCCAGATCAGTCAGAGGTACAGACCACCGCGGAGGCTCCAGATCAGTCAGAGGTACAGACCACCACAGAGGCTCCAGGTCAGTCAGAGGTACAGACCACCACAGAGGCTCCAGATCAGTCAGAGGTACAGACCACCGCGGAGGCTCCAGATCAGTCAGAGGTACAGACCACCGCGGAGGCTCCAGATCAGTCAGAGGTACAGACCACCACAGAGGCTCCAGGTCAGTCAGAGGTACAGTACAGACCACCGCGGAGGCTCCAGATCAGTCAGAGGTACAGACCACCGCGGAGGCTCCAGGTCAGTCAGAGGTACAGACCACCACAGAGGCTCCAGGTCAGTCAGAGGTACAGACCACCGCAGAGGCTCCAGGTCAGTCAGAGGTACAGACCACCACAGAGGCTCCAGGTCAGTCAGAGGTACAGACCACCACAGAGGCTCCAGGTCAGTCAGAGGTACAGACCACCACAGAGGCTCCAGGTCAGTCAGAGGTACAGACCACCACAGAGGCTCCAGGTCAGTCAGAGGTACAGACCACCACAGAGGCTCCAGATCAGTCAGAGGTACAGACCACCACAGAGGCTCCAGGTCAGTCAGAGGTACAGACCACCACAGAGGCTCCAGGTCAGTCAGAGGTACAGACCACCACAGAGGCTCCAGGTCAGTCAGAGGTACAGACCACCACGGAGGCTCCAGGTCAGTCAGAGGTACAGACCACCACAGAGGCTCCAGGTCAGTCAGAGGTACAGACCACCACAGAGGCTCCAGGTCAGATTACTAAGGGACATCTTTTGTGATGAAACACTTGAGTAAAACTAGGGATGCACGATAATTATCGGGCCGATATCAGCTATTATGACGTCATCCCGATAAACCCGATAACGTTATTGATAGCTCCGATAATATATAATATATTTTATGGTAAAAAAAAATGCGGTGTGGGTGAATTGGGATGAAGGGCGTTTGTTTTTACTATAGGCTCCTCCCGTTTTGCCAGTACAGTGGTACGACTGATAGCGTGTGGTTTAGGAAGAGGGCGTTTTACACAAATCCAGCGCTCCCTTTCTTGGCTGTGACGTAGCCACGTAAGTTTCAGAGGCAGCGCGGATGTAAACAAAGATGGCGTCAGTAGTGTGGAATAGTTTCAGAGGAAAAAAGTTTGCTTGCTATTTGTAACAAATGCAATGCAGAAGTTCCACGAGGAGGGAAAAGGGCAACAACTTATAATACATCCAACCTAACAAGTCACCTGCAACATCACCACGATGGTGTGTTAAAAGCCTACAACGACGCGCGAGCAGCTAAAGCTTATTGCTCCGTAGCAGAGCCGTTGAACCGCTCTGCTCCGTAGTAGCCAGGTTAATTTGCACCACCAAGCACTGCTTAAAAGCTAGCGGCTTGAGCCCTTGGGTCATTTCTGTCAAACTTCTTTAATTTAGCAAATGCCTCGTCAATAGGTACAAGCGCCGCAGGTTCCTTTGTAGCTGGTTTTGGATTCACAGCAGCTTTAGCTGCTCGCGCGTCGTAGCGGTGGTGATGTTGCAGGTGACTTGTTAGGTTGGATGTATTATAAGTTGTTGACGGATTGTGAATTTTCTGATTAAAATTATATTTATTTGGAAAAATAAATATGGTCACTTTATCAGTCAAAACTGTTGTCTTGGCTTTGTTTTGTTCATAGTAGTAAGCCTTGAGGAGCAGAAAGTTATCGGTATCGGGGTCAAAAAATCAATATCGTGCACCCCTAAGTAAAACACTAGTTTTAGTTGTTGTTTTTTAAAGTTGCAACCGGGCACAGCTGAAGACAGTTCCTAAGTGGGCTTGAAACTACATTTGTGGGACTATTACGACTAATAAACAAACGACTAATGAACACAAGCGTATAGTCCAATAGCGCAAGGTCCGTTGTTAGTTCAGTCTTATTTGAAGGGAGGAGGAAGCCAGATGGAATGAATTTCACGGCTCTGAAAGGAGCCATTGACTCATAGCAGAAGGACACTATCCAATTTTTGTGGGACAGAGGCTCAGAAAAGAAAAGGCAGAGCCACACGGTAGTTCCACTAGACTGTAGTGTATCAGGGACACGGCATGACTGCCCTGTCCTACAAAGGCTAACCACAGTAATTACAATGTTGGTCAAAATGTAGTTATGACTGAAATTGAACCTTCAGATATCTCTTTTATCTTGTGACAAAACATCCTGATTCAATCTTGTTCTGTTCAAGAGAAAAAAAGGGTGTAGAAAACAAAAAATCCAATGAGAAGCAAGTGTAGTTATGGCGTTCTGCCTTGGTTTCTCTGAGTTTCGGGATTGTACCGGGCCAATTAAGGCACACCGCAGTAAGTGTCGTTACGGCGCTCTGCCTTGGTTTCTCTGTGCTTCGGGATTGTACCGAGCCAAGGCAAACCATAGTGGGTGTAGATGCAGTCGCCAGAGATGCAGTAATAGTAATAATAATTTGGTTCTCCCCGAAAAGCTAACACTAGCTAGCTTGCGAGACAGGACTAGTCAGCAAAATAGAGTTCTATTAGCGGTGCACTGGCAGTTGATCGAAATGTATTTCTCTCTCTCTCTCTCTCTCTCTCTCTCTCTCTCTCTCTCTCTCTCTCTCTCTCTCTCTCTCTCTCTCTCTCCCTCCCTCCCTCCCTCCCTCTCTCTCTCTCTCCTCCCTCCCTCCCTCCCTCCCTCCCTCCCTCCCTCCCTCCCTCCCTCCCTCCCTCCCTCCCTCCCTCCCTCCCTCCCTCCCTCTACCTCTGGCTGACTCATCCCTGCACCTCCCATGAATAAATATGTTTATTTTAGAGGTTTTCTTACTGGGAGCAGATAGTAATACAACCATAGCCAGATGTTAAATCATAAGCCATAAACATGCAGACATCTATAAATAAAACAATGAAATGCAAATGGAATGTAGTATAAGATTAATTAAAACAGCTTTCCTCATACCGAGAAGGCATTAAAATTGTACTTACCGCACTTTGCTTTCCCTATATAATCGTTTATGGTAATATAAAAGCAGAGTGCACTATCTGCCTTTTTGGGGTACAATCGGCTAAATCATTGGTCATGGTTTTTAGGCATAAAAATCACCTCATTATACCTATTTAATAAGCACTACCACTTTTCGCCCTATAACACATTCGGCTGGAAAGTCACAAAAGCTATTTCCTCAGTGTTAACATAGGTACCGCGGTTAGCTTTTGTGGGGCAGAGTTCCCCACTGCTGGGGGTATTGAGCCATGGCTTCCCAGCAGTACACTGAGCTCTCAGAGCCGCCCCTCGTGTCTTACATGGTGGCGCCTGGGATGGTATAGCATTCAGCACATCCTGTTAGCTATAAGGAACATTGATGATCTGTCAGCGTTTTTCTTTAGCTATTAGTACATTTACTTTTTTCCCTCTCTAATGGGTATAATACAATAATAATAAACGTTATGGGTGTAGCACTTTTCATAAATGATGGCAGTAGGCTTAATCATTAAAATAGAGCAAGCAGAATATAATGGAAATGAGTTATTAAAGGTACCTTAAAATGAAACATTAGCCTGGTCGCCGTGCCACGTCAATATAATGTGGAGCTGGACAATAATAGCGATATTTACCATTTATGCTTATCTGTGTTATTGTATGGTGGAATTTTTGTACATTCTGAATCTTGATACAACATTTTGTGGTTTGAATTTATGAAAATGTGCCTACATATCAGGTCAGATTTGTCCCAAAATGATTTCTGAAATATGTGAGGATATGTATTGAACATTACAATTTAATTTCAATACTGTATTACACCTGTAGTCCAACATGATGAACATCCATTGGATAATCGATCGATTGTCGACATTGTGATATCCATATAGATACATTTCTAAAAATACTGGATGGATAGTGCCCTATTTATTGTAAAATAACTATTATTTATTAACTGTAATTATTATATATTACCTTGATCAATGGACAAGTGATTTTGTTTGCAGATCATTACAGTATGTTGGAAGAAAATGTAACACTGCTATATTGCAATAAAGGGTAGTACCTGATAAGCATTATTGCTTATTTCTATTACTTTTCGGACAAAATACAGTTTTGCTTATTATTTTATCTTACTTTATTAGAATTTTTTATATTTATATTATTTTATTGTATTTATTTTTTACCTTGTTATTTCTTTATATTTATTGTTCGAAATAAAACTATTCATTCATCCATTCATACATTATTATCCAAAATGTACTTCTGAATATCATATATTTATTTTTCCACATTACACAGCCCTTTCCCAATTAATATAACGCTGTGATGGAGAAATCCCAAGTCAGTTAATAACACACTAAAAATATACTTGATGTGACAGAACTGGATTATGAGCAACTACATTCAGCCCTACTTCCTCTGAGACGAAGCTTAAACAAACAAACAAACAAAGAAAGAAACAAACAAACAAACAAACAGTCTGACATACATATTGCAGTGATCATCACAGGGTGATAATGCAGAACAAAATAGCACCAGGTGTTGGTGAAAACCCCCCGCAGGCAGAGGCTCTCTGAAAAACAACACATTTTTAGAGTCAATGACCCTTGTGCACAGAGATCAATTTGCATCAGCAGGGATATGGTGTGTGGCCCATTTCAATATCGCTTTCTATACTACAAAATCCCCCAGGTTGAGCCAAGAGCACCCATAAGGTCAGTGAGGAGTGTGTGAGCCTTTCTGTTGAGGGTGACGAACCACGCTCTTCAACTAGAAAGGAGCGCTCGGTAGAGTGAAAACCTCCACAAGGCGGCAGCCACATATGGACCGATGACAGCAGAGCTCCCTGCACTATTCCTATTATATTATTACACACTATTACACTAGTACACTATCACACTATTATACTATTACATTATTACGCTATTACACTATCACACTATCACACTATTACACACTGGTACACTATTATTACACACTATGACACACTGTTACACTATTACACACTATCACAGTATTACACAATGTTAAATGATTAAACTATTACACACTATTAGAAAGTATTTAACTACTACACTATCACACTATTATAAACTATTACACTATAACACACTATTACCCTATTATATATAAATATAATACTATTATATACTTAACCTCTTTAGCCCGGAGCCCTATTTTCTGAAAATCAGCCTAAAATACACACCTAAGTAAATGGAATATTGCTCCACTTCTACAAGGGCCATTTGCATATTCTTAGTATCTAGGGACATCTATGGACCTCAGTGAATGTATTCCCAGTGTCATAAATATTGTGTCTATTACTAGGCTTGCTTAAATTGTGATGAAACAAAGGAGAATATGAATTATGATTTTTCTTTGCATATTTGACAGTGAATAACACAAAACATGCTAATAATGGCCAGACACGAAGAACTGCCACTGATCTCATTCAGTACCTTCTTGAGATCATGTGTACAGAAAATCTAAGGAAATTAATAAAGGGAAGATGATTAAACAGAAGGTTCTGTAGATACAGTACTGAATTCTCCCATCTGGACCAATGCAATTTGAAATATTATTATAGAATATAGAATAGCAGGCTTATAAATTACCTTATTATAGCCAATTTGTACATTTATATATATATACATATATTATCTTTCAAATGGCAGAGTTCAATTTGGATTTAGTATCACCAGGTGTGCATAAGAACAGATAATGAAATCTACTGTACTTTTTTATTTTGATCAGGGTGCAACCATTTTTAAACTAATTTCAAATCTAATTATTGCTGCATGCTAAAAATAGCGAAAAGAAACTAACTGTGCTGTCAATATGTCAATACCGTTAACACATTGACCACCAGCAGCAGGGGGCGCTGATCCCCCTTCAGCGGCAGGTCTTTATTCAATGGATATAGTTTTAGAATGGCAAATTTGCGAGTGCTTAAAATATATCTTATATTATCTATGGGTCTAATACACCCGTCGATTGTCAGTGAGTTGCTTCCAGTCAACATGCACAAAACAGATAGTTTTTTCATCTGTACATTTCCGTTTGATACCGCTTTGAATATGAGTATAGTTTT
This sequence comes from Notolepis coatsorum, assembly GCF_963971535.1. Taxonomy (NCBI): domain Eukaryota; kingdom Metazoa; phylum Chordata; class Actinopteri; order Aulopiformes; family Paralepididae; genus Notolepis; species Notolepis coatsorum. The sequence goes on from NC_140165.1 coordinate 294,520,403, forward strand.
GATGATTCTTAGTAATCCCAGGAAAATACGTGATAATAGCGTTTTAGTGGAATACACATATCACGTTGTCATTTTTCGCGTGATTATCGAATCTTCCTGAAATCAACGCTAGATTATCATTATTATATCTTCTCGTGCATACATGAAATGGCCCTCGTAGCGGGCCCCCCCCCCCCACAAAAATGGCAGCAAAAAAACTACAATTCCCATGGTTCAAAATTTCCAAAATGGTCGCCTCTCGCGAAATAAACCTGACCAAAACTAAATGAAAATCGATCTAATAACACTTTAACCTATTGTTAAACTAACATATTGATAATAATATACATTATAAATGCTGTTGTGACATGGTTATGATGTTTATACTTGAATACGTTTGAAAAAAGAAACTATACTTTTGTCAAACAGTCTGGAGAGATTGATTTATGACATGATGTCATTTGCGGTCGGCCGACGGAGCGCACGGGCGGAAGAGGTTAAACTGTTAAGCCCTAGCCCTATTTTCTGAAAATCCTAAGTAAATGGAAGATTGCTCCACTTCTACAAGGTATATTTGCATGTTCTTGGTATCTAGGGACATCTATGGATCTCATGGAATGTATTCCCAGTGTCAGAAATATTGTGTCTGTTACTAGGCTTGAGTAAATTGTGATTAAACAAAGGAGAGTATAAATTATGATTTTTCTTTGCATCTTTGACAGTGAATAACACCTTGCAAAAAATTACCAGACATGAAAAACTGCCACTGAGCTCGTTCAGCACCTTCTTGAGATCATGTGTACATGATCCGTGCGTGCCGCACGTCAGATGACCACCCCGGACTCCAGACGCTCCAGAACTGCCAATCATCTGCTGATGGCGAAAATTATTGGTGAGTGTTGTAGCCAATGAGTGTACCTTTCCAACGAGGGGGGGGGGGGGGGGGGGCAAATACAGGAAGTAGGTGAAAGTTGATGAGCGAAAACGAGAAGTGAATCACACTTCAGAATGAACGGCCATGGATGAGGTAATGGATTTTGGAGAGCATTTTTTTGTCACCGGTTTTACTCTGACGTCGCTCAAAGACCCATTTCTGAACGAATTTGTATCAAATTTGGACGTGTACTACATAAGACTTCAGGCTATGGAACTGCTGTGTTTTGAAGCTTATACCTATTTATTTTATATTGCAACCGCTACAGAAAAGTGTGAGTACACAAGTTCAAGTTCAACTCAAGTTCAGACCTCTGTTACTCTATTTCATTAGCACTAAAAGTGATTAAACATTGTTGCATTAGTAACTTCAGAATGTTATCTTTCAAAAGAGACCAGGCTCATGCATGTGATATAAGTATAAAGCTAAGCTTTGCAAAAAAAGTATGCAGTCCTCAAATAAAAACCTAGACCAATGAAGGTTTGTTCATTGACACCTCCCATAAGTCTCTATGACAAATATATGAAAGCGGCGGGGCTTATTTCAATGGACAATGATGGCAATGAATTCATAAATGTTTTTAATGTATAGGTACAGCAATGACGATAGGTTCAGTATGACAGAGCGCTGATTCCCAGAGGCTCTGAGCAGCGAAACTGTGTAGTACTGCCCTCTTGTGTTCAAAAGGTGTAACTTTATACTGAATATCTATTTCAACAGACAATGATGGAAATTAATTCAAATAAAATACTTTTCCCCCCAGAATTCATATTCCTGGCCTGTTGTCAGCCTATGTGTGGCATTTCATCCAAACCAGCCTTGTAATTAGCAACATTTGCTGCAGACACACAGACAGACACACAGGACTGATTACACAATCTCCCCCAGGCATGTCGCCTGGTGGAGATAATTAACTAGTCTAGTCAAGTAATCAGGGGTAAACTGACAGTCTTAAGAATGATCATTATTATGCCGCCCTGTCAGAATGGTGGATCAGATTATAAGTGATGGGAGTGAATGCCAACCGATCTCCCCTGCAGCCGAGCAGCTTGCAGGGAGCAGAGCGGCAGCTGTTGCCCTATAAACCTGATCGTGTTCCCACTCCCCACGGTGCCCACCAGGCATCCAGAGAGAAGAATCAGACCTGTCCACTCCTCTGGAATGATACAGCCGTGTCCAGTAACTGATCCTCCTCTCTCCTCCCCCCGTAAAGCCTCCAAGACACGCCCTGCCATTTTCCATGGCAAAATCCTCCGTCTTGCACCAATCTTAGGTAGGCAAACAACAGGTGATATCAGGTGATTATCGTTACATGACAATCGCCACCAATGAGCTGTGGCGTCTCGCCGTGTGAGGAGACGTCATGCGAATACCATGAATAGTATGGATATTGTTATCCGGCCTTCTGCATAACAGTTAATACAGAAAGGAGCGGTATACCAACATATCAATGGTACATTTCCTGAAGCACTTGGATGGCCTCCTCTTTAGTATTTAGCTGAAGTGAGAGCCTTTGCGGTAGCTTCCCGTCTCATCCTGTACAGACCACGAGCGCAGTCCTCCCGAGTCCTTAGTAATACCTCATACAAGACCAGACTCTTCCCTCCTCGACTGTAGCAGAAAAGCAAAGACCGTTTTTGTTCTCAAGCTTAAGTAAGAAGAATTGTAAATACGAGCGAATACCAATCCACAGATGATCTTAGCAGATTGAACATCCTGTGCGGGGCTTATTACTGTGGATAAAACACAAATGACTAGAGACCACAGAAATACGCCGTGGATCACTTTTTGGCTTTCATTGCAATCCCCCGAACGCACAGTGTGCTATCAAAAGGATCTAAGGGAGCCGCGCAGTTAAAAAGACATCCGCCAACCAATACCCTACAGTGAAAGATGCCAAAGGCTGTGAAAGAAAGCCACACACTTCCGCTCATTTTGAATTATGAACAATACATCACTGACAGACTGACCGTGAAAGAAAAATGGCTTGTCTGTCCGCGCTGCACATCCGCGGGGTAAACTCTATATCACATCAGAGCCACAGGCCTTTCTGTATTAATGTCCTCTGCCCAGTGGTGGGCCGTGGTGCCATGGGGGCTAGCGCACCGTGAGGTGGTGACACAGTGATAACGTCCAAGGGCGCGATTTCATGTTGCTCCACGAAGCCCCCTCACACGACTCATCCTTTCTGATATATATATCTCGCCCCCGGGGATGATGTTCCGTTTAATTATGGATAGTCGGGACATCACTCAAAGTTAATGTTTTTCTTGTTTTACACGCCCGTCGTACGAGCTGCCCCATCGCAAAACACTCCGGCATCCCACAGCGGTTTGAGGGGGGGAACCTGATTGAATCCGAGGGCCAAGGAGCGACGGCGAGGAAGTCAGGTGAATCTCTGAATTATGCATGCGGCCCACTTGCGAACGCGTCGACGACGGCGGTCGCCGTCTAATCAACAGTCTACGAGGGAAGCGCATCACAGCATCGCTCCGATGACTGTGAATAGTATTACTGAACTTTCTCTTCCCCCGTTCTGTTGGGGGAGGTTCTCAAAGTGATTCCTAAAGTACACAGCATGCCGTGACAAATGCTGTGCTCACCACTCCTCTCCTGACAGTGGCCTCGGGCAGCGTTCATCCAGTCCCCTGGTAGTGCCGCAGGCAATATGGCCATTACCGTAAGCCCAGTGGAGCCCTCCTCCTCCCCTCGGCCACGCACTTAAAGATGCTGATGTGCCTTATGAAGCCACTTCTTCCTCATGGCAAGAATATTAAAAAAAGTGCCTGACGGTGCCAATGATGTACTTTGATTGTGTGTGTGTGTGTGTGTGTGTGTGTGTGTGTGTGTGTGTGTGTGTGTGTGTGTGTGTGTGTGTGTGTGTGTGTGTGTGTGTGTGTGTGTGTGTGCGTGTGTGCGTGTGTGTGTGTGTGCATGTGTGTGTGTGTGTGTAGGGGGGGAGACACTGAGAGCTCATGTTTTAAGTGTTGCTCTCCCTCTGAGCGGACAGGATTAGTCTCAGGCCATAATATTAATCGTCTAAAATGCTGTTTTGATTTGCCTAATTATGGCCAATGTCTGCCAGGGTATGTGTTCAATGAATCTCGAATGTATTTCGAAGGGATGCTAGGCTGGCTTATCTCTCAGCCTCAGATTCATCTCTGAAACAACAAAGGGTATATTAATTGTAATGGTTCTGAAAACAAAACAGAAGCTGTCTATAAACAAAATGCTGCCAAAGACTATTTGCGTGTGTGTGTCTGTCTGTCTGTCAATCTGTCTGCCTGTCTAGAACACATCTAGGCATACGTGTCAGAAGAACAGGACGATGAACAGATGGCTGAGGTCATTACTTGATTGATTTGCATTGTTATTGTTCTTAATAACGGTCCATTACACTGGATTTGTGGAACGTAACAAAACACACAAAAACAAAGAGAAATAAGAAGAAGAAGAACGTCTCTCCACAGTGAACGGTTAATGCCCCCCTTTTCATCCCGGCACTGGTGTATTCCCCAATTACCACTGATATCTCCAAACGGATGATGAAGACTGTCAGGAGTAGAAATGCAAAGTAACTTCAACATCGAGCTCAACACATGTTCTCCACCGGTGGAGCCAGAGAGACTTGGCTCTAACTGAGGGCTTCCTAGCCAGCTCTTCCTGGCACGGCCCTCTCCCGCTCTCTCTCCCTCCCTCCCTCTCTCTCTCGCCCTCCCTCTCTCTCTCTCTCTCTCACCCTCTCTCTCTCCCTGCCTCTCTCTCTCTCCCTCCCTCCCTCCCTCCCTCTCTCTCTCTCACCCTCTCTCCGTCCTGCATGGGCATACCGACTCGCGTATCTGGCCTCATTTGCATAATCCCGCCTGCGATTGGTCCCAGTTTAATGAAGGGCGGTAATGCATTTCTATAACAATGATTCACCCCTCAACATGCCAACACAAGCAGACAGTGGGATGACAGCTGGAGAGAAGCGCTCTCTCATCCTACGATCATTAAAAAGGAAATCATCCAGTCACTATTCACATTATGCCGAGTCCCTGTCACCCCTCACATTATGCCGGCACAGCGCCCTATCATTTAACGGGTTCCAAAAGTTGAATATATATATATATTTATATACACACACAGTATATATATATATATATATATATATATATATATATACACACACAAAGGACCCCAAAATAGACTGACAATGTGAAAAACGGGCAGAACGCGCAGTTACCAATTACCGATGACACTGGTGCGATGCTAGCGAAGTCAACCTTGCCGTTGACGTCACGTGCAACAACAACAAAAAAAATAACAAGAATCCCTCCGTACGTCCGCTCCTCACATACCGCCCTGTACCGCGTGGTCCTGAGTGAGACTCCAGCTCTCTAACACCTCGGCAGATGGCCTCTCCCTATGCTGACTCCGTGAACTCCTGGTGATCAAGCCCACACCTCCAACCTCCTAACAGATTGCGGTACGCAGGGTCTCCTCTTGGACAACACAGACATGGCGGGGAGATTAAGTAGACTGCCACGGGAGAGCAAGACGCTTCATTAGGCCTAGCGAGGAGGGATGTCTGTGCCCAAAGCAATCTGGGAGCGAGCGCAGCGCTGAAGGACCTCCGATTCAATCCCGCGCGCTCGTTACCGCCCACCGTATTGACCACCTTTTAGGGAGGGCCGGAGTGATTATTCAGAGGGATCGGATCCGTTCTGCGCGTAATGCCTCGACTCAAAGCGCAATCGAGATATGGTTAATTTATTTAATGGCACGCAGACCGGCGGAGCGTGTTGGTCCAGTCATCTCACCGACTTAGACAGCGTGCGGCTCGACATTTATAATGCCCACAGTGTCCACACCGACTATCTCCTGCTTAGCTAAAACGTTGAGAGCTCTTCATCAATTCCCAGCTACAGACTTTTCCGAACTGTTAATTCCGTTTCAAGAGTGCATCAGTCAGGCTTCGGTAACAATGATCAATCAGCCTAACACACTTACTTCCTCCACCCACATAACACTTAGATGCGCACCGATAAAAGCAAACATTTGATCATAATAGCCTATAGACCATTAGTTCACAACGTGGGGTCCTAGGACCCCCAAGGGTCCTTGAGGAGGTTCCAGACAAATGGGGAATAGTTGAATTTCACAACAAAGGATAAAGGAAAAAGCTTAGATATGCATACTTGGCAGCAGAAACTGAACAGCGAGGATGGGAAGCTACGGTTTGTCCGGTAGAAGTAGGATGCAACTTTTTGGGAGTTGGGGATTCGTGATCGGAGTTTGCAAAAAGCGGTAAATGAGATGGCCCAAGAAGCATTGAAAGGCAGTCAGTGGATTTGATAATGATTTGATAATGTCAGCTTGGGGCCAAAGTAAACAAAGGGTAAGAGTATTACTTTTCTTCTCTGTTATTGCCGTTTCATGTGTGATATTATTTGACATAGGATAACACAGGGAGGTTCGGCGTGTGGATATCGTGGAAAAGTGGGAGCTAGCATGGAGAGGGGTGGTTCTGGGAAGCTGGAATTAACTGTTGAGCGTTCCCGAGGTGTCGTGGGCCTAACTTGATGAAACACCAGTGAAGGGAGGTGCCCACTTGATAACCCTGGTGATGTGCTGGCTCTCGCTGCCTTTATATCTACACGTTGGGTTGTGGTGGCCATTGGGCTTCTTCATTGGGCATTTATCCTTATCATTAGGACACAAGTATCTTGTGTTTTATTATAAAACATTATTACTTAATTGACTGGAAGTTAGGCCAGTGAGGGAATGTATAAGAATGCCTATTCTGATCATAAGTTTCCCTCCCACATAAGTTTACCTACATTATAGACGGTTATGGAATTCTAGACTTAGATCTTATGAAATAGGGGTCCCAAAGACAAGATTTAATTAAAGGGGGTCCACAACCTAATGTGTATACATTTTGAGGTCCTTGACATGAAAAAGCTTGAGAACCACTGGCCTAGACCTTACCGTCTTATGGTAATAATTATATCATGGCCTGGGACCTGGGTGAATACTCTTTTCTGATTGGCCGGCAGGCATGCCTTAATGCACACGTAGTTCGGCTCAAGATTAATCACCGTTCCAAATTAATCCGCTACCCAACCTTTACCCCATAGCTGGCTTGCTAGCCAGACATCTCATGGTCCTCAAATCAATAACCTTTCTTCACATCAAATATGCGTGGTAGCTGTATCACTATACATTCATTGTTGCAAGTTGAATTGTCGTATGTCCCTAGTATGTAGTTCAAGTTTGTTTTTATTTGTCACGTATAAAGTACATGTACATTAAAGTGAAATGCTTGGTTCTATATGAGCCCCTGAGAATGTGCTTCAAACAGTAAAAAAAGGTAAGTAAAAGAGGAATAACACTATACAATATACAATATACAAACTAAAGTACAACCTAAGTACATTACAGTATGTAACCTACTGTAGTAGCCAAGTCTATTAGTCAGTCTGTCTAAAGAGTGTTAATATACAATAGTATATTATAGTATATTAGACTAGTATAGTATCTCTAGGGAAAGGTTTACAACAATGTTTTTGACCAGGTAGTATGTGCTAATCTATATTCAGCCGAACATCAAATAATAATAATAATAATAAAAATTATAATAATAATAATAATAATAATAATAATAATAATAATAATAATAATAATAATAATAATAATAATAATAATAATAATAATAATAATAATAATAATAATAATAATAATAATAATAAACTTTATTTGTATAGCACCTTTCATACAGAAACTGCAGCTCAAAGTGCTTCACAACAGAAAAAAAGACAGGGATAAAATGAGCACATAAAGTGCAAACATATAAAATCACAGTTTTTCACATTAGGATCTAACAACCCAACAGGCCACCTTGTTTATGGTTTGATTCAGTTTTAAAATACAATAATAATAATAATAATAATAATAATAATAATAATAATAATAATAATAATAATAATAATAATAATAATAATAATAATAATAATAATAATAATAATAATAATAATAATAATAATAATAATAATAATAATAATAATAATAATAATAATAATAATAATAATAATAATTTTTACAGTGCAATAAAATTGTTCTGGATTACTGTTCAAAGTCGTCTTTACCTTCTCTGTTTGGCATCCACAGTTTAAAACCTGACAGTCTTCCCTCCTGTCTGATACCCACTTTGACCCTTCGAACCTCCTACTCAGGGCACAGTTCCCTCTCTCAGGGTGCAGTTCTAGGCCTGGGTCCTACACCATTTTAAAGCCTGACAGTATTTTGCATCAAATACTTTTGCACTGCTGTTTTACGCACGTATAGTTATTCTGCAATTACGCATGCAGTATTATTCTTTTGGCCGATTATTCTTTTTCCAAGATAAGAGCTAGCAAATCTATGTATGGTACAGTATGTGTATGGTATGTGGAGAGGCAATTTATTCCTGGATTTGCATAATCCCTTCAAATCATGCCACATCTCATCCTCGCAATTCAACTCGCAACAATGACTGTACTTGAGGCTACGACTGGCCATGCATATTTAATGTGAAAAAAAGTTATTGATTTGTGGACAATGAGATATCTGGCTAGCAAGCCGGCCCTTTTGTCAAACATACTGTCAGATAATATTCACTCACCAGGGGCAAAGTTATTGACAGCATACAGTTAGCTTTCTGGGTCATTGTCACTGCCTCAGTCGAGTGACAGGTAGTTGTCAAGCAGTTGCTAAGGTGGCGCAGAGCGACTATAATTAAAGTCAGCAGTGAGCAAAGTATATCATATTTCTTTATATTTTAATGTTGAAAATGGCACATGTTGGCACATGTATTTCTTTGGCAACTGGCCTCGGTATAAGCGGAATAACTTCAACTTTGTGTTTAACGATTTGACACTCTGCGTCGGGTGGTTCTTCGCCTCCACGTCGTGCCTTAAAACTGCTTACTTGTTGATTAGGTAGTGGTTAGCACTGCTGCCTCACAGCAAGAAGGTATTGGGTTTGAACCCAACAGGGAGCCTTTCTGTGTGCATGTTCTCCCTGTGTTCGTGTGGGTTTCCTCTGGGTACTCCGGTTTCCTCCCACACCATAAAGACATGCATGAAAACTAGCTCATTAGCTAACTCTGGCACATTTACATTGATGTGGAAACTGAAGATGTTGATTAATGTGCACTGTCCCTGGTTAAAAAAAAAAGAAGAATAAATAAATAAATAAAAAGATACAATACAAACCATACAATAATGACAAAAATATAATACCTCGGAAGAAACATGTCTTATTGATGTCAGCTCCAGCTTCGAATGCTTTATTGGTTTTGCATCTAGTAAAACAAACCTATTGAGACAACCCCCTAGTTTGACCTCCAGTTGATTTGACAAAAATAAAACGAGTCAGCTGTGTGCTTGTTGAGATCATCATATATAAACATTGTGAAAATTAAACCATCTGACTGGCTCTATTTGAACCAAGCTCCGCCGACACACTCCAACACAATCTGAACTTATACTCTTGTGACTTTTAGAACTGATATTATGTAAACAAGCTCAAAATGATAACGCTGCACTGTTTAGTAATGTCCCCTTTATTTTCTCTAAGGTACATTGTAAACGTGTTCTTAAAAAGGTGCTATACAAATAAAATTACTGTATTATAATTGTATTACACATATAGCGCTGATTATGCTTATGATTATGAATGAAGATGAGCATGATAATGATGATGCCATTGATGATGAAAATGATGACGATGATGCCGTTAATGATGAAGATGCTGATGATGATTATGGTGATTAATGAAGAAGATGATGATGTTATTTATGATGATGATGATCACAATCCACTTAATCCATTCAATGATGATCCACTCAAACATGGGGGATGTGTTGACACTCAGCTTAGTACCTGCACTATTGACTTTTTTTTCTTTTTTAAATCAGTCAAAGATCGATGATGCTGATCGAGGTCAAATGTTTTAGCCACTGCTGCATATAATACTAACAAGATACTAACAAGACACTAACAAGATACTAAAAAGACACTAACAAGATACTAACAAGAAACTAACAAGACACTAACGAGACACTAACAGGATACTAACAAGATACTAACAAGACACTAACAGGATACTAACAAGATACTAACAAGATACTAACTAGACACTAACAAGATACTAACAAGATACTAACAAGATACTAACAGGATACTAACAAGATACTAACAAGACACTAACAAGACACTAACAAGATACTAACAAGATACTAACAAGACACTAACAGGATACTAACAAGATACTAACAAGATACTAACAAGACACTAACAGGATACTAACAAGATACTAACAAGATACTAACAAGATACTAACAGGATACTAACAAGATACTAACAAGATACTAACAAGATACTAACAAGATACTAACAAGATACTAACAAGATACTAACAAGATACTAACAGGATACTAACAAGATACTAACAAGATACTAACAGGATACTAACAAGACACTAACAGGATACTAACAAGACACTAACAAGATACTAAAAAGACACTAACAAGATACTAACAAGACACTAACAAGATACTAAAAAGACACTAACAAGATACTAACAAGATACTAACAAGATACTAACAAGACACTAACGAGACACTAACAGGATACTAACAAGATACTAACAAGACACTAACAGGATACTAACAAGCTACTAACAAGATACTAACAAGACACTAACAAGACACTAACAAGATACTAACAAGATACTAACTAGACACTAACAAGATACTAACAAGATACTAACAAGATACTAACAGGATACTAACAAGATACTAACAAGACACTAACAAGACACTAACAAGATACTAACAAGATACTAACAAGACACTAACAGGATACTAACAAGATACTAACAAGATACTAACAAGACACTAACAGGATACTAACAAGATACTAACAAGTGACAAGATGTAGGGAACACTATGCTACAGCACTGTAGGTGAGGATGCCGGCGAGGCTGAAGCTAGGTCTACTCAGACTACACTACATTCCAACAAGTCCCTCCATCTACTTGGCATTCCAGGGTGGGTTTGCAGGTCGATGTGCGTGTCAGTGTTTCCTGTTGCATCCAGTTGATTCATTATTTCTCAAGAGGAAAAAAAATACCGAAAATTTGATTAGCATGATCATATTACAAATATATTTCAGTACATTTTTTAAAACACCTTGTAATTCCCCAACCCCCCCCCCCCCCCCCCCCCCCCTGATGCTAACCCTGAACCACGGTAGCCCCCAGGTAGAGGACCACAGGCCTATAAATAATTCCATGTTATTGTACATCGTTATGCAGACAGCATTACTGCTCCCTCCCTGTTCAACCTCTCCCTCAGTCTAACACCCCAACATGGATTTAATTCCATTTGGAAATACTGTAGCTTGTCGGTAGAGTGTGTTAGTAAAACCCAGGCAGTGGACCAATGGGGTTTTACCCGGGGGGGGGGGGGGGGTTATACACAGATGTATTTAATTTTATTTTATTTTTTTTTAGGTTTGCTTGAAACAATCTGAATCCCAGGTGAGGTGGTTGCACTCACCTAGCAGGCACTTAAAATGACGAGGCCGTTGTATTTGAATTTGAACGTTAGAAATACACTCAAATGAATGGTATCTTAAACTTCAAACTGTAAATAAAGTTAAATTACACTCGTTCAATTTCACTCAGTCAGTGGTACTACATACAGTGTCATAATTACAAACTATATTTTTCGCTAAAATATTAATATTTTCCTGTTTCCTCCATCGAATATATTGTATTCTGTACAGTTTTATTAATTTACTTATTTTTTTACATAGATATCAGCTGGAAATACTCCCATTTCATTCCAATGCTCTCGGTAGGATTTTCACATAATATAAGTAAATGACAGCTAACAGTGACAGTACGGCACAACAGTAGTGTGTTCAGTGGGTGGCTCATGCATTGAACTGCACTTCAGGGAAACAATCCCCAGGCGTCTTCAGAGGAAGCCGTGGCCTGAGCATCCCGTCATTCACTTCCAAACAGGATCAGGCAAAGCAGATTAGCCCGGCTCTAAATCAGAGACACCGTTGCCTCATTTCACTAACAGATGAACACACTATTGCCACTAATTCATTCAGAAGGAGAGAATAAAAAGAAATTAAATTTACTGTAAGTATCACCGCACGCAATCGTACAGCGTTAGACTAAAGACGTCCTCGGTAGAGACCTCTCTGCGGATCGTCTTTGTCTTTGTAGGACACGAAGGTCACAGCACAGACGGGCTCCACACGCAGATAAGAGACAGGTTGGAGTGCCGAACTCCCATCTCCTCGAGGAACAACAGAGTGCCACTGTCACAGACATTGTGTACACTCTCCACCGGCCGAGAGCAGTCGAGTGTGAGCGACCGGCCCTTGAGCGAACGCGCTGGCGTGTCTACGCGGGAAGGAGCAATCTGGAGCCCGGTGCATGTGTTGCTGCTGGAGGCTCCGGCCTCACTTGACATGACAGATTCCCTTCCCACACTGCCAGGGGGGTGCCAGTCAACATCCTCATGCCACATGCCCTTGCGTTTATCTTCCAAGAGATCCGGTGGGGCGGGTGGCATCCTCTGGGCACTACGCGCCACCTCCTCCCTCCCCACCCCGACGTAATCACCAGAACAACAAATGACCAGCGGCGTAATCACTATAACTTATGGTGACACAAATGGCCGCGCGCTTCGGGAAAGGGTTTTACACCGAGACTGTTAAAAACCGAACTCCCAGCTCCGAGTATGTAAATGTCTGTGGTGTGTTAAATCGAGTCGAATCGAGTAAAAAATAAAAAATAAAAAAAGATAAGTCACACAGCTCTGAGATCATCGCCCTATGAGGGGGGGTAAATGCAATTCCAAATCTGCGGCTTCAAAAGTGGATAGAAGCTGAATGCAAATAAAGTTCTGTTTCTGTGTGGTGATTTATCACCGTGCCGAGCGGTAGCGCCGGGCCAGGCGGGGTATCGAACGGAACGACTCTCCACACATATTGGAAAAACAACTTAACAACAAAGCTCCGTAAAATGGAGCCAGACAGATGGATGACCTTCAGCCCTCCTTTCTGGGAGTAGGTAGCGGAATTTGTTTCAAGAGCTAATCGTTCACTGTGGTAAAATAATTGTCTGGATAGCCCATCTACACTTGAGAAGAAGAAAAAGAAAAATCATTGTCCAGAGACACCTTTGTGAAATCAAATAAAGCTGAATGCAAGGTGGAAAACCACTAATGATGGACCCTTTTAAACACAAAGAAGGAATGCACATGAGTTTGTGATATTTTTTCACATCTGCCTGCACAGAATGACTATGGATTATGTCGTTATCTTTGCAAGAAAAAAGGGTGCAATAAACTATTACACGTCCCGTGGTCTCACACAGAGAGAGAGAGAATAAACAAATGCATGCCTTCTTTTCAGGGATGACATTTAGCAATGCACCATTGTTAAATATCAACAGAGCATTTAACATTCATCTTTGGCACAAAACCCCATCCGTGCTGCGGTGGCAAGCAGACCTGTTGTGTCCAGTAACTCTGTTTACTCTGAAGTCTGGAACGAGCTACCGCTGAAACACAATTTTCTAAGTTCCCCTGTTCCTGATCCTCCATCGGCAGATAAACTGTGCTTTAGTTCAAGTTTCAAGTTCAAGTTTCTTTAATAGTTGTCATACAGAAGTACAGAATACTTTTATACAAAATGCTTCTTTCTGTTACGCTCCAGAGACTGTGCTAGACAAAAAAGATAAGTATGAAAAAAAATAAGTATAGCATGTAAAAATAGAATGTAAAAAATAGAAGTCACGTACGTAGACACAAGTGTTCAGTATGTACATATACAATGTTCAATGCAGAATAGAAGTAACTGAGTTACCATACAATATACTATGCAATATACTAATATACAATATACTATATAGTGCAAAGCAGAAATGGGATGAGGTACAATTTAGGTACAATTTACAGTAAGGTGTACTGAGGTATGGGTTGTAGTGCAAATTCTTTGCCAATAAATATAAAGTGTGTCTAGGTGTTCTAAAGTGTGAAGAGTGGGTGCTGCAGTGTGTTGTTTGTTTAAAGTGAGTGTGTGCTTGTGGATGTGTGTGCTGTGAGTGCATTTGATGGTTGTTGCATAGTGTTATTGTTCGTTGAGCAACCTGATGGCCTGGGGATAGAAGCTTCTTCTGAGTCTTTCTGTGCTTGCCATGAGACTCCGGTATCGCTTGCCTGACCGCAGCAGTTCAAAGAGGCAGTTGTTTGGGTGGCTGGAGTATCACTCACTATTGAATACATGGCAACGCTGCGTGTCCAAGTTAAGGGGGAAATACTGCCTTTTCTGACCTGCTGCTTGTTTAAGTCAGTATGTCAATGAGTTCAGGGATATTGTGCTGCTGTGCAGATCGAGCTTCACTCGATAAGAGGACCAACAGTCGTAACACACCAGACTGTGCTAATTGTGGATAAAAAGGCAAATCAGCAATAGGCAGCTATCTCTCTGTCCTCTCTCCCCCTCTCCCTCTCTCTCTCTCGGTCTCTAAAGAGCGTCTTATCTTGTGCTCGTCCCTGCACTCCTGGGAAAACCGGGATTGATGAAACGGGGCTCTGTGCCTTTTCCGATCCCTTCCCTCTCCATATAATTTCCCAGAGATGTCACCACGGCCCTGCCACGGGAGAGGCTCACTCTACATGCCCAGGCAGTGGCTGCACCAGCAAGCAGTCCTTCAGAGCGCCCCTGGCATTCATCTCGCTGGCGAGCGGCTGGCGCTGAACTCCAGGCTGCCTTGAGAAGTTCTCTGGCTGACAGCTCCCATGATCAGCCGTCACAGCTGTCTCTCTGATATATACCTGAGCTCCGCGTCGCGAGAGGAGGAGGAGGAGGAGGAGGAGAGGTCACCCCCCCTGTCTCCACCGCTGAGCTTCCACGTGAGCGAGCGCCCGCTCTCCACACTACGTCAATTCTGTCTCTCTTCCTCTCAAAAAGCCCCATGAATTTGAGAGACAAAAACACAGGCCCTTATAGGAAAAAAAAAAGCCATGTGAATTTGTGTTTGTGTGGGGTGGGGGGGTATCACGCTTTCCACACGTCATCCCGTGCATGTGTGAGTTAACATGGTTCCCACGTGCACTGATGATCTCAGGTGCAATCTGTGTGTTATCTGAATGTGAAACTTTGCCATATTGTTGCATGCAATCACACGATAATATGCAAAAGCAATGTTTCACAAGTTTTAAGGTATGCTGTGAAAATGACATGTGGAATCGTGTTTGAAAAAAATAAACGTTTTGCAAACCCATAAGATAAACA
Organism: Notolepis coatsorum; assembly: GCF_963971535.1. Classification (NCBI taxonomy): domain Eukaryota; kingdom Metazoa; phylum Chordata; class Actinopteri; order Aulopiformes; family Paralepididae; genus Notolepis; species Notolepis coatsorum. The sequence goes on from NC_140165.1 coordinate 294,535,664, forward strand.
TGTAGGAAATGTGTGATTTCTCCACACATGAAATTCAAGGGGTTTCTTTTTTTCTCCTCCCTGTAAAAAGGGCCGTAGAGAACCGACCAAACTGTAGTAGATCTCGCGACGTACATAAAAATAATGGTACCTCCTGAGTTATCATATAATGTGAGAATGATGTCAGAGGGCTTACACATGCTCCAAGGTATCTCACGGAGCCAAGGCGCTCGATAAGATGCGCGCTGAGCCAGGCTGTTATCATTGCTGACACACTGCCATTTGCATACTCCAGACAAGAAGGGGAAACCCATTTCCTGTAATCTGCACAAACTAATCTAAAGAGAAAGGTCGTCATTTACTGGATACTGTCACTCACAGGTCTGTTCTATTTCGTCAATCCATTTTTTCTGTCTTCTGCAGGGGGAATCTTCCCCTCTCAGTTAGAATAATTAAACTTTAAACGCCCAGTTATCACGGCAGGAAGAGTGGCTTTTTCAGATTTCGGGTTAGAGCCGAACATTAATGCAGATAACAGTCTATGAAGCCTTAGAAAGCTGCAAACTAAACTGAGAGAGAAAGAACGAGAGAGAGAGAGAGAGAGAGAGAGAGAGAGAGAGAGAGAGAGAGAGAGAGAGAGAGAGAGAGAGAGAGAGAGAGAGAGAGAGAACAGAGTGAGCGTTATTGTCAATCGCCACCTACACAGAAATATACAGCACAGTGTGTACAAATAATTCCTACAAGGTTCAAGCTATTCACAGAATTCGTATTTGTTCTGAATGTTTAACTCGCTGACTTTGAGTTTAATGCCAATTTCCATTTGCATATTCCTACACAAGGCCATTTTAAGGTCACAGCTGGAATAGCTTTGTCAACTGTATAACAATGAATTATTGTCTGGCCCAGTCCCATTACTCTGTGTTATGTTTGAAGAGAGTCGTCATCAACTTGGCCATGATATATTTGACCAATAATTACTCTCTCGTTCCCCCTAGTCGCGCTGTACACCCCCGCTGGCTCTGCCTCAGTAGAGATGAACTCCTCTAATACAGAATATAAACACTGTTGGTATCCACATTAACACACAACCAAACGCATATACACAAACACACCCACACACATAAATATGTAACATGCACAACATGTGCACAAATACAAAGACAAACACGTGCACACACACACACACGCACCCCTTGGAATAAGCCAAACGATTCAGTGAGGAGATTAAGCAACAAAATCTACATTTATACATCAATGTCAGGGCTTTCTCTAAAAGCCAGTTGTACTGTAGTTTCTGAGGTCAGCTTACAGCAGATTGTGATACAAAGGACTGAAAATGGTCGTCAAATGATTGTCAAGACTTGTCCAGTCCACAAAGAAAGACTTAGGTCCTGATTTCCTACGGGTCTGCAGTGCACAGACCATGTGCAGTACATTCAAAAGGATGGACATAGAATACCATGTTAACTATGTGCAATAACCCAGGCCCTATTTAAACATACAATCCAATCCAATCCAATCCAATGGGGCAAATGTTTTATCCTTCAAAAACCATGATACCCTATACCTTTTCCAAAAATAGCAAACTCACAGTATAATCAGATGTGTCCTTTTATGTTCTACTGAAGAAATGGTTTCAGACTCATTGTATTGTGTACTGGAACCTGGAGGGAAAACAGCACAATGCAAATTATTTCAATATTAAAGCGATCTGTGAAATGATGGCCTGTACTAGTCAACATCATGACATCATACCAGATTATGTTTAAAGGAGCACGCCTCCTACCACCAGTCATTATTTTGTGCGCAACAGATTGAAATGTAT